>NC_054597.1:20240815-20598315 GCF_004785595.1 Juglans microcarpa x Juglans regia | reverse complement strand
TGTTCCGATTTCTAGCATTGTATTTAATCACTTGATTAAATCACTTTCACATGCTATTAATTCCACAAATTCATGTTATAACATTATTATCCACCCCTTTAAACATTGAAAATTTGATTGGGCAAAAAACAAAATTGGATTTGAGCTTAATAGCATCTCAAACCCTATCTAAACCCTAAATGAAGCCCACTTATTTAAGGCCCACAAATTGAGTAAGTTTTCCCCTATCCATGGCAGACCAACCTCTACCCATAACATACCCAAAGTCGTGCATGATGTGAAGGCCAAAAGCCACCTCACCACCACCCTTCTCTTGGAAGTTTTTTTGGCTGAAAACCACTCACTATTTGCACATTTTTGTGACATAACCACGATACCTCAAAATGTCATACAAGGCCATACCTCCATTTTCAGAAATACTTGAGGCGTGCAGGTCACCACTTTCCTCACTTCACCACTTTTCACTCACATTCTTAGAAATAAACCTTGCTACTTCCAACAGACAATTCCTAACTATTCGAGTGCATCCAACTACCTTCCCGTCCGAAATAGCTACCAAAACCTTTTTGGATAACGATTCCACACTCAACTTACACCTTCTTATGCAATCATAAGACACAAAAGAATGTAAAACTCCTGAATCAAACAGAGCACAAACCAACTGTTGCATCAACTTAATCTTACCTACAAAGGTAACTAGGATTACTTAGGGATTCTTAGCAACACAAGCTACTATCCATAGTAGGGTTAGAATGTTACCAGTAATTACTCCAGCGTCAGTAGCTTCTTCAGCTTCCACATCTACTTCTCCTGGTGTGATTGCATAGACTTTAGCTTTCCGTAGGGTCTTTCCTTTGTTTCCAAGCGTAAATGCTCCTCCTGTCACATGACATGGACAGTCCCAAATCATATGGACAATTTGACCACATCCAAAGCATGTTCCGGTGGCTAAACGACATCACCATTATGGTTCCGTCCACAACTACGACATGGTGGTGGTGTAACAGGCACCACATTTCCCACTACCTTTCCTTTTCCCTCATACAGAGTGTAAGGGGCCTTCTTCTTTCCCATATTCTTCCCTAAAGAGTAGGGAAGTCCTCTTTTACGATTATTCTGAACTTGGGAAATCAAATTTCTCTGCTCCGCACCTCTGCTATCGAAGCAACGTTTACTAGCTCTTGAAAGCTCTCAATCTGCAAGCAAGCAATTAGGTTTCAAATCCTCGGTTGTAATCCATCTTGGAATTTCCTAGCTTGCATATACTCCGTGCTAATCAAATGTGGGGCGAATCTCCCTTACTCCATGAATCGAGCTGCATATGGCTCTACTGTCATATTTCCTTGGTCAAGTTCGTAAACTCTAGTGCTCTTTGTTGTTTGGCTGATTCTAGGGAGAAAGAGTTGTCGAACTCCTTCTTAAAATGCTCCCAAGTAAGAGTAGTGATATCACCCAGTTCTTGCCTCAAAAGCAACCTCTTCATGTCCCACCATATGCCAGCCTCTCCTTGGAGTAAATGTTTGGCATATTGGACGATCTAATTCTCAGTGCATCCACTGACAACAAAAGTTCTATCTAAATCGATAATTCACTTATTGGCTCTCAAAGCTCCCTCTGTACCCATAAAATTTGGATACTGATATACTAGATATGATGCCCCCCAGATTCCACTTGAGACCGGATGAACATCTGAAGCGTTGACACATACAACAAGGTTACCTGCCACGTTCATGAAAATTAAAGATGCAATGTTCCTAACATGCATATAGCATTATGCAATATTCGTAGCGGATAATTTTTTTATTTAGCAATACTATGCAACCATATTGAAAATATCTCAAATACTTAAAACATACTTCATACAAAAGGACATACTAAACAACTGAAATCATAATGCAAGTCCAAAATGGCTATGATCAGAAGAGTACTGGAGGTGCAACTCCATAGTACAAACAGTAATTTAAGTTAACTACTATATTAATATTGACGCCACACCGTCGCTCAATCAACCGTGTCCAGTTGGTCGAATCCCGGTTCTCCTTCGGGTCCTGGAACAAGATCTATCATTCGAGAGAAATGGTAGTTGGGACTACCACAGTGAGATTTGATTACAAATCTCAACAAGTTAATAGAAAAGCTCAACACAAGTTAATGATGCATGCATGACAGTAAAAACATGAATGCATAATCAAAGTCATAAGGAATCAAAGCATAACTTGACATACAACATAACCTAACTGACATAATTTAAACTGAAACGTGAACTGAACTTGACTTGCCTAAACTGAACACGACTTAAACTAAGACTTGACTTGACATGAACTTGATCTGAGACTTGACTTAACAAGAACTTGATCTGAGATTTGACTTAGCATGAACTTAATCTGAAACTTGACTTAACATGATGATTATAGTACGACAGATTTTACACCTTCACCATAGTACTCGGCAGCGCATAACCTTGACCACAGTACCAGGCAGCGCGTATCATCCTTGACCGTAGTATAATTTAACTGATATAACTTTCTGTAGCATGACAGATTCTACTCCTTCACCGTAGTACTCGGCAACGCATAAGCCTTAACCACAATACCAAGCGCATATTTCGTAACCTGGCATAACATATAACAGACAACATACTTAAAATGACATACTTGCAACAGTGAATATTACATGACATGATAAACATGTAACATATGGCACTTAACACGACTTACTTGTAATGTATAGTAATATGTGACAGAATAACTTGCATAACGGATGAACAATTCGTGACAGAATAAATTCTGTGTAATAGAAGAATATGTAATTACTTGGTCTGGCACATACGATAACATACATACATACACTGTAGTTCTCATACTCATCACACATATACATTAAACTGAAAATAAGTTAAAAGCTAACTTGGTCTTCGCGTTTCTATGCAAACTCAAACGCAATCACTAGGAACTGAAAGTAGTGATTTCTAAAAGTTAGAAGTTAATGACTAACAATTAGAAATGTAGAAAAATACTAACTTAGAGCAAAATTATCATTTTACCTTTTACATGGGAAAAAATGACCATTTTACCCCTAACTTAATGATTTTGCATCCCAACTCCAAAAATACCAAAATTTGCATACCTCATGTAAATTTTTTCCTAAACTCAAATATCAAATTAGAAAAATTTAAAACTAAACACAACCATGAAAACTCTATAGGGCCCGAAACATGCATAGGCTTTTTCTCTTGATTTTTGTTGCAATTTCTCCCACTTTCAAAACTCATGATCAAACCAACTTTTTGCAATAAAGATCTTTCTATCCTAAGTTTAAAAACATACCTAAACATCCATTAAAATAAATGCTAATCATCACCACCAAACTTTTTAGTGAAAAGATCCAAACATTTTAACCAAAAACAAACCCTTGAATCACAAATTTTGACCTTATTCAAAACATCTTCAAGAGTTCTTGATCCATCTCTTCAAGAGTTCTCGAACTTAACTAGCTTTGATCAATCTTTTGATCCATGGCTTAAAAATATGAGTTCTTCAAACTAAAGCATCACATGGTTCAAAAATGTGTCCTAAAGAAGATCCAGCCATAAACTTTAAAATTGCATGGCTAAAAAGCAATAAAACATAGATCTAACCCGAAAACATCAAATCTTAAGTCTAATCGAAATCCTCTTGCATAGAAAAATCATATCTTTGAAACTAATAATAAATATCTTCAAAACAACATCCAAACATGCATATAAGAGGCTTAGGATAATCAAATAAAAATATCAAAGCCATTGGAGTAAGATTAAACTATGAAATATTCCAACTTTCTCAAAACAGAAACTATTTTTCCACTTCCAGTTTCTAAGTTTCTATATCTAACAAAATCTTTCATCAAAAGCTAGATTCATCCAACAAATCCTTAATAAAGATTCATAAACACATGTTGACAACGCTCTATAAAATTTTCGGATCAAAATATGTCTATTAGCTTGGTCAAAAACTCCAAAACATAACACACTCTTCAGTTTAATGCCTAGTATGACCTCTCTATCTTCAACACAACTTTGGACCAAACAAATCACCACAAAATGAAACAAATAATATATCCACAGAAACTACACTCAAATATGAACAACTTTTATGAAGGAGTTATTGCAAGAAAATACTTACAAATAGTTGTAAATGGCCACGTAAAATGACTTAGAAAACTGCCCGAGAGAGATTTTTTGAGTTTTTATCTAAGAATGGGGTGAAGAAGTGATGAAATGAAAGTAAGAGTGCCTTGCACACCTCTAGACTTATGGAGGGTGAGGTATGGGGTTGAATGACCCTTGAGGGATGGTGCTTAGGCCACAAAAAGGCAAGAATAATGGAGGGGGAGTGGGTTGCTGTTGTTGCCCTCTAGAAGGGGTGTCTTGAGGTGGTTTTTTCCCTCACATCAAGGGACTATTTGGGGCTGTCATGAGCAGTGGATTGTGAACTATGGGTAGGTGGAAACTTCCTCAAGAAGTTTTGCTAAGGTGGCTAAAATTTGTGGGCCTTAAACAAGTGGGCTTCAATTTGGGGTTTATAGAGGGTTTGAGATGCTATTAAGCCCAAAACAAATTTTTCTTGACCCAGTCAAAATTTCAAGGTTTAAAGGGTTGGATAATGATGTCATAACATGAATTTGAAGAATTAACAGCATGTGAAAGTGATTTAACCAAGTGATTAAATACAACGCTAGAAATTGGGTCAAATAAGGTTTGGAGGCTAACTTTAGGGTTTGGGGAAACCGTTTAGGGTTTCTATTTCAACCAAAATTTTGAGGTTTCAATTGGATTTCAATCATTTAGGGTTTCACTAGGGTTGAAACCCTCTTTGGTCTGGCACAAAATGGTGGATCAGATGAAAAAGAATAGGGTTTCACTTAGGTGGCATGATCTCATACATTGATTCCTTCATAATCCAACTCATGGTTCCTCTTTGTGCCAAGTGTCCAATACTATTCACCAAGTGTGGCTAAGATCCTACCAAGTATCTAAATAAAACTTGTCTAACCTAATTTGGATATTCCACACTATGATTTTGAAAACAATGCACTAGATACTACTATAGAAGTTACTATTCACTCTGGGAAAGTGAAACATAAACTTTGCACTGTAAAATTTTAAATATTCATACAAACCTAACTGTGCAATTCGTTTATTGAAATTCAATCCCAAGTGCCTTGAAGTAAGCAAAACACTTTTTCGAACAAGCGTTTCGTCTTAAAACTGAAAATGTGATTATTACGCCATAAAATTCTAAATAATCAATTGAGTCTAATGGAGTAAACCATAACTCAATCTGCACTTCTAACTACATCAAATAAATAAAATCACACTTTTGGTACCATAGTGAGTGATAACACTGGCTATACTAACAGACTAAAACCTACGCGATTGGTCAAATTGTGAAAACTTATGATGTTTTCATGAGGTTCTTAAAGCCTATAGAAATTCCACCAATGAATTTCTAGCGGGCTGTTATATCCTCTCCTCTTAAAAAAAATATTTTGTACTAAAAATCGACGCAAGTACAAACATTAAACAAACTAAGGAGAAGATGTTGCTAACCAACACTACCATCCATCACTGGTTGGCTCCGATGGAGGCTCATCGATGCCCATCGACATGGCATGTTCGGGTATGTAGTAGTACACGTCGTCCTCTAAATCATATGCTACATTGCCGAAACGACCTGGGTTGAGGTGCTGCACAACCTCTTCATCGCCGCTATTTGGCTCGTGACCCTCTACCAGCAAACATTCGCAGTGAGTTGATGGCATAGATGATCCTGACGCTACGGGCTTAGTGTTGGCGGCTGTGGCATGCCCTTCTGTTGCTGTGCTGGACTCAACTCCATCTCGTGCCATCCTTGCTTGAAGCTATCCCAGTCTAACCGCGTACTCGAGTGTAGAGGTAGATAATGTTCTTCATGAGGTAATGTCTGCCTCTCGTAGCCTACACTATTCTCATATATAACTACCACCATAATAGAGAAACGTATAACACTCACAGAGGTCACTGCCTAAATTAATGACTTCTAGGCTACCCTTCTAGAATATTGAATCCTTACTTAAGTGAAATCACTACTTTCCTTATTGCTCAAAGAGTTATTCACCACAAACATATATGTATACTTAGAATCTACCATTCCTTAACTATCTCTCTCAAATCTACACTCGTACTAGAATACTTCCACAAAGTAGATCAAGTTGTACCGGCATACTCTCTAAATCTAAAACTTCAAGTGAATAATCTCCCAAAACTTTTCCTTAGAAAAATATAAGCGATACACTTCCACACACAACTGAAATCACTTTCTCTATTTTCTCAAGGAATCCTATCGCCTAGGACTAGTTTACTCCTTTATAACCAAAACAAATCTTTCCTCCTCCTAGGTGGTACCTCAATAAATGATCATCTATTAACCTAAACTCAAGACTTTCTCTTTTATGATTGGCATAGCTCTTTTATCCATCATGAGTTGTCTCTTATTCTAATTCTAAATAAAAGGATATGCTCCTACTGTTCACATAAATCCTCAAGACCAAAATTTTACTACTCATATAAAAGTCTCTAATATAAGGGTGATCTACGTTTTCTATAAACACAATGCTTTGTCAAAAACCATTTAATGGCGGCTGGATAAAACTATTATCATAAATGAATCCTACTTAGGCCAAAGCTTCTCCCAAACACTTCACTCTTTTGAACACAAATTCCAATGGATCCTCAAAATCAAAACAAACTCCAAATACGCAGAATACTAGTTCATCAACCTTCAATATCCTTCCTCTAATTGCTAAAGGGTATTCTATATCTATATCGATAAGGACAATAATACTCCTAATAATAATTGTTATTCTTACCACCTGGGTAACAATTCGGCTTCTGAACTAAACTCTCGTGCAATACCACAATCACCAAAGACAGGGACTCTCTTGAATCAAATAATATACAAGTTACAAACCTCAAAGAGTTAATATTACCCAAATATCAATAATGCAATAATACTATCAATTGCAATCTAATCAACCTTAACTAAGCTTAACAATATAGAGGTCTTAGAAAAATACCAGTGACGATGATGGCTCCATCAGTTCCTGGGGTGCCAGTATTTGCTTCTCCTTGAGTGACAGTGTACACTCTAACAGGTACATGATGTCACGGCTTTGGTTTGTTGTCAATGTTGGGGGAAATTCTACTTTCCTAAGCCTCATTGGGACAGTCTCTCTTCATATGGCCTAGGTGACCACAATTGAAACAAGCCCCCGAAGTGAGTCTAGATTCGCCTCAATGTTTCCTACCACACTTTCTACAGGTGGGGAGTGGAATGGGAATTTGTCCTCCAATCATGACACCCTTTCCTTTGTCTGCTCCAATCATCACCCTCTTATTATCTGAGCTTCCACTAATAGAGAATGGATAAGCTTTCTTCTTTTCCAAATTAACGTGGGCAAATAAGCCCTTATACTCTGTTTTAGCAATAGCTGTTACATTAACAAACTCTTGGTAATTCTCGATCCGGAGACAAGCCACTTGGGTACAAACCCTAGGCTAAAGTCCTCCTTGAAACTATTGTGCCCACATCCTCTCTGGAGATATCAAGTAAGGTACAAATCTCCCCAATGCCATAAACTTGGCAGCATACTCTTTCACAATCGAACTGCCCTGAGTTAAAGATGCGAATTCCTACGCTTTCAGCTGTTTGATAGAATCTGGGAAGAATCTGTTGTCAAACTCTTCCTTGAACCTCTCCCATGACAATGCAGCCAGACTTCCTAGTTCCCAAACTAGAAGATGCCTACATGTGTCCCACCATATTCCAGCTTCTCCTTGGAATAGGTATCCAGCATATAGGACCTTCTGGTCCTCAGTACATCCACAAATCTCATGCGTCCTTTCAAGATCCATAATCCATTTCTCAGCTCTCAGTAGCCCTTCATTCCCAGAGAAATTCGGGTAACGGTGAATCAAAAACTTCTCATATGGACAACCCCTAACTTCAGGTCTGGGTACATGCACTTGCTCCTGTTGCTGATGTCTAAGCACGTCAGCCAACAGACATATAGCTTCAACTAATCCTCCATCCGTCGGGGGATTCTGATTCTCTTTATTGCTGCCACCTTCATGGTTCCGAGGTATCCTACCGCGAGTCATGTGTCAATTCCTGAAACACACGAGTACACGTATTACAACCATGTACTATCTCTCATACTTCGAGAAATTCAAGCCTAATGAAGACTAAGATTTCAAGCCTAATATTTGGTGCATTTTCAAAAGACGTGTGGATTTAAACCCAGAGATGTATTGCTCTAATACCACCTTATGACGCCCCTAGATTCTGCTTGGGATCGGACGGACATTTAAAGCGCCGAGACATGCAACACAAGGTTATCTGCCCCCATTCATGACAATTAAAGATGCAATGTTCCTAACATGCATCTAGCATTATGCAATATTTGCAGGGGATAATTTTTTTCTTTAGCAATACTATGCACCATACTTAAAATATCCCAAATACTTAAAACATACTTCATACAAAAGGATATACTAAACAACTGAGATCATAACGCTAGTCCAAAATGGCTATGATCAGAAGAGTACTGGAGGTGAAACTCCATAATACAAGCAGTAATTTAAGTTAACTACTATATTAACATTGACGCCGCACCGTCACTCAATCAACCGTGTCCAATTGGTCAAATCCCGATTGTCCTTCAGGTCCTATAACAAGATCTACCATTCGGGAGAAATGGTAGTTAGGACTACCACAGTGAGATTTGATTATAAATCTCAGCAAGTTAACAGAAAATCTCAACACAAGTTAATGATGGATGCATGGCAGTAAAAGCATAAATGCATAATCAATGTCATAAGTAATCAAAGCATAACTTGACATACAACATAACCTAACTGACATAACTTAAACTGAAATGTGAACTGAACTTGACTTGCTTAAATTGAACTAGATTTAAACTAAGACTTGACTTCAAATGAACTTGATCTAAGACTTGACTTTACATGAACTTGATTTGAGATTTGACTTAGCATGAACTTAATCTGAGACTTGACTTAACATGACAATTATAGTATGACAGATTTTACTCGTTCACCATAGTACTCAGCAGCGCATAGCCTTGACTGCAATACCAGGCAGCGCATATTATCCTTGACCGTATTGTAATTTAACTGATATAACCTTCTATAGTACGGCAGATTCTACTCCTTCACCGTAGTACTCAGCAGCGCATAAGCCTTAACCACAATACTAAGCAGCACGTATCATCTTTGTACGTATTTGGGAGTACCTTTGATTATGGGTCGCATGACTATCCGAGCGTTTGATCCTCTCTTGCTGAAAATCCAAAAGAAATTGGCGGGGTGGAACAGTAAGATACTTTCTTTTGGAGGTAAAATTGTTCTAATCAAGCATGTTTTGAATAACATGCCTATACATATGCTTTCCGTCTTAAATTTACCAAAGTTGTGTTTTCGGAGATTAAGAGAATTTTCTCGAATTTTTTATGGGGTTTGGTGTTGGTGAATAAAAAAAGAAAGTGGATATCTTGGCAATATTTTAAATTTCGTACCGTACCGGCCGGTACGGTCGAAATTTTTCGTTTCAGCCGTCCGGCCGGTACAGGTACTATACCTGTTCCGTACCGGCCAAAATACCGGTCGTACCGGCCTCAATTTCGGCCTGTACCGGCCTATATTTCGGCCGGTACCGGCCGATATTTCAGCCTGTGTTTTTTTTTTTTTCAAACTACAAGCTTATTTTTTAACCCACAATTCAGACTCGACTATTTATAATTTATATATATGTATTTATATATAATTTATTTATATATAGACTATTATTTTGGAATATAATTTTTATATATATTTATTTATATATCGACTATCCCGAAACGCTATCCCGAAACGGTACCGGTATCGAAATATTTCGTTCCAGTGCCTTAACCGGTACGGCATCCAGTACGGTATTCAAAACATTATATCTTGGTGCAAAATTTATATGTCAGTGGATGAGGGTGGGTTGGGTATTCGAGATTTGCACGAGGTGCAAGCTTCTCTACTTATGCAACTTGCGTGGAAAATTATCAATGAAAATTCGATGTGGTCCAACTTTTTTGCTTCCAAATATATTGGTAATTCTCATATTTTTTTGTGAGTCAATGTAGGACTGGGTCTCGATTTTGGAAAGGGATTTTGGATCTCGTGCCCCAGGTGTTACAGGATTCTTGGTGGATTATGCGGGTAGGCCATGTTAATTTTTGGCCAGATAACTGGTTAGGAGAAGGTCCTCTTACTTCTCATTTACCTGTTGTGGGGAGTCTTGACTTGCAGGTGGCGAAAGTGTTTTCGAATGCAGGGCCAATTGATCATGTCTTGCGGGAACTCCTTCCAGAGGAATATCTAGTCAAAGTTCATGATGCGGATATTAAGCTGAAACCAGGGAGGGATGTATGCGTGGCAGCCCACAGTTAACAGAAATTCAACACCAAGTCCGCTTGGCATATAGTGCAAAAACAAGGTGAGAGTTGTGCATGGAAAAAATGGTTGTGGAAAAATTGGGTTCCAAAGAATATGTCTTTCTTTCTTTGGTGGGCTAAGAAGAAGGCTATTCCGGTAGATGGCATCATTCAGCAGCTAGACATACCGATTGTTTCTAAGTGTGAATGTTGTGAACAGTAAAAAATGGAGACATTGAATCACATTTTATTGGGGGGGGGGGGGGGAGGGGGGAGTTGGCGCTCAAAAAATTTGGCAATTTTTTGTGACTTCCTGTAGAATGAGAGTTCCACAGATTCAAAACTGGGAAGGCATGATGAGCTTTTGGTGGCAGCGAGCTTCCATGTCTACACAAGTTGGCTGGCTTCAGGGGGCTCTCCCTATTGCTATCTCCTCGGCTCTATGGAGAGCTCGATGTGCGGCTAAAATGGAAGGTATGAACTTTAGTTCGGATGCTATTATTCGATCTATGAAAATTTTAATTGCTGATATGTCAAGTAAGATAAAACATTTTCGGTGCCAAGGCCCATTAGATCAGGTGATTTTGGAGGAGCTAGGTTTGTTCAATTATTCTGGTTGTCACAAGGAAAGTTAAATTAATTGCATGGTGGCCATTGGAGCGAGGACGGGCAAAGTTGAATATTGATGGAGGTTCTTGTGGCAACCCGGGTATTTCAGGTGGGGGAGGGATTATTTGTAATGATCAAGGTGGAGTAGTGGCGGGTTTTGCTCACTATTACGGTCATGCTACTAATAGCATTGTGAAGTGTAGAGCTCTCCTAGATCAGCTTCGACTGTGTAGGCAATTGGGGTTGAGAGATGCTTTGGTAGAGTCAGACTCAATGGTCATAGTTGGATGGTTAGCGTCGGGAATGTATACGTATTGGTTTCTTTGGAATTTTTGGGAGGAAATTACAACTATGGTTGGGGAGCTTAATGTTCGGTTTCGGCACATTTTTAGAGAAGCAAACATGGCAGCAAACTTTCTAGCTAAGCAAGAGATGCGATGGGCCATTTTAGATTTTTATGATGATTCTTCCATGCACGGGTTTATTCGGGATATCATACATATCAATAAACTTGGAATTCCTTTTCTTAGATGTTGATTTTGATTGGTTTTGAGGAAATGTTTTTGGTTTGTTGGGATTTTATGCCTGAGGCTTAAGAACTCAGGGTGTTTGTTATTTTTGGGTATTCCTCTATCATATGCGAGTGTTTTATAATAAAAATGGGAAGGGATCACAATTGGACATATGACCTCGGCTCTTCTTGAAAAAAAAACTAATAGCATGAACTTAACTTGAACATAACATGATTTGAAATATGACATGAACGTGAATTACAAGAATAACTTGACATGACTGTTCTCGAAATATACAAAATGTATTCGAGACAGAACCTGACTGGAATATGAAAGGACAGAATCTTTGACATAACACGACATGACTTGAATGTAACTCAAAAGACATGACTTAATTGAGATAAAAACATTTCGCAACATGATATAACATATAACAGACATAATTTTGTAACATGACATAACATATAACAGACAACATACTTAACATAACATACTTGTAATGTATAGTAACACGTGACAGAATAATTTGCATAACAGATGAACAATTTATGACAGAATAAATTTTGTGTAATAGATGAATATGTAAATTACTTGGCATGGCACATATGATAACATACATACATGCCCTATAGTTCCTTTACTCATCACACACACACACATTAAACTGATAGTAAGTTAAAAGCTAATTTACCTTGGTCTTCGCATTTCTATGCAAACTAAAGCGCGATCATAAAGAACTGAAAGTAGTGATTTCTAAAAGTTATGAGTGAATTAC
This sequence comes from Juglans microcarpa x Juglans regia, assembly GCF_004785595.1. NCBI lineage: Eukaryota > Viridiplantae > Streptophyta > Magnoliopsida > Fagales > Juglandaceae > Juglans > Juglans microcarpa x Juglans regia. The sequence continues at coordinate 20,585,925 of NC_054597.1, read as the reverse complement.
TAACAATTATAAATATAGAAAAATACTAACTTAGAGTAAAATTACCATTTTACCCTCTACATGTGGAAAAATGATCATTTTAAGTCTAACTTAAGGATTTTGCATCTTAATTCCAAAAATACCAAAATTTACATACCTGATATGAACCTGTGGGAATGAAATTCTTTGAACCCACAATCAATTTCAAAACTCACCTAAGAAAGCCAGAATCAAGTTAAAGGATTGAGAATCTAGACCTGTTGAGAACTTGTTTCAAGAACCTAGATTATATTAAAATCTAGACCCGTTGAAGAACCTGTATCAAGAATCCAGATTACAAGGAGGAATGCCACAAAGGTTGTGATTTACCTGTGATAAGTTTAATCAAGAACAAGAGGAGATAAATCAAAGGTTGCCATTCATTGAGTTTGCATATAATTGGAGTGGTCATTTTGGTGTAAGGAAAGCTTTAGGTGTGTTTCATGAACGTTTGTAAGAGTATCATTTGCCATTCATTGAATTGTTATATGGACGTTTGCAGGAGTATTTGCCCTTATTAGAGTGTGAATATAATAAAACCTTACATACTACTATTTCTTATTCTCCATTTAAAATTATTTATAGTTTTAATCTACTTACTCGTTTAACTTTGATACTTTTGCTTGTTGATGACAGGAGTAGCTTGGATGGACCTTTTTAAATTCTTAAGAAAATTAATGAAAATGCATATAAACTGGATCTTATAGGTAAGTATCATATTTCTGTTATTTTCAATGTTACTAACATTTTTCCCTTTGATGTAGGTGGAGATTCGAGATCGAATCCTTTTGAGGAGAGGGGGAATGATGGGAACCAAGATGGGCCTAGTCTTAAAGATCATTTGCAGTTCCAGATGGGTCAATTACAAGATCAAGAGAAATTACGCCCAAAGAATAACGCGGTAGTTATAGCACAGCTTTAAGGTGTCGATTCCACAGAGAGACAAATTAAAAGAATAGTAGAAGGAACAAAGAAACTAAAGAAAAATATTAAATGATTAATGGAGAACAAAAATTAATTTTAAATGCAAATTAAAATGAAGCAAAGTGACTAACAGAAAAAATACTCAAATTTGATAAACGGTAAAGCGTCAGGAATCCCTTGCACAAATCTGGTATTTTAATTATTCTTAATTCATTGAATAAATTTGGAACTCAATTTCCAGAATTCTCAATCAGAAGGTATAGATTTATAAACCAAGATTAAATCAGATGTAACCCTTTGAAAAATCATTCACCACTTTTAAAATACGTAAATTATTATCACTATTGAGAAAATTCAACGACGACAATATACTCAAGAAGCGATATTGCAACAAAAAATAAAATCAATATAGAAAAATAATTGATCCAAACATAATCAAAGAGCCAATCCATTCAATAGAAACAGCATGACTGAATCTATAAACAGAATAAATTATATGATTATTAGGAGAAGAAAACATCAACAATAAATTGAGAATGATAAAACAAAAGAGTTTTAATAATTGAAAATCAAATACATAAATTAAAAATATCATCTAATACGCAAATTCATCCCTAACCCTACTTGAAAATTTAGTTACCCATAAATATAATGGACAACAAAAATCTCAAGAGAAAAATAAAGCAAACAGCGGCCATGGAAATTAATTTCTTCTCCCCCTCTTCAGAGAGCCGTCTCCCCTTTATTCCAATTTCGTGCTAATGAAATACTTATATATGGTAGGAAAGAAACCCTAATGTCTTTCATATTCCCGCATACAAAATCGTCTAAATTTTAGGACTCAACTTGATAGCCATGTACATGCTTCAAGAGTTCGAATTTGAAAATTCTTATTAGAGACAACTTTGTATCCTTTTAAGATAGCTTTCAAACGCATCAAGACTCGCATCAATCCGATATTTGAACTGAAAGTTATGATCAAAATACTAAAGTATGTACAGGCTGTGTCTTCTAACGAATTTCGAACTGACTTTTTCTCTTGATCCGAATTACTCTCAAACCCCATCATAATCCTTATTTGAAGAGTCCTACAATCGTTAAAAATTCTTAGGTTGTTCCAACGTCTTGCCCACTTGAAAGTTCTTTGAATTTGACTGGGTTTGGACTTGCTCTTTTATAGACTCTGAAATTAAATATAAAAATATACTCAGGAGTATTCCAAAGTAAATAGAAATTCAATTTAAAAATACACATTAATTCCTATTATTTCTATTCACATTTTAGTATTTTAGTCCAATAATAGGGTATTTAGAGTACATTTTCGTACATTTTAGCATTTTGTTAAGTTTGATTAATTTAACAAGTGTTGTTTATTGCTTTTTACTAATAGTTTTAATTAATTATTATTTGGCATCATAATTAACTTTCATTGTTATTTTAATGCTTGCTATCATTCTAGCATTAGTTTTCTATTTAATTGATTAATCGAGAATGATGATCAATATGTGTCGTTTTTTCATTATTTATAAAGTTGCACATGCTCGTACAAATGACTTTGCTTTAAACACGTCTTTATAACAAATTGAGAAGATTATGGATATGGTAATCCTATGAAAAGGTCATCCGAGGTCATTAGAAGTAGTACAGGGCACACAAGCCACATGAGAGGAAACCAAGCGTGCATGTTACAGGATATTGTTAACAGTGAACATTATTAATATGAAATTCTAGGCGAATGTAAGACAAGAATGAAAAATAAGCATCCTAATTGCTTTTGTTATCATTGAGGTTTTCTTTATTTGATCATGGCTTATTACACATGCATTCCAGTTCTATTTGTCTCTTATTGTCAGCTCTTTGTTATCTACTTGTTATAATCTGCTCACTTATTCACACTACTGGCACTGAAGTTTCCATTTACGAAATTCTGAAACTCACATTTTCCTATTCTTTATTATAAGATGTCGCTTTATAGCATAACCACGACTAAGAATTTTTCAAATGTAGTAGTCATCATCATTGTAGATAAGCATATTCAAATGGAAATTTAATTTATCAGTCTTTTTCCAAATGAACAGTACTCATTTAAGAATAATTAATTATTAGTGATTGGATGTATGGTCATCATGAAACCCTCGTCTCACTATAACCTACAAATAATTTAAATATCACTCTGGAAGATGGGATTTGAGTCGAGTTTATCATTAGACACATTGATAGAGAGAATGCCACTTATGTTAAAATAGGAAATTTTGTAATGTATTATATATATCTTTTTTCTTTTGGAATGTTTAATAATCTTTTCCTACTGTTTTTGCTATGTAAGAAAAAACTACTTTCTATAAATAATGTATTTTCTTTATCTATCATGTCTCGCTTAATCTCTCTTAATATTACAGTACTTATTTTCTCTCATGTTTGAAGTTCATCATTTTAGTAGAAGAATGTAATGTTACTTTTTATTCTATATTTGTTATTCCTCATTGCTTTATTTAGTTATTTAGTTGACGCGAAGTATTTTAAGTGGCTTTCCTGTCAACCACTTAACAAAAAAATAACAAAAAATCTATCACGCCAATCGATATGACAATAAAGTCCTTGATAGTTATTATTATTTTCTTCGCAAAAGAGAATGTGGGGGTAACTAGCGTAGCAACCTTTCATAGGCGTGACCATAGGAGGTTCTCACTACTACAGAATGTTTGGTTTAAGCCATAACTACTGCCCAAATAGCGAGCTCGTCACTGCAGTTGTGCAATACTCCCAAAAAGTATCCAGCTAATTCAAAATCCATCCACATAGACCAAAGGTAAAGCTTTATAAGTGGTTTTAACTTATGTTCTGACTCGAACTCTTAACCCTGTTATAAAATACTATTTCATACCAACTGAGCTATCACCTTGGTAGTTCCAATCAACTAATTCATGTGTAGCATTTTAAATATCCTCATTTAAATGGTGGATATAACAAGTGACTTAAAACTCAACACTTCCACCGGTGCGATTGATGATAACGAATTAAAGATGAATACCAAATTATTTAATTTCATGTGCGAGAAATAAATGCGGAAGATACCGTGCATTGCTTTGTATATGAGATAGAGAGATCGAAGGTCGGTTTGTACACAACTGAGGTAGACGAGAAAATAATGAAATCCGAACAGGTGACATGAATGACATATTAAATACTTCGGAACGGGGAAGATGTAACTGGCAAATATCATTTCTCGTATTATATATACATGCATATATATATATATATATATATATTTTAACTCTTAACCCTCATGTTTTCTTTTATTCAACTGACAAAATCCCCTTTATTATAAGTATCTTTATATATCCTCAAAAACATCATTATAAGTTCAAACAACCACAACCGACGCATGCAGTTATGCCAGCTACGAACTCACCCTGTGCTGCTTTTGTGTTTTTGATTCTCCTTTTACCCCCAATATCAGGCTATCAGCCCCAAAGTTTGAGTTTCCTCAACATTACTGCAAGAGACCCTTATGCCTAGTTGCTACATCTCATAATTGTGGCCGTGGTCCCGGCCAATTAAAAGTGTGGTTATAATTCTCACCAAACTTGTTAAATTCAATTCCTCTTGAGTACGTACTTCAATGCAAGAAATTAATGAATACGTACCTTCCACCAAATGTTCTTTATTTCCATGCAATTTCTGAAACACTGAAGTGACCAAGGGTAATGGCATACATGCATGTCTCATGGTTATTCTTGTTTCACATCCTAGTACTAGTAGCAAAATCCAAAGCCAAAGTTCCGGCAATTATAGTGTTTGGAGACTCATCCGTGGATGCAGGCAACAACAACCAGATTCCGACAATTGCAAGGAGCAATTTCAACCCTTATGGTCGTGATTTCCCCGGTGGCCGCCCGACTGGACGGTTCTCTAATGGTCGCATTCCTCCTGACTTTATCTCCGAGGCTTTCGGCCTCAAGCCAGTAATACCAGCCTACTTGGATCCAATGTATAACATCTCAGATTTTGCCACTGGCGTTTGCTTTGCCTCTGCTGGAACTGGCTATGACAATGCCACTTCTGATGTGCTGGTAAAAGTAGTATCAATGTCCACTTTCTTATGCGTACATATTCTCAATACCATATTTATGGAGCCTGAATGCTGGATCAATATGCCCTCAATCCAACGTACAATTATGCAATTTCAGGTACTCTAATATGTAAAATTATGTGGTAATTAAAGAAAAATAGTTCTATGCATGTTTCAGGGAGTGATACCTTTATGGAGAGAAGTGGAGTTATACAAGGACTACCAGAAGAATTTGAAAGACTATGCTGGAGAATGGAAGGCAAACGAAATACTGAGCGAGGCTTTATACTTGATTAGTGTGGGAACAAACGATTTCCTGGAGAACTATTACGCACTCCCTAATCGACAATCCCAGTTCACAATCAAACAGTACGAGGATTTCCTCATCATACTTGCAAGGAATTTCATTCAGGAACTGTATGAACTAGGAGCTCGGAAGATATCCTTAACTGGGGTTCCTCCAATGGGATGTTTGCCATTGCAGAGGACCACAAATATTATGGATAATCATGGTTGCGTGGAGAGATACAACAACTTGGCCGTAGAATTTAATGGGAAATTGAAGGGTTTGGTGGCAATGCTGAACAAGGAGCTTCCTGGGCTTAAACTGGTTTTTGCAGATGCATTTAACGTTTTTATGCAAATTATCACCAGGCCCTCTATATATGGTAAGTTAATCTGCACATATGTTTCTTTCCTTCTTTACTTTGGATAGATATTTCCTTCATTCTCTTTATTTTTCTTTTTATTAAATAATTTCCAGCCTTCAGAATTCGTAACCGCTCATGAACAAACTCGAAAGTCTGGCTTAGGGTCCATTTAGATAGTAAGATTATTAGTTGAAATTAGATGAGATGAGATGAGATGCCATCTCCAAACCAGGGCTTGGCCTGCACAATTAGTAGGTAGGTAACCCTTTAGAAACTTACAAAAGTTAGTACATTTACTTGTGATAGATAGAGTAGGAATAAAATATACTATAGCTTGCGCGGCCGTAGAGCTAACTAGGGAGGATTATTATCAACCACTTAGCTAGCTATGCCACTTCAACCAGAAAACTATGGTATTTTTAGAAATAAAAAGGAGAAAAACAAAACACAAAAAAAAAAAAAAAAAAAAAAAAAAGTAAGGAAACGAAACGGGTTCTAATGGTTTTGGTTGGCAGGATTCGAGGTTGTAGGAGTGGGGTGCTGCGGCACTGGGACATTTGAGATGAGCTACCTCTGCGATCCACGAAGTCCATTTACATGCACAGATGCAAATAAATATGTGTTCTGGGATGCCTTCCATCCTTCTGAGAAAACAAATCAGATGATCTCCAATCATTTATTTAAACTGTTTCTGGCCAAGTTCCTTTGATGTCTACTTCTCATGTTACATACAATATATTGGCATCTGATCCCCTGTCAATGGAATGGAATTTCGGCTTAGGTCGCCCGGCCTCAGTCTCACTTTTTCTTTTTCTTTTTTCCTTTATTCTCTTTTGAATAATGATATACATATAATATTTTTTATAGTTATTTTTACAACTTTATATTTTCAATATTGGAGGACGATTGTATAAAATTTAGAATTGAAATAAAAGAAAAGTTAAATATTTTTAATGAAGTGAGGCACTATTATATATATATTGATTGATAGTAAAGAAACTTATATAAATATAATTATTCCTTTTTTTGTTTCAAACTCTCGCAATTTTGCAACTTAAAAGGATATATATTTCAGAGATTTGGTGGAAAATAATGATGATTGTGGATGCAAGTTAATCTACTTCTAGCGAAAATGATTATTTTCTGTCAAAATGAGTTTGTTTTTATCACAAATAGTCATTATCGTCACAAATGCTCGTTTTTCTTGTAGTGTATAATTAAATTCTTGCAATATCTTGGTATTATAAAATTGAAGTAGTCTCTTATCACTTTGCTTTACGACATGAATAATATATAGTACGAATGATCAATCTAAAGAACTATATATGGAATTACAAGCAAAGAGAACGCATAGAGCGAAAGAATCATCTCATCAGAGATATAGTCACAAATCCTCTAGTCAAGACTCTATCACAAAAGACTTTTGAGTTTCACTTGGATGAAATGAGAGTCAGGTGTGTGTCAAATGGGCTTTAGGCCGCATGTGGGAGATTTTCGGATTAATGCCCTAATAATCTAGTCTGAGTGACATTTCGTAGAAGATTTTATTAATAACGTTACATGAACATCGAGCATTGCATTAATTAGTCCATAGGTTATATTGTATAAAAGTTATATATCAAGGAGATTAATGAATAGTATATATAACTTACAATATTCCTTATAAATTATAGATTTATTTTTAGAAGAGTGGTACACCCAAAGTTTTTATGAAAATCCCTCAGTACTTCTAGCGGGTTACATTCTAATATCTCGGGTGACAGTTTTCATTAAAGCCTAAGGTCCCGTTTGGATTCAGAAAGTGTTTCATCTCATCTCATTTTATTATTATAATTTTTTCAAATTTTCACACAAAATATAATAAACAATTCAACTTTTTTAAATCTTAATTTAACTTTTTCAAATCTCAAAATGATAATATTATTAAAAAATAATATTCTAATAATATTTTATTTAACTTCTATTTTTCATTCAAAACTATCTCGTAAGTCCTGGCGTCTTTGATAACAGCTTCTACCTATTTTATTTACAGTTGGGCATTGTATTTGTCCCTATTCTGTAACGAGAAAAGAAATCAACAACAAAGCCCCATCCTGCATCCCTGACAGCCCCTCCTCCACCACAGTCACTTGGGCTTACTCAGACTACACTCATCAATGTTTAGTTTTACAAAATCTAAAGTTAGTCGGAAAAATTGTACGGCCAAGTGTAATGCCCAATTAGGAGAAATAAAACAGTCGTGAATACAGAAACTAAAAATACAAATGAATATAAGACAATGAGAGGATTGGAGAAAACATTTTATAGAAAATTCATTTTAACATAAGAATTTATAATAATAATAATAACTTTTGAAAATAAAATGGGGCCGATGTGGCAGCCACATAGCTGTAACCTAGCAACTGGAAAGCTAGAAAGCCATCTAGGATCCCCTCTAGCTAGGATTTGGAGGGAAGAAGGTACCTTAAGTCCGTAAGGAGTGTAGTCTAGTTATTAAAAAGGGACGGCAAACTACCCAAGGAGTGTAGCCATCTAGGATTCCACTAACTAGCTAGCAGCAACTAGTTATTTTCCACAACTATACTTGCTACAAGTAACTATTTAAGACGAGTACATGTCATCAAAATTAGTCTTTTCTTTTCTCACGATTCATAACTAAATCCAAACGACAATTTCTATGGTGTGACACACTCAGACCTCCCTTGAAATTTGATAAAGATTACAGCGTCAGCACATACGTACATGACAGTTAAGATGCAATGCACCTAACACTACAACAAATGACAGTTTTTGCAATGGAGTACAATGGTGGGAATAAGTTATGGACCAGTCAAAAAAAAACTTTTCCCACCAATTCTTCTGGTGGCTGGGTCGTGGAATATAATTCATGGAGAAAAATATATTACCCACCAAATATGTTTATCATGGCAAAAGGTAGGTTTTTTCCCACGACCAAATCTTGCGGCAAATCAGTGTTTTGCCCGTGGGAAAATATGTTGCCAACCAAACGCTTGTGGTGACAAATAGGTCATCTCTCCATGGAAGCTACTGGCGGGAAAAACTCTTTATCCATGATGGTTTTTGTGGAAACTTTAGTGGCATGAAGTTTCTTCCCATCCACTAGTTCATCACTACAGTTGGTTTTTGGACGATAATTTTGGGACACAATTGTATAATAGTAACGCACACATCTGGAAAGGACTACTTACTACCCACCACAACATATTTTGGGAAATAGGTATTTCCCGTTACACAAGCTCCTTGCAAAATTCTGTTATCCATGTTAATTGTCTTTGACAATATATATGCGTAAATGCAAATAGCCTTTATTCTGATGACATTAGTGGTGAAAATTAGTCAGTCCCATGATGTTTATTGGTGGGAAACAATGATTCTCAATGAACTTAGATCATTGCAACCATTTCATTTAATACCATACCTGTCCGTGGGAAAAAAAAAAGGCAACACAAGGAATACATTATTTATCCATGACAACCTTTTGCGGGAACACACCAATAAACATTACCAGTTCTCATCGTCTATAGTCTTTTCGGAGTCCATGCAGCTCATTCCGTCCAATTTTCTTTTTCCCCACTAATCGATTAAATGGACAATTGCTGATTTCCCAAGAAACCACTGGACAGTAATTTATAAATTACTGTCCAAATCTGTTACCTCAACCATCTGAACACGTTATAAAAGTGTCCTTATTACCAATGACAACTAGTACAAATTCAACCTTTTAGACTATAAGAAGTTTTCAGCCAAACAATCCAACAAAATTATCAACTTGAGGAAGATACCACACCAACATGCAGCAAACAAACGAAATGGTTTGTTTAATAATAACCTGTCAATATACATATATAATCATCATCATAGCTATATACAAACCTGCCAACATTTTGTGATTACACCATCATATAGACAAATATGCTAATATTCATTGAAACCAAATAGTTCAAAGTCATTTACAAACATAAGAGTTGCAACTGTGTATGGCAGTACATGAGGGAATTATAACATTCTTGCTCCAACAGCATCTATGATAAGTGCTTTGGATATATAGACAGATTACTAAGGGCAATAGATGTCCCCCTATCTTGTTCTCCAACATTCAGATTTACCAATCTTGCTCCACAAATTACACTCGGTGCTAACATGTTTCCTGAAATTTTCAACAAGCACTTTGTCAAACTAAGTTACTTAATTGGAGCATAACATGACAGTAGGGGTAGAGTAAGCTGCTATAGTAATTGTGCATCCATACCTTGTACATTAATTTTAATTAATTAACTCTTGCCCATACAACCATATTAGGATTTGCTTGAGTAATAATCCTAACTCTAAACATGAATTTCGAAAATGACATTATATCAATGAGAGTGATATTCCCGTGGAATATAAATGAAATACCTACTACCCTTATTTTTATGCTATCTTAAGTACAATAGTTGCATATTCCTCATAATAGAGTTTGCAATAGCCTCATCCATGCGTGTGCAGAATATCAGTTCTATATATCTCTAAAAAGTTTGATCCTATCTGAATTCATGAAACATACAAGAGCAGGGAAAATTAATTGTTGATACTCTACTTGTGACTCCCCATCTATCATAGCAATGGATCAATGTTGTCAGAGAATAAATTGGATTCATTATTTGCAACCAAGTCTAAGTTTATGTATATAAGTATTAATAATATCACAATTGGTACTAACTAGGCACCATGAGGAGTTTTCTGATTTGCACATAATTAAACTATTTCAGTCCAGTTTAACCTATTTGTGCTACTTAGTTAGGAGGTTATCTCACCATATAAACTAACCAAAATGCATGCACTAGAATTTAAAACCTGAAGCTTATGGAGCTCCAATTGGGGGTGTGTGTGATATATAGTTAGAACTGGAATTGTGCATACATGACTTGGAAAAAAGGGAAAGCAAGTATTAATTCTTACATTGTAGCAGAATAAATACAGCCCCAGCGAATAGTACATTTATCTGAACCTGCTCTTTGTGGCGCCCCCAATCCCCCTTATATAAATACACAGGGATCGAGACGCCAGGATGGTGACAATACGGTCACACATCCCAACGAAGTGCCAGTGTGTGTACATGCGACAGTGTTCAAATAAAATAACGCAGCGGATAGTCAACTAAGTACCAGAATTTATTTACAATCAAACATCAGTAAAGATTTAAATAGCAATTATACAGTCATCCATAAAATAATTTACAATAGTTTTAGATATACAAACGAGTGATCCCAGATCACTCCTCAGGCGGAGCCGTCTCCTCAGGCTCGCCCTCCTCCTCCTCATCAGCATCAAAATCTGCGTTACCACAAAATGGTATCGCAGGTAAGTATAACCCAAACAGCAACGTAATATAAAATGCATTAAATGCAACTAACATGCATGCACATGAAGACATGCATTTTTCCACAAAACATCATTTTCTCCGAAAAAGATAAATTTCCAACTCACACCAAAATCCCATTTTGGTCCAAATTATCCGTAAAACATTTTCCCAGAAAATGATTTACCCAAAAATCAACTCGCACTATTTTCCCAGAAAATAGTGCATTAATACCAAATGCACCATGCATTATTTCCATATGCACCATGGCCTCCCCTATGGACCATCCGCACGTCCTGGCTTCGCAGCAGTGCTCAGTTCCGCGCCCAGCGCGTACATGGCCAAGCACCCACACTACGCAACGAGCGATGCCCAGTTCCGCGCCCAGCGCGTACGTGGCCAGACATCCTCTAGTCCCCGCCAGCAGAAGGACCACGGAGTCGGCACGAGACCATCTCGTCCGAACCCATTGTCGCCCGGCGACAATCCAGGGGACGTTACTCAGTATATTCCGCTCCCGAGTAACCAGAGGAGCTCCACCGAGTTAATACCCCATCTCGGCTTGGGGTCGTGATACACACGCACCAAAATATTAACACATAAAATCATAGCTTTTCAAAGCACATGAACATGAATGCAATACACGAAAACCCAGTTTTCTTTTACAAACATGATCATACATAAAATAATGAAATGCACATGTACCAACACAATATCCAAACCAACAAATCCAACCAACCCATCAACAACAAATATCCAATTCAACCAAATCAACCAAACAACTCCAATCACAAATCCATCCGACCCCCGAACTCCTCGGACTCAGTCCGGCATGCCAAAAACACAGTGAAATGGGTTAGTGCAAAAATACATTTAAATTACGAAAGTTCTTTGGAGAAATACTTACAGTGCAATATAATAATTTCCGGAGGATCACGAAGCTGCAAGTGGTGATGTCTGAGCAACACCACAGTGTAAAATACACTGTGGCCGTGGGTCACAGATACCCACTTTTCAACGAGGACAAACGAAGACCCAAAAATGGTAGGGTAGGGCCTAGAGAGGTCGGTGAAGCTAGTGGTGGTGGTGGTTTGCCGTGGGTGGCGGCGCAAGGGGTGGTTTTAGGCCAAAATGCACAAATCGGAAATGGGCTTGGTGGGGCTTCACCAGTGACGGATCGGAGCTGGGGTTGGGTCCAATGAGTTGCTAAGAGGTCGAGGATGATGTGGTAGGAAAATGGTGGCCAATGGTGGTGCGACGGCGGCGCAACGGCGGAAAGAGTGCCGCGGCTTCGAAGGGCTACTGGTGGTTAACGGCGGCACAGATGGAGGTGAGGTTGGTGGGGTGAGGTCGCCGGCGGCTGGGGAAGCTAGCGGGCTGGGCGGTGAAGGCCACCGCCGGCTCACGGCGGCGCTGGCGTGAAGGTGGCCCGCGGCTTCGTGGGGCACGTGTGGGCTACCGGCGGCGAGGTAGGGGCTGAGATTTGGGAGGTGAGGTCGCCGGAGGGAGGGGGAGCTGGTCGGACGGGCGGTGTCGCGCACGGCGGCGCGACGGCGGCGGGCTGGGCGGTGAGGAAGAACGGACGGAGAGAGAGAGAGAGAGAGGAAGAGTCGCGCGCGAGAAAGAAAGCCAGCAGGAGAAAAAGAAAAGAAAAGAAAAAAAAGAAAAGAAGAAAAGAAAAAGAAAAGGAAAAGAAAAATAGAGGGAAAAGAAATGAGGTCCAATCCTCATAACTTGGGTCACGAAAATGATCCAACGGAAACGATTTTAAAACCACAAGTTAAATAAAATAATTTAAACGTAATGGTAAAGTCAAATTGAAATAATTAAATCCCACGGAAATTAATTAAATATGAAAAACAATTTAAATGCACAACAATAAATAAATATTAAGAAAGCACATAAAAATTAATTTCCACCAATTAAAATCATAGAAATAAACTCATTAAAAATCCAACCAATTTTAAAATACGAGAATAAAATTTAAATAAATAAAAATAATCCTTTAGTAAAAATACACTAAAATGCGGGGTGTTACATCCTCCCCCCTTAAATAAAATTTCGTCCTCGAAATTGGCAAGGTCAACATTAAGACTAAGACAGGAATAAGATTCAACTAAGAGCAGACTAAGAACATACCGCCAAAATAGTTCGGCAATGCCACTCTATAAGCAACAAGCGCAACCTTCTCTGCGATCTGAAAATGACCAACATATCTTGGACTAAGCTTTCCTTTCTTACCAAAGCGCTTAACGCCTTTCATAGGAGAGACTTTAAGATAAACTCAATCACCTACTTCAAAGGATAAGTCTCTTCTTCTTGTATCTGCATAACTCTTCTGGCGATTTTGCGCTTCCGCCATTTTAGTCCTTATAAACTGAACTTGATCCTTCATTCCTTGAACTATCTCCTTGACATATAACCGAGTCAACTTACCCAACGAGTCAGTATTATTAACAGGCAAGGAATGGGCACTCTGGGTCAACCGATCCACAATCACCCAAATTGAGTTCTTCCCACTAGGAGTCCTCGGCAACCCTACCACAAAATCCATAGAAATATCATCCCACTTCCACTCTGGAATAGGGAGAGGTTGAAGTCTACCTTGATGCTCAACCTTAACTAGACGGCACGTGGCACATTCCTCAATGAACATGGCACTATCCAACATACTCATTTTAGTCCCCCAATGACACATCACGACCAGTATTCCTAGAGTGACTGCTATCCAAAAAATCTCATTTCCTCGAGACCTTAATACAACATCCAATAAATTCCAATGATCAATAGATCCATACAATAATATGTGCCAACCTCAATCAATCCCTATGCTCCAACTTCTAAACCTTCATGGAATTCTACTATTGGAAACCTAATAGCCACTTCCAATGTTAACCATCAATAACAAATTGCACAACCAAATGATTAATCTCCAATTACAAGTATCTTCTCAAAATTCAAGTCACCATTAATTCTTCAAATCAGCACAATTTGAACTCCTGACTACAACAAAATACCACACTTCTGCTGCGCACTCTGATATTCGCCACATGCATAAAACTTACGTCCTCATGAAACTAACACCAAGAGTACAAGGTGGCTCCATTCCTACTAACCAAAAACCCTTATCACAATTTGGTAGAAAAACACTCTCTCTCCCAAAACCACGAGTTATAACTCAAATTCTTCAATTAACTTCTGCTGCCTTGATCAAAATCAAATTCTATAAAATACAACCATGATCAAAGACAGAAACCCAATATCAAACAACCTCAGCATCCCAAATTGAAAATAAATAACCTCAACCCAAAATACACTCATCTCCTCTAAGATAAGAAACATACTTTAAAAGACTCAATTCCAACCTAGCAAATCAAAAAGAGTGCCTAGAGACTTCTACCTAACAACCTAAACCCGAAAGCTCACCATCTACATTCTAAACATCATCTAATCTAACGGTGACTAAACTCACAACGAACCACCATTGACTTCACCAAAACATTAACAAAACCTCCTTGGTAACTCGCCCACCTATTTCTACTCCAATAAGCTAGTATTAACACAACTAGTTCCTTCAATAGCACATCACTATTAAACCTCAGGGCAAACCATACTGATCAAATCTTCAATCTACCAAAAGCCATTGCAAAGCACCCAAGGATCCTAATGCTTTATTAACTCACATACTTGATCATATCATTCATCGCTAACGTCTAAACTTCAACTTCCAAGATCTTATCATATACCATACGTGACATCCCATCAATCTCTCTTCAAGTTAAATAACAATGTCCTTCATTCAACCAACTAGATGCTCAAACTCCAAAAGAAAGTATAACCTTAAAATTTAAATTCCTAGGTAACCTCAAGTCACAATTAATTCCTGAAGATAATCACAATAACTATTCCCAACCATGATTCATTGAGTAACCCACTTCAATTGCACACTTCGATCAACTCCCCAAAAACTCCAAGCCAAAGTCTCTTGAATTACTACTATTGTGTTGACTCCTCTTCCACACCAACCAAAACCACTTCTTTCAAACCAAATGAGACTAGGACCTATACTCTCCGAAATCCATAACCACTCACCACTACTATACATCAATCTTACGCACCCTTAGCCAAAACCAATAATCCTCCAAACGTGCAGGTGATCCTCATTACCATTTCCATCACTAAACCTATATCCTCGAAATCAATAAGAATCATTTCTTAAATCGTCACCATCTATTATCCTTAAAATTGATATAAATTAAATCCTCAACCTGACACTGTAACCTCATGCTAAAAATAATTATTAACCGAACTAGATCAATATCTTCCATCTCCAAAGAAATTCTCCCCTAAAAATTCTCATATCAGTAACTTAACTCAGATCAATCCTCTTTTAATTCAGCCGTTCAACTCTGCAATTCTAAAACCTTAACCCAGATATAAATCATTTCCTGAAATCCTCAAGATCGATGAACTCAAATCTAAAACATTCTCCTTATAAAACTTGTAAATTCTAAAACCCCAAATATTATCAATTTGCTTATCGAGGTTGGCAAAATCAAAAACTTCTAGTCTAAGTAATCTCTTAATTGCTTATTGAACCTACCAGCTTAAATCCCATTAACTTATTTTCAAAAAAAACTATGGGGCCACAAACCTTAGATGAACTTCTCATAAATCTAACATTGACATTCGTTGAACTTACAACCTCCTACCCCAAAGACTCATTACCTAAATTCTACGGAACCTAAATCCTCAATTATCCTAAGCAATTAAAAACTATTCCCCTCCTTAGCAGCAACTTGAGTACCTAATCCAAAGAGTTCACCCAGACCCTGATGTTCAAGCCTTGATATTAAAACAACCAATCACCAAGAGTTCAGGCCTATTATACCAATGTTTAAGCCTAACAATGGCCTTCTCAGTCGTACCATCTTCCTGTCATAACATAACCCTTAACCCGCCTTGCAATTTCGAACAAAACAAAATAAAATAAAATTTCATAAATAAAATAACATACGACAAAATGCATAAAACCAATGAAGTAGTTCACCATAAAATAAAACAATTAAATTAAAATGACATACAAATAAATAAATAAATAACAAAATTATTATACAATAAAATAAATAAACACCAAAATTATTATACATTAAAATAAATAAACAACAGAATTATTATACAATAAAATAAATAAAGCCGATAAAACCATACTCAACCAAAGGTAAACACTAATTAAAACAATAAAATCAAATAACGTCAATTAACATCAATTAACATAAAATAAAATAGTAATAAACTCATAATATAAAATAAATAACTTAACTTGCACCACTTAAACAAAAATTTTATTATTTTGAAATAATAATAAAAATAATTTTCTGGTACTATCCTAAGGGACATGTGGTTTTACCTAGAGCCGAACTGCTCTGATACCACCTGTGGCGCCCCCAATCCCCCTTATATAAATACACAGGGATCGAGACGACAGGATGGTGACAACACGGTCACACATCCCAACGAAGTGCCAGTGTGTGTACATGCGACAGTGTTCAAATAAAATAACGCAGCGGATAGTCAACTAAGTACCAGAATTTATTTACAATCAAACATCAGTAAAGATTTAAATAGCAATTATACAGTCATCCATAAAATAATTTACAATAGTTTTAGATATACAAACGAGTGATCCCAGATCACTCCTCAGGCGGAGCCGTCTCCTCAGGCTCGCCCTCCTCCTCCTCATCAGCATCAAAATCTGCGTTACCACAAAATGGTATCGCAGGTAAGTATAACCCAAACAGCAACGTAATATAAAATGCATTAAATGCAACTAACATGCATGCACATGAAGACATGCATTTTTCCACAAAACATCATTTTTCCTGAAAATGATAAATTTCCAACTCACACCAAAATCCCATTTTGGTCCAAATTATCCGTAAAACATTTTCCCAGAAAATGATTTACCCAAAAATCAACTCGCACTATTTTCCCAGAAAATAGTGCATTAATACCAAATGCACCATGCATTATTTCCATATGCACCATGGCCTCCCCTGTGGACCATCCGCACGTCCTGGCTTCGCAGCGGTGCTCAGTTCCGCGCCCAGCGCGTACATGGCCAAGCACCCACACTACGCAACGAGCGATGCCCAGTTCCGCGCCCAGCGCGTACGTGGCCAGACATCCTCTAGTCCCCGCCAGCAGAAGGACCACGGAGTCGGCACGAGACCATCTCGTCCGAACCCATTGTCGCCCGGCGACAATCCAGGGGACGTTACTCAGTATATTCCGCTCCCGAGTAACCAGAGGAGCTCCACCGAGTTAATACCCCATCTCGGCTTGGGGTCGTGATACACACGCACCAAAATATTAACACATAAAATCATAGCTTTTCAAAGCACATGAACATGAATGCAATACACGAAAACCCAGTTTTCTTTTACAAACATGATCATGCATGAAATAATGAAATGCACATGTACCAACACAATACCAAACCAACAAATCCAACCAACCCATCAACAACAAATATCCAATTCAACCAAATCAACCAAACAACTCCAATCACAAATCCATCCGACCCCCGAACTCCTCGGACTCAGTCCGGCATGCCAAAAACACAGTGAAATGGGTTAGTGCAAAAATACATTTAAATTACGAAAGTTCTTTGGAGAAATACTTACAGTGCAATATAATAATTTTCGGAGGATCACGAAGCTGCAAGTGGTGATGTCTGAGCAACACCACAGTGTAAAATACACTGTGGCCGTGGGTCACAGATACCCACTTTTCAACGAGGACAAACGAAGACCCAAAAATGGTAGGGTAGGGCCTAGAGAGGTCGGTGAAGCTAGTGGTGGTGGTGGTTTGCCGTGGGTGGCGGCGCAAGGGGTGGTTTTAGGCCAAAATGCACAAATCGGAAATGGGCTTGGTGGGGCTTCACCGATGACGAATCGGAGCTGGGGTTGGGTCCAATGAGTTGCTAAGAGGTCGAGGATGATGTGGTAGGAAAATGGTGGCCAATGGTGGTGCGACGGCGGCGCAACGGCGGAAAGAGTGCCGCGGCTTCGAAGGGCTACTGGTGGTTAACGGCGGCACGGATGGAGGTGAGGTTGGTGGGGTGAGGTCGCCGGCGGCTGGGGAAGCTAGCGGGCTGGGCGGTGAAGGCCACCGCCGGCTCACGGCGGCGCTGGCGTGAAGGTGGCCCGCGGCTTCGTGGGGCACGTGTGGGCTACCGGCGGCGAGGTAGGGGCTGAGATTTGGGAGGTGAGGTCGCCGGAGGGAGGGGGAGCTGGTCGGATGGGCGGTGTCGCGCACGGCGGCGTGACGGCGGCGGGCTGGGCGGTGAGGAAGAACGGACGGAGAGAGAGAGAGAGAGAGGAAGAGTCGCGCGCGAGAAAGAAAGCCAGCAGGAGAAAAAGAAAAGAAAAGAAAAAAAAGAAAAGAAGAAAAGAAAAAGAAAAGGAAAAGAAAAATAGAGGAAAAAGAAATGAGGTCCAATCCTCATAACTTGGGTCACGAAAATGATCCAACGGAAACAATTTTAAAACCACAAGTTAAATAAAATAATTTAAACGTAATGGTAAAGTCAAATTGAAATAATTAAATCCCACGGTAATTAATTAAATATGAAAAACAATTTAAATGCACAACAATAAATAAATATTAAGAAAGCACATAAAAATTAATTTCCACCAATTAAAATCATAGAAATAAACTCATTAAAAATCCAACCAATTTTAAAATACGAGAATAAAATTTAAATAAATAAAAATAATCCTTTAGTAAAAATACACTAAAATGCGGGGTGTTACACTCTTCATCTCCACCAACTCCTGCTTTGCATTCCATGATCCATATGGCTGATCAAAAGACTTGCTCCAACTTGTAAGAGGAGAATACTGGTGAAATGGAATTACTTGTTCAGTTTTCAGACTTTTGCAAATCTAAATATCAAATTCTAAACCAGTATATGTAATTGTAAGAGAACTTACCCTTTCATAAGAACCTAATCTGTCCCTATCAAGCTACTCAACCAAAGATTGCAACTCTTTTCCCCCAACCTTTCAAGAGAGACTACCAACAACTCAAAAGTCAACTCACTATCTGATTTTTCCACTACCGGTTTAAACTTATCCACCTTAACTATAATATGCAACTACCAAATATATACTATCGAGGGACAAAACAGTTTGGCCATTGGATTGTTACATATCCAATAAACAATCCACAAAAAATAAAAAAACCCCACAAAAAAGCCCTCCACAAAATAGTAAGAAAGTGAGATGCCTAAGCATCTTGATGAGTCTCTCTATGAGACTCAGTACCTCCCTCAATCTCAGTCATTCGATAGTTGAATAAGACTTTCTCATGCTCAGAAAAATTCTTCTTCAACGCTTCAATATCTCACATCAGAGTGTCTAGTTTGCTCTTGTACATTTCCGCATCGTTCTTGTTGCGTTCATTCTCCTCCGAGAGACGAATAAATACTCTACTTTTCTTCATTGAAGGAGAGGGGTCGGGAATAACCATGTGTCCCATCCCTACTGCGTACCCAGATTTTTGTCCCAATACTTCTTTGAATATAGTGTCAGCTGCTGCTTCAACATCCTCTTCAGATTCTTTTTCACCTAACCTCTCCACCATTAGATTCTGAAAAATGTAGATGAAAGGAAAATCAGCATTGTTGTTAAATACCTATCATTACTATAGTCTAACTTAAAGTAAATTAAACACAATCTTACATAATTGTGTTCACTTGCTGCATTAATGAATTTACCCTTTCGAGTTGACCAATGTGTTTCCTTATAAAATGCAACCATGTTTGGCGCCGTCTCCCTCTGAAACACACAAGCAATAGTAAATATACTTTCTTATTTGAACATATTGGTGAGGACTTATATATACCCATAGTTATCACAAACCTTCTCCTCTAATATCCGTATAAAGGATTTTCGTCCACCGGTATGTTTGGCTTTTAGTTTTTGTCTATTTGAACTGTTTCTTCTGGACTTCTCCTGCACTTGTTTCTAAAAAATTAAATCTCATTTCCCAATAGTGTGTTTCTCGAGCTTAACATAATTGGAAAAAACCCTTACTGTATCATATACTCCTATTTGAGGCAATAGAAAAATCAACCTACTCTATTTTATTCACTTAATACTAATCTGAATAAAATTACAATATACCTTAAATGTCGAACTTGCCCACCGTTCACATAGCTTTTCCCATACAGGTTTCTCCACCATGTCCGTCCCACCACGTAGGGCCTCTTCATGTGATGCATATTTTAAATACACTTTGTGTAGTGCATAATGATATGCATTATACTTATCGCCCAAATGTCTTTCAACCATCTCACGATGGTTGTCCTTTGTCCAATCCAAAACAAAATCTGCCTGCAATATGAAATATGTACTTCATTACAAGGATTTTTCATCAAACATGCCTGATTACAACAAATGAGTAAGTCACCAGCTTCATCACTTTCTTAGGACAAAGTAAGGTCCTACCCGCACACGGTCAACGAGCTCTTGCTTTTCCTCTTCGGGTACATAACTCCAACTAGCATGCCTCATGTCGGCATGTACTTTAATAATCCCCGTCAGCCGACCAGTGAATATGGAGGCATTCTCGCACGAAGGCCCTCGATGACCATCTTGTATAACCAAAGGGATCTTACCCATCTTCCTAAGTCGTTCAAATAGCGTGCCTTTCGCCTGCCCTCGACCTCGTTTCTTAGTAGGTGGATCTACATTAAGACATTAATATCGTGTAACCCAATCACCTTTTTGCATTCATGAACCAGGAAAAATTATATACTTGTAAAGAAAGATATAATTTTACCACACCACATAGTATAAACTGACTCCTCAGGAACCAGATTGGAACCCATACCTGTATTACTGTGACTCTCTCCAACAAGTGCTCCACCCATTGCCTCTTTTGCGCACGCAGCTCCTACATCCTGCGTCGATTCATTTGACTCTGGCTCGTCCCGCAATGTGGTTCTCCGCGGCAACGCATCTGCTTCTTGATTGCTACCAATGAGAGCGCTACCGTGTCGAGCTCGGCCCCCCGAAACTTTATAGATTTCACCATCCTTGGCTTTGCTGGAATTTCAAACCTAACTCAGTTCTAACATGCAACCAATTTGTGAGAGAATAGAGTAAGATGCTATTTAACCTACTAAATATAATGTAAAATGATATTTCAACCTCTAACTATTATGTTGGTACCATTCATATATACTCTACTTGTAAGCAAACTAAATCCACATCTAGAAACAATCAAAGCAATATTAAGAGTTTATGGGCTCTTGCTATTAAGCACATGTACCCTTCCTTGGAGGATTTCCAACTGAAAAATATAAACACCAAGCTGTATGCCCAATCTGGGATAATGCAATGTATTCTCTTTCTATGAAAATACAAAGGTGTCAGGCTAACTAGTGGGAACCCAACTTGGTTTATGGCCAAGTATAGTACATTTGTAATGTGAATTTAACATTTTGCATGAAAACTGGAAACCACCTCAAACAACATGTGCTGGGTTGAGTCACCCACGTGTAATAAAAATGATAAATTTATTTTAAAATAAGATATCATTAAATCCAAGACTTATCATGGACACCTCCTGCTATTGTTAAAAACAGTTTTATAAGTGTACTGAAATCCTGAATAAATCAGGGAAACATCTACCCTTATGACATCCAATACATTTTCTAGCTTTTATAGTATGTATTTGAATCTACTTGCCTGTTTTCTAGCATGTAGATGTTTACAGGGCAAATCAGTGTTTTCTACATGCATTGACATGCAAAACATTTGCCCAATATAGTAACTAAAAATCAAGTGGGGTAGATAACAAAAATAATATCCAGTATTCTAAAAATATAAACAACTTGTGAAGAGAAAACAAAATCCAAAAGTATGATGAAATGGTTGTAGGTGGCCTGTGTAAACCTAATCTAACATCTCAGTACAAAACACGCAGTCACAGAATAAGGCAAGAGAGACAAAAGGGTTGTTAGTACCTGGTTGTTGGTCTGGCTTTCG
The DNA here is from genome assembly GCF_004785595.1 of Juglans microcarpa x Juglans regia. Lineage (NCBI taxonomy): Eukaryota > Viridiplantae > Streptophyta > Magnoliopsida > Fagales > Juglandaceae > Juglans > Juglans microcarpa x Juglans regia. The sequence goes on along the minus strand of NC_054597.1, from coordinate 20,563,842 downwards.
TGGTAGTAGGTGAATGAGAGGAACCATTATGTGTAGTTTATGTAATAGGTTTTAAACTTTTGAAAATGCTCAAATGGAAGAAAAGCAGTAGCTCCATGCATAGGAAGACAATTGTAAATAAGATAATATTGTTACAGTAATTCCATGTGAAGAAGATAGTTTTAAAGATCCAAAGTGGAAGAAAAGAATCTGGAAAATGCAAATCAAACTACTACCAAACCTGATGGCCCTGCTGGAAGCATAGTACAGATGCTGGAAGAACAACAGCAACTCAAGAGTACCTTGGATATTTCTGGACTTCAAAGTGTGTCGTGCTTTTTCTGAACCAGATGTGGAGGTTTCCAGAACAAAATAAAGAGTTCTCTAACACACAGGATTGAGGGACACCTGTCCATGGGAAATACCAACCAGCCACTAGGAGTTGACATCATGGCGCCATTTCCCATCTCAAAAAAATTACCCTCCCGCCCTTTACAACATCTCCCTCCCCTTACATAGGCCAATCTTGTTGTATATTATCATAAGAAAAATTACCATTTTGCTCTTCAACAGTATTCCAGAAATTTTATGGACCATTTTTTTAAATACCATTATCCAAAATTAAAAAACACACTTAGGCTGTTAGTTGTGAGAATACCATCAATAATAAACATGGTTAGTTGAATGCTTCACTTATTTATTCCATTTTAAATAACAAACCAAATATCTTCGAGTTGTGGACATCTATTTCTGAATCCCATAATCAGAAATTATGGCAACACACCTGGACAGGAGTTGGAACATATCAACAATATGAAACATGTTTTGTTGGCAGGGCTAATATGTTTTTAACTCCATTTTAAAATACTCAACTATTTTACTGCTCACGGTATGCTATGTAATTAAATCCCATGTTTCCAGCAACACCTCAAAATTGAGTGTTATTGGAAACAAACTTGAGTTCAAATTTATGACCACCTAAATGGGTGTGTGCATATAGATTGTAATTTTAGATATGGGTTTGTTTGCATTTCCTGATTTTGCATTATATGGTGTTGTATATATATTCTTTAGTTTATTGCATGGACTGGACAATACTCCCACTTGAACTTGTGCCACAACCATCATTCTCCAACTGGGTTGCAATCCGAGATGTAAGGCTAGTTCATGATCCCTTTGCAACCCTGTTAAGAGTTTGTGATCCTCCTCATGCATATACCTCCATTTGTGGGATAATAGTTTTGGATGCGGCTGTTTATCTAGATGCTTATGCTGTGGCAATTTAATTCACATTGGCATCATCCCCCTGCCACAACCTTCCAGCCACTTGACATCATAGAAATGATTATAGGGGTTTGTAGCACGTTGCCTTTAAAGACCAGCCTAAAATCTGCATACAACGCAAAAACCACCTGTGAGTAACCTTTTGTCCTATTTTAGTAGCTATCAACATCTACTTAAGTTTTCCTTATTAGAAGCACTCCAACTAAAAAATACCAGTCCTTAAATGTAAAACATGTATCTTTTGCATTTAGTCCAGTCCTTTCAAAGCAACAAGGTCGAAATCATACATAACATGATGATCATATAAATAGGTATTTTATGCAATGTTCTTCTACTTTTATATAAACTACTTGATGATTTGTTGTGTATTGTGCAGTAGATAGGATCTCTATAAGTACTTGAACTTATAGTTATTTTGCCAATTTGTATTACTTAGAAAAAAACACAAAGAGATCCGGCTCAAACTATACTCACCAATCAGCACTAGCTAGGCTGCTGCCTTAATAAGAAATACATTCAACTACATGCTAGACCATGAGCTCTTTATATAATATATATATATATATATATATATATATATATATTATATTAGCATGTCTAACATCATGGGGCTGATATATTTTTTCAATTCTAAAAACTTTATCCAACTTCTGACTAAGCTAGTTTTGTACATATATATTAGGAAAGGGAGATCACCTAAATATTAAGAGTGTATATTAAAAAATGTTATAAGCATTGTTCATGCAACAATATAAGCCACACTCTCTCCATTTCTACTCTATCTCCTGCTTCTTTCCCAATGTCTAATGACTAAAACCCTAATTAAACAAATAGAACAATAATAATAATAATAATAATAATAATAATATCCTTTTTTAAACCAATAGTCAGTCTTAGAATTGAATATTTGAGAACATTTATTCCAAGTGCATGATAAGACCATGTGTGGCGCCCCCAATCCCCCTTATAAAAATACACAGGGATTGAGACACCAGGATGGTGACAACACGGTCACACATCCCAACGAAGTGTCAGTGTGTGTACATGCAACAGTGTACAAATAAAATAACGCAGCGGATAGTCAACTAAGTACCAGAATTTATTTACAATCAAACATCAGTAAAGATTTAAATAGCAGTTATACAGTCATCCATAAAATAATTTACAATAGTTCCAGATATACAAACGAGTGATCCCAGATCACTCCTCAGGCAGAGCCGTCTCCTCAGGCTCGCCCTCCTTCTCCTCAGCATCAAAATCTGCGTTACCACAAAATGGTATCGCAGGTAAGTATAACCCAAACAACAACGTAATATAAAATGCATTAAATGCAACTAACATGCATGCACATGAAAAATATGCATTTTCCACAAAACATCATTTTCTCCGAAAATGATAATTTTCCAACACACACCAAAATCCCATTTTGGCCCAAATTATCCGTAAAACATTTTCCCAGAAAATGATTTACCCAAAATTCAACTCGCACTATTTTCCCAGAAAATAGTGCATTAATACCAAATGCACCATGCATTATTTCCATATGCACCATGGCCTCCCCTATGGACCATCCGCACGTCCTGGCTTCATAGCGGTGCTCAGTTCCGCGCCCAGCGCGTACATGGCCAAGCACCCACACTACACAACGAGCGATGCCCAGTTCCGCGCCCAGCGCGTACGTGGCGAGACATCCTCTAGTCCCCGCCAGCAGAAGGACCACGGAGTCGGCACGAGACCATCTCGTCGGATCCCATTGTCGCCCGGCGACAATCCAGAGGACGTTACTCAGTATATTCCGCTCCCGAGTAACCAGAGGAGCTCCACCGAGTTAGTACCCCATCTCGGCTTGGGATCGTGATACACACGCACCAAAAATATTATCACATAAAATCATAGCTTTTCAAATCACATGAACATGAATGCAATACACGAAAACCCAGTTTTCTTTTACAAACATGATCATGCATGAAATAATGAAATGCACATGTACCAACACAATATCCAAACCAACAATTACCAATTCAATCAAATCCAACCAAACAACTCCAATCACAAATCCATCCGACCCCCGAACTCCTCGGACTCAGTCCGGCATGCCAAAAACACAGTGAAATGGGTTAGTGTAAAAATACATTTAAATTACGAAAGTTCTTTGGAGAAATACTTACAGTGCAATATAATAATTTTCCGAGGATCACGAAGTTGAAAAATGCGACGTTTGAGCAATACCACAGTGTAAAATACACTGTGGCCGTGGGTCACAAATACCAACTTTTCAACGAGGACAAACGAAGACCCAAGATTGATAGGGTAGGGCCTAGGGAGGTCGGTGAAGCTAGTGGTGGTGGTGGTTTGCCGTGGGTGGCGGCGCAAGGGGTGGTTTTAGGCCAAAATGCACAAATCGGAAATGGACTTGGTGGGGCTTCACCGGTGACGGATCGGAGCTGGGGTTGGGTCCAATGGGTTGCTAAGAGGTCGAGAATGAAGTGATAGGAAGATGGTGGCCAATGGTGGTGCGACGGCGGCGCAACGGCGGAAAGAGTGTCGCGGCTTCGAAGGGCTACTGGTGGTTAACGGGGCACGGATGGAGGTGAGGTTGGTGGGGTGAGGTCGCCGGCGGCTGGGGAAGCTAGCGGGCTGGGGGGTGAAGGCCACTGCCGGCTCACGGCGGCGCTGGCGTGAAGGTGGCCCGCGGCTTCGTGGGGTGGGTGTGGGCTACCGGCGGCGAGGTAGGGGCTGAGATTTGGGGAGTGAGGTCGCCGGAGGGAGGGGGAGCTGGTCGGCCAAGCGGTGTCGCGCACGGCGGTGCGACGGCGGCGGGCTGGGCGGTGAGGAAGAACGGACGGAGAGAGAGAGAGAGAGGGAGAGGGAGAGTCGCGCACCGGGGAGGAAGCCAGGGAGAAGAAAAAGAAAAAGAAAAAAAAAAGAAGAAAAGAAAAAGAAAAGGAAAAGAAAAATAGAGGGAAAAGAAATGAGGTCCATTCCTCATAACTTGGGTCACAAAAATGATCCAACGGAAACGATTTCAAAACCTCAAGTTAAATAAAATAATTTAAACGTAATGGTAAAGTCAAATTGAAATAATTAAATCCCACAGTAATTAAATAAATATTAAAAGCAATTTAAATGCATAACAATAAATAAATATTAAGAAAGCACATAAAAATAATTTTCACCAAATTAAAATCATAGAAATAAACTCATTAAAAATCCAACCAATTTTAAAATACGAGAATAAAATTTAAATAAATAAAAATAATCTTTTAGTAAAAATACACTAAAATGCGGGGTGTTACACCATGCACCTCAAACACAGTGGATAAAGTTCTTGATCATAATAGTAAATATACATATCAGAATGGACAATGCATGACCAAGCTTCATTTCTTACATAATATTCTATCTTGATTTATTTATCATGCAATAAACATAAGGATTTTGGATTACAGGTCTCAATATAAATCAATCATACTTTCTCGAGCTTAACATTATGAAGATCTTATATTGGTTTTTGATCGAAAAAAGGCAAGCCCAAAAGCAAAAGTAAGAAATATGCACGAATTTAATTCTTAGAAAGAAGAAGCCAACCGAACTTCACATCTAAAATATTAAACTTATACAAGGATGTGATTTTGCATTAAGATACACCCACGTGAATTCAAATACTACACCGTACAAGTTCATTATCAACCAAGTCCCAAATACAAAGCTAGACATTTACTAATCAGAATCAGCTTCCTCATTCAGCTGATTCTCAGCCTCGCTACCAGAGTTATCATCGGCACATACATCCTCCAGCCCCAAGTCATCGTCAGATAGTTCATCATCAATATCAAACTCTTGGTCAGATGATTGTATCGGGTCTTGACCCGATATGGAAGCTGGATCAACAGGCAAATTTTCTGAATCATCTCGATTCAATGGCTCGGTCATGGCTGGTCCACTCTCGAGAATAGGGGATAATTGTTAGTGTTATTGTCAACCTCATCATCTGAGTCACCATCTGATGTTTCGTCATTATCCATCCCATCCTCAACAGTATTACTTGCATGAATGTTGTAAACATTCCTACTTGTAATTTTATGGATAACCTGCCAACTTCCCCCCAATATTGGATCATTGAGATAAAAGACTTGACTTGCTTGGAAGGCAAGAATGAAAGGCTCATCTTTATACCATTGCCTAGCAGTATTGACTATCGTCAATTTGTCCCTAACACGTATCCCTCTTCTCGGGTCACCAATGTCATACCATGCGCATTGAAAGAGATATACCTTACGCCAACCCATGTAGCGTAACTCTATAATATCATGCAACACACCGTAGAAGTCAACATGGGATCCCTGATGCTCGCCATGCACAACCACCCCGCTATTTTGACTTCGGCGATGCCTTTCACGCTCATTCGTATGAAAGCGAATACCATTCATTATGCATCCAGCATAGGACGCAACCCACGGATTTGGACCACATGCTAAGGCATATATCTCATCGATTACTGCAGTAGGCCTAACTGAACGCACCTCTCGAATCTACCAGACAGAGAAGATTTAAGGTGAATTAGTTTTACAAACTAATTAGAGAAGAATGTAGTTATAATGACAGACAGTGTTCGTATCTTACGCGTGATCTGAACCACGATGGAAATTGACTCTGGTGCCTACGGTCAATGTTCTGAGGGTCCTCTTCTTGGATCTTGTTATAGTGCTCCCTGTCAATATATGTGACCCAATCGATTACTAGGAGGGAAAGGTAGTTTTAGCAATAACAATTCATAAAGTGCATAAGAACTCATATATTGGTCCACTTACTGAATGTATTGCTCAATCTCCATGCAATTATTAAGTATATACCATCGAGCCTTGACCAATAGTGTGTCGGCTAATTTGTGAGAACTTGCTGTACCCAATGGTCTAACCTTTTGTGAGAAAATAGATAAACTTGGCTCATTTCCCAAATCAGTTGTCCCAATACGAACATCATTGTTGCGTTCCTCGCGATTATATCTAGTTTCAATATCATGGAGGTACATAGAGCAAAATGTAAGACACTCGAGATGCACATATGCCTCAGCAATTGAGCCCTCTGGCCACGCTTTGTTGCGGACATACCGCTTGAACTTCCCTAGATACCTTTCGAATGGGTACATCCACCTGTATTGCACGGGTCCTGCCAGGAATGCCTCCTCTGGCAAGTGAATGGCAAGGTGCACCATGATATCAAAAAAAGCTGGAGGGAATATCATTTCTAGTTTGCAGAGAATGATGGGAATATTAGCTTGAAGACATGTTAACACTGATAATTTCAAAGTTCGAGAACATAATTCTTTAAAGAAAGAGCTTAAATCTATTAAGGCTTGACGCACATCAGACCGTAAGAACCCACCAATCACAATCGGCAACAGTGCTTGCACGAAGACATGACAGTCATGGCTTTTCATTCCACTGATCTTCCCTTCACTAGCATTCACACAACGGGCAATGTTCGATGCAAAACCATCAGGAAATTTCACTTTTGATAACCAATCACAGAAAATCTTTTGCTCATTTAAGTTTAACATGTAACAACCAAGACTCATAGTCATATGGTCCCCATTATGTTGTAAATGCAATTCTTTCCTTATTCCAAGGTTTGTCAAATCACGACGGGCATTAGCGGAGTCCTTAGTTATTCCTTCAATATTCAGCAATGTTCCCAACACGCTATCGCATATGTTTTTCTCAATATGCATGACATCAAGGTTATGTCTCAAGCCCAAATCTAACCAGTAGGGTAGCTCAAAGAAGATAGATTTTTTGGTCCAATTTAGTTGATTCGGCGTTCGTTTCCTCTTCGAAGTAGATTTGCCAAACTGGAAATGTGCAACTTCACGTAATTGTTCTAGCAAATCCTCTCCCTCGACCCTTGATGGTTGGAGTCCATGCTCTTCGCACCCGTTAAAAGAGTTCTTTTTCCGTCTCCAACTATGATTTGGTGGCAACCACCGTCGATGCCCCATATAGCAGTGCTTTCGCCCATATACCAACCACTGTGAATTTGTGTCAGATCTACATGAAGGACAAGCCAACTTGCCCTTCGTGCTCCACCCAGAAAGATTGGCGTATGCGGGAAAGTCATTGATAGTCCAAAGTAGTGCTGCATGCAAGCTAAACATTTGTCTACTGTACGCATCAAACGTCCGAATACCATCTTCCCATAATTCCTTCAACTCATCAACAAGAGGACGCAAGAACACATCAATATCATTCCCTGGTGACTTAGGGCCAGGGATTAGCAACGACAACATGGTGTATGGATCTTTCATGCATAACCAAGGGGGCAAGTTGTAGGGCACAAGTAGTACCGGCCAAATACTGTACGGCCTACTCATATTATTGAAGGGGTTAAACCCATCACTCGCCAACCCAAGTCTAACATTGCGAGGATCATGGGAAAAGGCAACATGTTTGTTGTTGAAGTCTTTCCATACCCTTGAATCTGCTGGATGTCGCATGCATGTTGGATCGTCAACACATGCATCTTTATGCCATCTCATGGCTTGGGCTGTGTTCGTTGACATGAACAGCCTCTGCAAGCGTGGCTTCAAGGGGAAGTATCGAAGAACCTTTTGTGGTATCATCCGCTGCTCACTTGTGCTTGCAATCCACCTAGATGCTTTACATTTAGGGCATTCATTATACGATGCATTTTCCTTCCAAAACAACACACAGTCATTTAGGCACACGTGTATCTTTTCATAATTAAAGCCCAAGCCACGCTCTAAGCGACGAGCATCGTTATATGAATCTGGAAATAGAGCGTCGGGAAATGCATCATGCAAAAGCTTGATCACCATGTCAAAGGACTTCACTGTCCAACCACCTATGCTCTTGATGTGAAGTAGCTTGACGATGAATGATAGCTTCGAGAACTTAGCAGATCCAGGATAAAGTGGTTGTCGTGCGTCAGCAACCAACTCGTCGAAATTATAGTTGGTTGGAGCATTTGAGGTGGAGGGTTGATAATTATCATTTGCATTTCCTTCATTGCTACCTTCCTCATCCATAAACGACCCATGACGAATGTCATCTAACATCTCGTCGACATCATTAATGTAGTGATTATAAGAAGATGCATCATCAAATTCTTCATCAGAGAATGTAGAATTTAGGATCGGATCCTCTTCTCCATGGAAAATCCATTCCGTATAGGTTGGATCAATCCCTTTTAAAAACAAATGATCTTCCACAATACGAATAGAGTGAAAAGCTCTATTCCGGCATCTCCTACATGGACACCTAATTTGATCAGTTGTCACTGCATGAACTTGTGCCATGGCTAAGAATTGCCTAACACCTTCATCATACTCAGTGGAATGCAATCTGTCTTCAATAAGCATCCAAGACTTATCCATCATATGCAACTGCCCAGCTACTGTTCAATGCTAATTAGGATAGGTTTGGCACACTATGCAATGACCTTCGAAGAGAAAATTAATAATATTAGTCTTTCCATACCCCAGAGACCAGCTTTGTATCTCAATAACTCGGAAGGAAATATGCATAGTTTTGTGTATTATTATCATGCTTATAGCTATGATAGAATTGGTGGCTAACATGGTATTTGAAGGAATTAAGCAGTATTTGTTATAGTGGAGTTATTGTGATTACATAACCCACATATATGTAGATAAGTCAAAGATTCAAAAATAATCAACTCTAAAATAGGTGTAAAAATCAAATTGTGGGGTGTGGTTAGATAGAGGTGAACAAGGAAGTTTAGAAATTGGCACGTATGCCAATTTGGACCGTGAATTCTTGTGTGATGCACTGTTAAATTGGTGAGTGATTTCCGTGTTTTGGCCTTCCCCATTTTTCAGTCCATGTGCGCCAAGTAGATTTTGAGGCAGCTATCCAAATTAATAGCTGCTTAAGCAAGTATTTTATTTGACAAGTAATACTAAATAGACATGCCCATGTAAATGAGACTTCCATGTTTGAATAGAGGTATTTGATATGTAATTCCGTGCTCCAAAAGTAGTGTTATTAGTACTGGTGGGAAAAAAAAAAGTTTAAGAACATATTATAATCAAGCTCTGGACATTCGATAGTTTAATGCGATTAAACACACTTCATTCTATTTACAACATCATATTAGCTAGCAAGATTGTAGTAGTGTGATGGGACTAGCATAAACTAAACAAACAACTTATTGCGACAAAAACAATCCTAAATGCATGTATGATGATCCAAACTTCTACGAAATCATAAATAGGTTTTGTGTTCCATACCCCAAAAGAGACTATCTCAACACCAAAGGACACCATCTCAACTCTTCGTTCAAAAAACAGCATGGTTGGAGTATATCCTAGATCTCTTAAACCCAAATGCAAGGTGCCAAATAGACCATAAAAATATGCAAAGAAAATCTTTATAATGTTTGACTTGAGTAATAATAATATTAAAACCAGTTCGAGAAAACTATATACAATGTCTTATTTCAAAAGAATAGAGCTTTGCTCCTAATGGAAAATATCCACTCCATATAACTTCAAAGAATGAAATTTTGTTCACATGGAATCATATCATCAACTATCCCACTATATTATTATTAAATGACAACTACTGTTATAAAACCACATTATCCATTCATTTATGTTATCATGAAAGAAAAATTAAATAATATATCATTAAGTTAAAATAATAAATTACATATTAATATATCCTGTTTAATGCCTAAATAAAATAAATTATACAACAAAAGTTACCACACTTAACTTGATTACTAATTATTATTCAAATTTAGTTTTCCTAATAGTGCAATAAAGGATATATAGGCCATTTAAAGATTTAATTGTTCAAGTATTAATTTTTGAACACTTCTTCTTTCTATGCATGGGACATGAACACCATATATAACCATAAGATAAAGAAAGAAACAAATAAATTATTGGAGGAAATTCAGATTGTGCTCTCTCTTTTGAACATATTAGCAAGTACTTGAATTAATTAACAAAGACATGGAAAAGAAGTTCACAAAAAAGGGTAAGAAAGCTTAAAAAAGGAATCTTGTGACCCATGTATTAGCCAAAATAAACACAATCTTATATAAGAGAATCCCTGGGTTCAATATTTTGCATTTTGTGGACATATCACTTAATTTCTTTACCGTGAACAAAAAAAACTACTCACGATTTATAACAATCCCAAATGCCAGGTTCAATCCCACTTGACTGCCTTCATAACCTCTCTTTATTAGAGAGGCTAGAGTACAAAATTTGTAAATCTGAAGTAGCAACTTAATAAGCTCCTTTCCAAATAGGCAACAAAACAAACCAGTGAATTAGGCATAGCCAAATTCAACTGAATTAAGTAAATAAAGGGCAGGCCTCTCTTGGAACCTTAAAGCATAAGAGTTTTATAAATATAAGTCTCACCATCCTCGTACACATTATCTTACTATGTAAGCATCTTCTTCACATCATAAAATTCTCACATAACACAACTTAATAAAAGCAGTCCAAACCACCTTGCAAGGACCAGAACTGGCAAATTACACTCCCAAGGGAATATACCATCTGGTACCTAAAATATAGTCTACTCGACACGGACGTAAAAATAAAGACCTCAAAGATTTGGGCTTCACATAGGCTAATTAATTCAAATGCAACATAAAAGAAAAATTCTGGCACAAGAACATTCAGAAGATACCATACAAAATAATGTTGAATTCTTCAATAAACAAAAATTTATATATATATATAGGATTGTAGGGGTCTAAGGCAAGGGAGGTGTCCTGCTTATGTTGTGTGGCGTAGGGCAGAAAGTTGAACTAAGTTGGTGAAGACTTGCAAGAGGACAATGAAGTAAATAGATTAGAATTCAAAGAGTAGTTCAGTAGATACAGATATGTTGGAGCAGATGTCAAAAGCTACTGAAATAAAGGAAGTAATAATGATGCAAAATGGTTTAAGGATCTGTCTTTAGTGGAAACGTGTAGAAACAGAGCAGACCACCAACAGAAAATAATATGAGATTGGGTGAGGTCCCTCATATATAAGCTTTCAATCAGAACAAAGGCATCATAAATTTCTTCGAAATTTATGTGAATATGTTTTACACAACCACATATCATCCTCTTCATAGACAGATTTTACACAACCATATAATCGCAAATTACACAATATGTTACACAATCATATACACAGATTCACAAATTTCACATATTACACATTACCGGGTAGAATCAACACAAATTTCACAGATTCACATTACACATATTAACAAATTACACAATCAGGAAAATCTACAAATTACACAGAGAGAAGGGGAAGGGAGAAGAGAGAGAGGCTCACCGTGTCGACCTAGTGCGTCCACTGGACTGCGACAGGAAGAGGTGGTTGGGGAAGGGCAGCAAACTGGGTCAGGTCGCGATGGGTGGGGGATTGGCTCTAGATGACTGCGTGTGGTCTCGCTGCAGGGGTAGAGGGTCGTAGTAGTTGCGAGAGACAGGCCGTGATGTTACGGGTCGAAATCGTAGGGAGAAAGAGAGATGAGAGCGACGGGGGGTGGGGTGGGGTGGGGTGGGGTGGGGGAATTGGGGGAAGAAAGGGAAAGAGGGAAAACGCGGGCGTATTAACTAATATGCCCGCGTGTTCATCTTTCGTTTAATTGAGGCGACAAATGGTCGCCGCAAGAAGTCAATAACTTCGTCGTAACAAAATTATTACCCACGAACGGATCAATTATTTTCCCAGACTATTTGTGGCGAACAAAATTCGCCACAATAAACCCTGTTTCGCCGTAAAAACATTTTTTTCCCACATAATTTTACTTGCGGACTAAATTTTGTGGGAAAACGCTTGTTTCATTTTCCATGAACGGCTTTCGTGTGATTCGGCAATTATTTGCCACCACCGTGTGTATTGGGAAAAGAATTCATGGCAAAAGCCCAGCATTCTTGTAGTGTAATATATTACTAACAGTATTCAATAATCGCAACAAAATAATTAAACTAATAATAGTTTGATCAATTTGTTATGATACCAAAGCAATTGTATTAATTCCAAAAGTAATAATTTCGATTATCATACAAAAGTTAGGGTCCCAAAACTATGACCCTTCATATCCATTAAAACACTATTTCAAAACATAAACTCATTCATTTGTCCTTCCTCTCCAATATCTTGCGAATGCCCTCAAAAAGTTTCAAGACATCGCATATGAACTTTTCGGTTGCTTTGAGCTGATCCACCAGCAAAGGCTCCTCAGAACGCTCAAGACTCTTATGGCTCTCTTTAACTATTGAGGGCTCTTTGCGCTTACGCTTCCCCATCCTACTCACTATCTTATGGTCATATCACAACTTATTCTAGTGAGAATGGTAGTAGAAACTACCAAAATGAGATTTTAAAAATTTTCAATAATTTATACCAAAAACATATACACAGATAACATAAACATGCATAAGGTAAACATGAATATAGATGAACGAGCATTGCAACAACCTGCTAGAAAGTCAATGGTGGAATTTCTATAGATTTTAGGAATCTCGTGAAAACTCCATAATTTTTCATGAATCAACCAATCACGTAGATTTTAGTCTATCAACATAATAAGTGTTACATGCACAATAGTGCCAGAAGCGCGATTTTATTTTTATGAGATAGTTAAAAGTGTCAGAATGCGATATGGTGTCCTTTTGTTATCACGGTATTCCTCCACCACAAGTGATGGTTTATTAATAAAATTGGGACGGAGCTGCTATGTGGGTGATAACCGGCTCTTCGTAAAAAAATAAAAAATAAAAAAAAATAGGATTTTATGGCGTAATAATCTCATTTTTAGTTTCGAACGAAATGCTTGTTCGAAAATGTGGCGCCCTCGACCCCCACGTGCAAACTGACGAGAGTCACGACGCCGGGGTGCTGGCCGCTTAGGTCACACACTACAAGCATAGTGTGAAAGCAAGTGTGTGCAGGCATACAATAAATAATTGTGCAGTCATATATGCAGCAAAAAAATAAAAAGGTCAGTCTCAACTACTAATAATACCAGAAATTCAAATTACAATCCCAACAAAAAAAATCCATAAGCCACTAGTATCCCAATCCCCGACATTAAATTTATACAATCCTCCGACTAAATAAAAGGAAAATAACAAACAACTCTACATAAGGGGAAAAGTACCCAAGTCTTCACTCGTCAGGTGGAACCAATCCTCCGACCTCATATCCGTCCTCTGCATCAAAATTTATGATTCCGCAAAGAGGAACCACAGGTAGAGACACCATAATGAGATTTCGCAATCTCAGCAAGTAAAGCCAATAGAATGACACCCAAAAATACAAACACGGAAAAAGTAGACATATCATAGCATTTGGAAAAAGAAAAAAACAATGAGATTTACCAAAATTCCACAAAGCCAATATCGTTCTCAACAATTTATAGACAAGCCACGAATGCCAAAAATCCACATTTCTATTTTAAAAGCATCTATTTAATTATGCATGCACCATGGTCTCGCCTATGGACCATGCGCACACCCAAGCTCCCTTCGTCACACCATGGGTAATGACCGTGCGTATGACTTCGTAACTAGCAATGCCCAGCTCTGCACCTGGCACATACTTGACCAAACATCCTCTAACCTCCGCCAGTAGAGAGGCTACAGAGTTGGCGAGAGAGTGTTACCATCTCGTCCGAGCCCGTTGTTGCCCAGTGACAACCCAGGGACGTCACTCAGTTTTACACGCTCCCAAGCGACCAGAGGAGCTCCTACGAGATAATGTCTCATCTTGGCTTGGGGTCGTGATCCACATAAAGTCTATACAATCATTCTAGTTACGCATGCACCATGGTCTCCCCTAAGAACCATTCGCACACCCTGGCTCCCTTCGTCACACCACGGGTAACGACCGTGCATATGACTTTATAACGAGTGATATCTAGCTCCACACCTGGCACATACGTGACCAAGCATCCTCTAACCTCTGCCAACAGAGAGGCCACAGAGTCGGCACGAGAGCGTTACAGTCTCTCATTCAAGCCCATTGTCTCCTGGCGACAACCCAGGGGATGTCACTCGGTTTTACACGCTCCCAAGTGACTTGAAGAGCTCCGCCTCATCTCAGCTTGGGGTCGTGATACGCACCCACCCACAAACTACATTTTTAATAAATGACACTAAAGACATAGTTTTTCCATTTTCAAAGCACAACTAGGGAACATAGCACAATTAATAAATTAATCACAGCACAAACATAGATCAAAGCACAGTTAATAGAGTGAAGATAATTAACAATAATAATAATGCATATGCGTGAACAGGCAGATATTGGATGACATGGCAATAATACATCAACCAATGGCCGAACAACACACAAGTTCACATAATCACAAATTATAACTACAAGTGATACCCAACTCTTCACCCAACCCTTAGCCAACAGTTCATCACCAACTACAGTTATTATCCCAATGCTCCATAGGCCCTCAACCACTTAACCAATCACAACATGTAACACTCGGGCCCAGCAATAAATTGCATCAGAATTTATATATATATATATATATGGATGAAAAGTCCACTTGGATTTTAAGGAGTAGTTTTGAGAATAGATTACGGGCCCCAAAAATTTATTTCGGCGATTTATGAGTTTTTATTGAGATTGTTAATTAGGTTAAATTCAACTAATATTTTATGGACCAAGCATGATTTATTATTTTATTTAGTTTTCGGCCTGACAAGTTATGTAATGAGTTAGGTTAATTGAAAAATGAGTCGAGGCCAGTAGTATTTAGAATCTTTTCAACCGATGGAAATACGAATAAGCTACGAAGATGATTTGGATTGCTTTAGCTTGTCTAAACCAAGTTTTGTTAAGCCCCATGCCACACAAGTTTCCTTTCTATTTCTTTTTCTTAGGGTTTCAACCACCTTTTTAGTCATCATCTCATGCGCGTAGAATCTCCCTCAACTAGGGTTACTCTTGTCGTCAGTTTTCTCTGTGGCTTGCACGTTCCTATCCCCACGATATTCACGGCAACAGCGAAAGTTACATTCACGAATATGCAGTTTTTCTCCCTCTCTTTTCCTCTAGGTTTTTCTTTCAATCACCTCTGGACGGATCGAGAGAAAAGGGAGCAAAGCCACGGTTCAATACACACGGTAGTCCACTGCCCAGCCCCACGAACGAACTGCAACCACCATGTTATCTCCGTTTCCACCCCAAAATTGTCAGCCTCCATCTCGTGTAACCACCCTCTCCCCACCGCGAACCACCCCAGCGCATAGGTTCTCCTCCCACGGTTCCCATGAACCAACCACTCTCCACGCACATTCAACGACTTTTAGCCACCACATCGCACCCTCCTCCATTTGATCAGACACTGTGCAATGGAAACATCCTCCGCAAAGTTTCCCAGGCCTCCGTGCGCAGCCACCGAAAGGAAAATCTAGACTGTTGTGCTCTATTTTTGCACACCCGAAACAGAGGAAGTGTTCCTCCCACCTTGAACCACTGCGCCCATCCTCCACCGAGAGCTCCATCATGTTGAGGCCCCACAGAAATCACCGACACTGCTCCTTTTCAGCCGCGTACCTATCGGTAAGTCACCGACAGCACCTTCATGTCACTCTCTCTCGACTTACTCCCTATCTCCCTCACGTTTTATTCTCTCACTGTGTGCTTCTCTCATTCATCACTCTCTCTCCCTCTCTATCATTTTCAGTTGCCCAGGCGCCGCCCTCACCACCGTCGGCCTCAGCCAGCTCCCTGCGCCGTCACACGCTCCCTTCTTGGCGAGCCCTTGCCATGCAAAGCTAATTTCACGCATGTTATATATGTTTTCAAACAACAAAATGCCTAACTAAACCGTACCAATTAGTTGGTCTACTAATTAAATGGAATTACATTAGTACCCTTTACTACAAGTTGTATTAATGTGCTTTTAAGCTTTTATTTATGTATTAGTACTCTCTAATTTATTTATGTTTTACAGAAATCTTTTAAGTAAATTAAATTGGAATTAAGCAAGGTTTTCTTTCAAGAGGTAAACATTAATGTTGTATTTTATTATTATGATCTAGCTTACTATATTGTTGCTGTATAATTTAAAATATTTTGGTATAATTATATTATCTAGTATCAGATTTTATAATTACACTTCAAGAGTAAATTGGTCAGACTTTTAAATGTTTTAGTCGAAGTTATTAAATGGGCATTGATAATTTTAGAAAGTGACGATATATTTTGAGGTTATGAGAATTTTAGGTTTTGAGGAATTAAAATGAGTTATTTTAGTATTTCAGGTTTAAGTATCAAAACACGTGTTCAAGTAGAAATTTATGGAAGTTACATGATTATTTTATAGGTGATGGGTAATATTCGTTCAGCATTGTTATAAAAAAATTATGAAAGGCTAAAAAATCCAGTTCCTATGCTAAACTTTGCATAAAAAGAAAATGAACTGAAATTGATTTATGAAAATGTGCATGATATATTTTGTTTTTGAAAAGAAATGTGAAAATGACCTCTGTTATTTTCTCTGCATTACTCATGAGATTCGTAAGAAAGAGAAGAGTATTTTTGTCATGATTGGTGTAAACATGAGCTAGTTTTTGTGCATTCTGTTTATGATCTGAAAAAGAGCGAATATGAGTCTTTCTTTTTGAAAGTTTTGTCTTGATGAAATAAAGATGTTCTGATGCATGAGATCTAAAAGTTTGATGTGAATAAATGAAGATGTTTTGATTCTATTTATTTCGAACATGTGGAATTATCTGAAATTGTTTAATATTTAGTTTTTAATATGATATGGCATCTGAAAACCTTGGCATGAGATTTTGATTCTATATTCTGATTAAAGTCTTATTTTGATGGTTCTATTATGTTCTTATAAGGCCCAACCACGGGTTATAATAGTGGATACGACACTTCCACGGTTTATAATTGTGGTTTATAACCCTACCACGGGGGTTAAACATGGTATATGGCCCAACCACGGGTGATAATAGTGGATACGGCCCAGCCATAGGTAATAATAGTGGCATACGGCTCAACCACTAGTGATAATAGTGGATATGGCCCAACCACGGGTGATAATAGTGTATATGGCCCTTCCATGGGTTATAATTGTGGTTTATACCCCTATCATGGGGGTTAAACATGGTATACAACCCAACCACGGGTTATAATAGTGGATACGACCCTTCTACGAGTTATAAAGGTGGTTTATAACCCTACCTCGGGGGTTAAACATGGTATTTGTTCCGATGTAATGTTCTAATTGATGAAGATGAGGTCTCAAATTTTGATAGGCCAAAAGATATTTGAATAAGAATGTTTTTCGAAAGTTTCGCTCTAATATTTTTTGTAACATGTTGATTTTGCATTCTGAAAGTAAATATTTCTGATTTTGCATTTTGAAAGTAAATATTTTGTTCTACAGTCTAAATTCAGAAAATACTCATGTTTACATACTAGTATATGTTCTCTACTTACTGGATTGTTAAAAACACACCCCTTATCTCCAAATATTTTTCAGATAATTTTAATAGTTCAGCTAGAGAATAAGAGTAAGAAGTTTTAGTAAGGTGTGAATCGTAGAGAAATAAGTGTCAGAGGGTATAAGTACTTATTTGAGAGTCATAATTAGTAAATTGATTATTTTTGGATATTTTGATATGTTGGGTTAACGATTTTTTAGTCATTAGGAAGTTTTTAATTTATGTTATTGAGAATTTCTTGTTGTCTCTTTGAAGGAACATGAATATTTTGGTTGAGTAACGGAATTAATATTTTATGGAGTCTTCTGAATTTTATAGTTGTGATATTGGAGATGATTTTAGGTAATATGCGCTAACTCTCCGGACTTTCTGGAGCTGGGCGTTACACAACCAGCCTGCAATAAAATATAATTTTTCAATGTAAGTATTTTAAGGGTTAGTCTAGAGTTTTACTTACAACGCGGAAGGCAACTTTCTGGATGATCGAGCGTGATGGTTTACGGTGTCCCGTGATTAAACAAGTGCGTGTGTCACTGTGCAGACGGACAAGGACTATTAGATTAAATCTGAACGTAGTTTGAAAATTAAAACACCAAACAAGGGGCAGAAGGCTTACTAAGGTGGCGCAAAGAGTGCCGGAGCAGCGGTTGAGTAAGGTCACAAAGACGGATCTGGTGAGACAGAGGGCTACCAGTGGGATCCCTCTCAAAGGGGGGCAAATTTGGAGTGCTAGTGGGTGGAGAAAGAGATTCTCGCGGTGGAGGATGACGGAGCACGGCGGTAGTGGCCAAACTGGAGCTAAAAAGATGATGGGAGTGGGAAGGGGAAGGCCAAGGGTGGTTGTACAACCACTGAAATGCCACTGACGGCGGTGGCTCACGGCGGTGCTCTGTTGAAAGGCTTCCTAAGGCTATGGGAAGGGGGATTTGAGGGAGAGGAAGATGGTGGTGACGTGCTTGAGAGAAGGAGAGAAAGCCTTTGAGATGATTTCGAAGGGGAGAGCTCGGCCTATTTATAGGCCAAGAGACCCACCCACGACAAAACCCACCTTTGGCAGCCATTGGGCATGCTAGGTGGTGCACTGGTCATGGAGGAGGAGTTGGTGATGCTCAGACACATGCGTGTGTGATTCAGGGTGACCAACGGTGTTCACAAAGCTTAGAAGTTCACGGGGTGGGCAACGATGGAGGCTCGAATTAGGGGAAGGGAACATGGTGGCTGACCAAGACAAGGGATTGCTACTCGATGGACGCGTGGCTAAGCTGGACCGGCAGTAGCAGGTGGCACACAGAAGCACAACAGAACCCATGAAAAAATGACATAGTGGAGTGCAAGGACTGGGGGTTGTGATGGCTATCAGAGGCAATGGGAGGCACGACTACATGGGCAATGGTGGTGGAGATGGGGGCGGTGATGCAGCTCATGGGTGGTGGCAAGGAAAAGAAAAGAAAGGGAAAAAAATGAAGAAGGGAGGGGAGGGGAGTCTTTGTGCGGCGCAGTAGAGGGAAGGGGACTAGGCTTGCTTCCACTTTGGGCTCACAAGCACACGGGCTAGGCCCGAATTCTCACCCATTTCACACCAAAATTCAACCCAACAACAAACAACACAAAAGAGCCCACTAAATAAACACACACATGAGCAAAACTAGGCCCTCACAACCTCGCCCCTTAAAAGAAATTTTTTCCTCAAAATTTGGGATGCTTAATCCATTAAACTTCAAAACAAATATAAAATACAACTCAACACTTGCTTGAAACACATAGTACACTCAATAATACCCAAACAGATATGGGTACTACTCCTTCATGTCCTCTTCTCTTTCCCAAGTGAAGCCCTGAGCCGCTAGATCACCCCATGAAACCTTCACCAAAGGTATTATCTTGGATCTCAGCTTTTGCACCTTCCAGTCCAGAATCTATGTTGGTGCTTCCTCATACGAAAGGTTAGGCTGTAGTTGGATGCTACCAGGGTCGACAAGCCATGGCTCCTACTGTCAAAAACTTTTCTTCAATGATGACACATGAAACACGTTGTACACATCCCAAAATATTCTGGTAATGCAATCTTGTAAGCGACAGAGCCAACCTTCTCTATTTCCTGAAATGGGCCAACATATCCTTTTACGGCAGTTTGCTTACTTCGCCTTCACCGTATGACACCCACTAGTTTTAGGTGCAACCCCACTCCGGTATCCTTTCCTTAAGGAATCATTAGAGGCCCGTCAACTGTACTTCATCGACATAGGAGGCTCCACTTGACTTTAAACACTCTAGAGTGGATAGGGAGTTCCACTAGGGCATTTCCCCGTCCTAGCATTTGGGGTCATGATAAAACGTACTTTGACTCTTTTCTTTTTGAAAACATCGACTCCAATGCATGAGACATGAATATATGACGTTACACTTTACCATACTTATGCAACATGTACAACCCAAAACACATATAGTCCAATTTCTAAAAGGCCTCTCACAATATGGCTTGAAAACATTAGAACATGCAATCATACGATGAATACATGTAAACATAGTTGAATCATACTTTATCCAAATCCAAAATAGATTCGGATTCCCTTGAGCCTTGGCCTAATCATACAAATCTCCAAATATGGATTTTCATCATCACAACACATATTTTCATGTTTCTACACATTCATATATCAAAACAAGCATGCATAGCACAAATACATGTCAAAACCGAAACCCTAACATGGCATATTTGAGGTGCACTTCAACAAATCAATCATGAAAACATAGCATCTCATCCTTTTAACAAAACCAAGCATGCACATATCAAGATAACAAGATTCAAGCAATGATAAACAAACAAGAGTTCACGAAATATATGTACAAGCATTATCAAAAGTAAGTTGGAAGTTTACTTACAAAAATCTGAAGTATAAAATAGCAAATCTGAAAAATATATACAAGACGCATTAGAAGATGACTAGAAAAACCCTAGTCTCGAAATAAAGGTGAGTATGAGTGTCTAAGGTTTTTCGAAAATGCTTTCCCATGAAAAAGACCCTAGAATCCGAAACCCTTAAAGACAAGAAAACTCAACCTTTATTCTAAGTGGTGGTCGTGGCCTTCATTACCTCTACAATTTGTGTTCAAGAGTTTGAAACAAAAGAATATTTTTGGGTTCTTCCTTTCCTTGAAGAAAAATCCTAGTTTCTAAAGTGAAAGTGTGGGCACATGTGGGAAAATCCTAAAACTGAAACTTGTTGGTGTTGTTTTCCCTCTTGGCCGTGTGTGTATGTACAAGAAATGGTGGAATGGTTCTTACCTCCCTGTGTTCTCCCTCAGCCGAATGGTTGAAGAAGTAATCTTGGTGGTTTTTGAAATGGTGAAGAGAATGGTGGCGTTTGGTTGGTGAGAAAGTGTGAGAAAATGTAAGAACTTATAGAGAAAATGGTGGTAGCTGAAATCCCTTAGAAAAAAAGTTGAGAACTTGAGCAAAATACCTCCCATATTTTTGGCAAAGCCTTTTTATAAAGCCTCCATCC
This sequence comes from Juglans microcarpa x Juglans regia, assembly GCF_004785595.1. Lineage (NCBI taxonomy): Eukaryota > Viridiplantae > Streptophyta > Magnoliopsida > Fagales > Juglandaceae > Juglans > Juglans microcarpa x Juglans regia. The sequence continues at coordinate 20,542,585 of NC_054597.1, read as the reverse complement.
CTTCTTGAAATGCCAAAGGCTTGTGCATGGATGCCACTTGGCATCTTAAACAAAAGGGTATCTTCCTCTTCCCTAGGAAGACATTGGAAATCCAAAAGCCTTCTTCACATGTGGCGTGTGGCTTCCTCAAAAACCAAAACCCTCTCTTACCTCACATTCCCATTATGCCATTCCTTACTTGTCTAGATTCAATGTACTTGGTGGCAAAATGGTCAAAACGCATAGCTCAATCCTCCTTGGAACTCCACCTCGTGTGCATGGTTGCCATGTGGCAAGTGGGTGTGTGTTCCTTGTGTTGGCCGAAACCTTTGCTCTTCCCTAGGTGATCTTTAGCCTTCCCAAAGTGATCATTGGCCTTCCCCAAGCATGTGCCATCGCCCCTCTCTCCTCTCTTGCTCTTCCAACATTCTTCTAGAGCATGTCATTTCCTCTTCCCAAGTAAGATTTTCTTGGAACTCCAAAGGTCTCTTTCTCCATACTTTGACAAGTGTCACACTCATAAAAGGAGTCATGTGGGCGTGTAAGCCCTAACCCTAATGACCTCATCTTCCACTCACACATTCTAGAATCTCATGTATGCTAGACAAGTGTCACTGATATGGATGGAGAATCTAGACCCGATGAGAACTCGTTTCAAGAACCTAGATTATATTAAAATCTAGACCCGTTGAAGAACCTGTCTCAAGAATCCAGATTACAAGAAGGAACGCCACAAAGGTTGTGATTTACCTTTGATAAGTTCAAAAGTTCAATCAAGAACAAAAAGAGATAAACTCAACTCACAATGAATAAATTCATCAAATTTCATAAACTTCTTAACATGAGGCAACAAAGAGTATTTAAAGCAATTTCAAAAGGTGAAAATTGAGTAGTAGCATGAACACTCCAATTATATGTAAACTCAATGAATGGCAAACAATACTCCCACAAATATTCATGAAACATATCTAAAGCTTTCCTCACACCAAAATGACCACTCCAATTATATGCAAACTCAATGAAACGCAAATGATACTCCTGCAAATGTTCATGCAACAAGTTAATGTATGGCAAATGATACTCACACAAACGTTCATGAAACACATCTAAAGCTTTCCTTACACCAAAATGACTACTCCAATTATATGCAAACTCAATGAATGGCAAGCAATACTCCCACAAACGTTCATGCAACATGTTAATCAAGGACAAATGATACTTCCACAAACGTTCATGCAACACTTCAACGAATGGCAAATGATACTCCCACAAACGTTCATGCAACACATCAATGAATAACAAATGATACTTCCACAAACGTTCATGCAACACGTCATTGAATGGCAAATGATACTCCCACAAACGTTCATGCAAAACATCAATGAGTGACAAATGATACTTCCACAAACGTTCATGCAACACGTCATTGAATGGCAAATGATATTCCCACAAATGTTCATGCAACACAACAAAAGTTTTCATTTCACCAAGGTTACCCAACAAACCACCATGTCTATCACACACAAGCAACTTATGCATAAAACTAGTAGGCATATAAAATCTATTCTCTCTAAACAAGTACTAATCTAGTTTGTAGAACTTTCCAAACGATGTTTTCTCACATGTTCCATACACACTAGCAGAGTCATCATCATTAGCATGCAATTCCTTATCATATTCAAGTCTTAACAATTTTGCATTTAAAATGAAGATAAGAACATACCTTCTTGCTAAAGCATCAACAACAAAATTTTCCATGCCGTGTGTGTATTTGAATACATGAGGAAATGTCTCAATACAGTTCTCCCACTTAGCATGCATTATAGCCAATAACTTACCTCGTTCCTTCAAGTGTGTTAAGGACTCATGTTCTTCAAAGAAAGGTCGGTTAGGAATTGTCGCACCTGGCACAAAATCAATGTAGTGCTCTAGCTCCCCAATAGGTGGCAATCCATTAAACACACCTCTAGGAAACACGACGTCATATCCCTGCAACAAAAAGACAACAATACTAGGCAAAGATACATCAAGTTCGTTAGTATTAAGACTCGCCTTAGCATAAAAACTCACTTTTCTCTTTGTTTTTTTCTCACTTTCCTCACTCTCTCTTTTCTTTTCACACTCTTTTCCTTTTTCACTCCCTTTTTTCCTTTCACTCTCTTTTTGCTTTTCACTTTTTTTTTTTTTTGTCACTCTCTTTTCCTTCATCTTTTTTTGAACTCTTGACCTGACAATTATTTTTCAACTCATTATCTCTTTCTCTTGAGGTCTCAGCCTCACCCTCATTTTTTTCTCTCTCATTTTTCTCTCTCTCTCCTTTTCGGCCTCACTATTTCTTTTTTTGTCAATCTCACATTCACTCTTGCTATTTAGCTCAATCTCACTTTCACTCTTGCTTTTTAGCTCAATCTCTTTTTCACTTTTTCTTTTTTGATCACTCTCATTTTCATTCTTTCTTTTTTGAGTAACCTCACTTTTCAGTTTCAATTGGTCCTCATGGACTTGTGTTGGAGTTAAAGGAGCAAGTTTGATTATTTTGCCATCCTTTTCAAAACTGTACATGTTCCTTAACCCATCATGGATCACCTTCCTATCATAGTGGCATGGCTTCCCTAACAAAATATGATCAGCATGTATAGGTACTACATCACAAAGGACCATATCCTGGTATTTTCCAATTGAAAAAAAAACTAGCACTTGCTTATTTACCCTAACCTCCCTACAATCACTCAACCACTGCAACATATATGGTCTAGGGTGTTTCAAGTTAGGTAAATTCAATTTCTCAACTAAAGTAGTACTAGCTAAATTAATACAACTCCTCAAATCAATAATCATACTACATACCTTGTTGTTGATGTTGCATCTTGTATGAAAAATATTCTCGCTCTGCTGCTCTGTATCATCCATCTTAATTTGTGTATTGAGTGCACGCGTAGTAACAAGAGAATCACCATAGTCTTCTTTCTCATACCCATTTTCAACACTAGACTCACTTCGCCTCCTATCTCTCCTGCCCTGTAGATTTCTAATTACTGCATCTTGATAATCTATCATATCCCTTACTTCACCCAGCACTAAGTTCAACCGCTCAAACTATTGTTGCATTGATTGCAACACAAATGATGAGTTATCTACCATCCCTTTTGGTGAAGAGCCACTCCGGTGAGACATTGTAAAGTGCTGTACAAAAGAATGTTAGTAGAAAACCTCACACACTCCCTTACGTGTTTACACTCAAAATAATGGCACTTCACTCATGTTTCACTCTTAATTGGCTTTTTCCCGATAATAGACTCACACTCTCTTGCCTTTTACCTCAATAGTTTTCGCACTCAAGTTTTTTAAGAACTAGTTGAACTAAATCAAGACAATACAACTTTGTACTATTCCAATCAGTAATATAGATCCAAGAAACAAGGAAGGAATAAGATGACACGAGACTCAAGGAATTTATACGAGGAAAAGAGTAATTATAAAACAAGATACCAACTACAAAGATGTATTCAGCCCATTTGATGATAAATCTCAATCAACAAATATTTTTCTTTCTCTTTGTTGTAACTATGTAGCAACCTTTGAATATGCTTCCTTTCTTCTTCTTTTTTTTTTTTTTTGAAATTTTTTTTTCTTTTCTTTTCTTTTCCTTTCTTTTCTTTTCTTTTCTTTTCTTTTCCTTTTCTTTCTCTAATTCAATCACAAACAGCAATACTCAATTGTGAAAATCAAGCAATTGAATTCAAGCACACAAGAATTGACAACGAAATAGAAGAGAATCAATGAAATGGCACTCCAAGCAATTGACAAACTTAGAGATGCATTAAACCCTAGAATTTGGAAACCCTAGGTGATGCAAATTTCTACCAAACCCAAAACCTTAAGAATTTCGGCAGCCTACTTCTTTTTTCTGCAATTTTTTTTTTTTTTTTTTTTTTTTTTTTTTGCAACCCTAGAACAATGTAGCCCTAAAATTAAATTTAAGGATGCAAGAAATTAAAAGATAAAATCAGACCTAATTGGAAACCTTGCTCTGAATACCAAATGATATGAACCCGCGGGAATGAAATCTCTTGAACCCACAGTCAATTTGAAAACTCTCCAAGAAAATCAAAATCAAGTCAATGGATGGAGAATCTAGACCCGATGAGAACTCATTTCAAGAGCCTAGATTATATTAAAATCTAGACCCGTTGAAGAACCTGTCTCAAGAACCTAGATTACAAGGAAGAACATCACAAACGTTGTGGTTTACCTTTGATAAGTTCAAAAGTTCAATCAGAACAAGAGAAGATAAACACAACTCACAATGAATAAATTCATCAAATTTCATAAACTTTTTAACATGAGGTAACAAAAAGTATTTAAAGCAAAACCTAATTAAACCCTAGCCAAAATAAAGCCACTTTTTTCAAAAATGCCCCTAATGAACAATGTCGCGGCTATAGTAATGCGCTACAGTACTTGCTACAGTAAAACCCTATCCCTAGTTCAATAAAATAATAACTTTCCCAACATGCCCTTGCATAGGCCCCCCTTAAGTCATTTCCATAATAAACTCAATTATTCTAAACTAATAAAATAAGTCATTTAAATGAATCAAACAAGTTGAAAGCCTTCAAGTGCCCAAAGCTTTTAAGTCATGTTGTTGCCCTCTTCTATAGCTTATCAAATGAATCAAAACTTGATCTTCATCCTTCAAGCCCATCTTGAATGTTGGGCTCTTGCTAAACTTGTTCCAAGTGGATTGCATCAATCTTTGCATTGCCACCTTGATCTTTTTGGCTCTTGAGCTTGTAATTAGCCCACCTGAAAGTTGCAAAGAATCTTTAAGACTAGACCAACCTTGGTTCCCATCAGTCACACTTGCTAGTTCCATTCTAGAAAAGATCAAATTGTTCCTCTTGTGCCATGTGGCGCCTACACCTATCTTTAGAAAACACTTTGGGCTTCCAAACCCTAATGCTAACCTTATTGGCCAAAATCCTCATGGGCCTTTTTGGGCTTTTTCCTCTCCTTCCTCTTATGGGCTTTCTAAGTTTAGAACTCTAAGGTCCAAAGATAAAATATACCTTAAGGCTTCTCCTCTAACACTTAACATCTTCCAATAACTAAAATAAATCTTCGAATAAAATAGAAACAAGAACTTGGCAAAGTCCGAGTTCTCACAAAACCCTAGTCGAAACCCCAAAATTTGAACCAATTTGAATGCACCGTTGAGTATCTCGGCAACCACCACTATGCAACCAACCCCCCACCATCTACCGCCTATGTAGAGCACTTAAGAGTGCCTTTAAGCTAGGCATAATAGCCATAGAGATGTGTCCAAATGAATAAGACAAAATAGTTGGCCTTAGGAATGCACCTTACCCAACGGCATGATGGCTTGCCTTCATGCCATGCATTTACTTCTCCTCCCTTTCTCCACTTCCCCACGAAAACTCTTCCTCTTCCGCTAGCCATTTCATCCCTACATAGATGCAATGATGATGAAAAAAATCAACCAGCCACACTCGGCAAGAGGATTCTAAGTCGCATCATCACCCACCACCTAAACCAACCAATGGCAAGCCTTCTTGGCCGTGCCTCACCACCCCTTGGAGCCCTATATAAACTCATCTCCCCTTCACGTGTTCCTCACTTCATTTCCTCAAGCCTTCTTTTAAGTGTTCTTGAGAGCCTCTCTTCCCTTGTTCTTTGAGTGTTTTTGAAGTTCTAAGTGAGTTCTTGAGTTTGTGAGTTTTGAGTGGGAAGCTTAGGAGGTCCATGAAATCATTTTAAGTTTTTCTCTCTAGATCTTAGTTTATGTATTAAGTTGTGTCTCTAAGTGTTAGTATTAATCTTAGGTGAATATAGCATGAGATACCATGTTTAGCTAGAAGCCAAAATATTAGTGGATAGGTTTAGTGTTTAAATTATTTTTGGTGAAGATATTAGTTATGGCATGCCTTGATAATTTATGATATGATTCGAGTATGTCTTAGAATAATTTTTGAAGGTTTAGTTTGAGGTTAGAAACATGCCATAATAGGTTTTGATTTCTATCTTGTGTTGATCATCAAAACATGTATGGTTTGACTCTTAATCATGCTTCATTTGAGGAAATTAGCTTATTTTACTTAGGCTTGAAATATGAGCATTTAGAAAGCCTTCTGATTTGGATAAGAATAATGCATGATTTAATGATAGCATATCATTGCTAGAGAGGTCATATCATGCATCACTTGAGGTTTAGTTAGAATTTAAGGATTTTATTAGACATAAGTGTTGGAATGAACTTGCTCAAGGTTAAACTTTTATTTCAGCATTGAGGATTTCTAGTCATCATCTTTTTATTTTTCATGCATGCATTCATGAGGATCAATAGTCAATTCCATATAGGCATCAACTAGAGAGCATGCCACGAATTGAGGATGAATAGGCTAAGATCCTTTTGATTTCTAAGGCATAGACAATCTTAGAATGTGCAAGACATGAGGACTATGGGTTCTAGTTAAGTTTGGAGAGCATTTGCATTAGTAGTAGTATTTGGAAGTTAGGGGTATTTTCATAATTTCTCTTTATCTAGACGATTTAATTTTTCTTTAAGATAGTGTAGATTCTAACTTAGTGCAATTTTTATCATAGCCTCTACCTCACTTCCAACTTCAACAGCCTGTAAGTTGGCCTCTAACTTACACTTTGATGATTATTTATGAATTATTGATAAATGTCGTTTTATAACTATCATTTTGAGCATGAAATGTTATATCTTATGTTTCATTTTGTCATTTTTCATACAACTATCATTTTTTAAATGTGCCACATTTACGCGTATCATGAAAATCTAATTTCTTAAGTATTGCATGAAAAATTACTTTTATCACGATCCCAAAGGCTAAGATGGGAAGTATCCTGATGGAACTCCTCTGTCCACTCTGGAGTGATTAAATATGGAGTGGTAACGCCTGGGTTGATGAAGAACAGTGAACAAACTTTAAATAGGTTCTTTTCAAAGAACACCAGAGCGAAGTCATACGTTACGACACCTAATACTGGTGGGTGTACATGTTGTGATTTTTATGATGTTATGTTATATTACCAATGCATTGAGAACGAGTCTATAGACAACATAGTTTCAACGTGAGTTGTACTATTGTCACCGGCAAGTACTCACAGTGCATATGGGGAACTGTGATGTTACCATACGTTACGTTAATTCCATGATTTTTATGTGATGAAAGACTAAGTTTTTAACGACGAAAGTGAAATTACGTTCTCTGTAAGAAAATGTGCATCAAATGTCTATTTTCTGGAGAAATCTGAATGGAAGACAAATACAGTTTTTCTGCATTGAATGCATTTCATGTTTTTATTATTTTTCATGCATAGTCTATCTTTGTGCACGTTAATTGTCTAATTTATTGAGATTTTAAGTAAATCTCACCATTTGTGGACTCACTATCATTTCACTCGAAATTATAGAAGTTGTAGATGCAAATAGACCCAATGGACCGATGGATCAAGAGGATTAAAGAGGAACCAGACGTCTACAACAGACTTGATCTTATTTTGATATTTCTAAGCCTAACCCTCCGTGCCATAGAACGCATGAAGCAGGTGGTTTAGATTTTTGTTTTTTTTTTTTTTTTTTTTTTTGGAAACTTGGTATTATGTACTAAGATTAAGCTACCTGATGTTTTGAAACTTATGGTTTAATCAATATTATTGGGATGATTTAGTTATTCTGGCATAAGTTCATTTTCACCCTTACTTTTCTACTACGATTATTGCATACCGCTAACTGCATTTCTTAGATGCATTGCATATTAACTATTATGTACGGGGTATGTAACCTTGTGTTGCATTTCTTGACGCTCTAAGTCTCTATTACATCCCAAGCGGAGGTTGAGGGCGTCACACTAAGCTAGGTCCAAAGGCTTCATGCCTACTACATATTGGGCTTAATTTCTAAGGTTCTTCAAACAGAGCATAAAACCTTATAAATCTCAAATGGGTCTAGGCTTATGGCATCTCTTCCTAGCCCATCACACCCTTGGTGATTGAGTGCCCTTAATTAAACACTCTTGGGCTTACCCCCTAAACCCATCCATACTTAGCCCTTTTTGCTTAGCCCAATAAAAAAAAAAAATGCCAAGTGTCATACCACTATTGGCCTCTTGGTAGTTATTTTAAAAATAAAATACTAGAACTCTTCCAATAATTCTAACTAAACCCAAAGTATGATTTTCAAACTAAAAAAAATAACTCTAAAATAAAAATCACAATCCTATGCTAATTAGGATTGTGGGTGCTAAGGTCATATCCTTTCAAGTGAGGTGTTACAATTTTAGACTTTTAAAAAATACTTGGGGGATTTTAAATACTTGACTTAATTTAAAAATCGAATGTTAAATTTAAAAATGAGAATTCAAGATTAAATGTTTTTTGGCAAAGCTCGTGGCCAACTTGAGAGGAAACGAAGCGATTAATCACAAAAGAAACAAAGGAAAAGGAAACGCATGGCAAGATTAAGAGTACATAGACTATTGGCAGAAAGAGAAATGAAAGAGTAACAAGAAGAAACCAAGAACAAGAAAAGCATCCCCAAAAAAACAAAAAGAACAAGAAGACTAAATCAAGAAACCAATGAGAGAAAAATAAGGAAAAGTAAGAACAAAAAAAGAAGCAGGCAGAGGAGGAATAAGGAGGAAGAAGAAGAGGATTTATGAGAACCTAAGAAGGCTAACATGGCTAGACATTCTATGGAGATGGTCTTGGGTCACTCTAGTACAAACGATGATACCCAATCCATAATAGTAAGACACAATGAGGAAGTGATTTTGTCTGCAACAAAGATCCATGATTAGACATGTGAGAACCGCGCCCAACAGAAGTAGTGTGACGCCCCCAGATTCTGCCTGGGATCGGACGGACACCTAAAGCATCAGGACATGCAACACAAGGTTACTTGCTCTCATTCATGATAATTAAAAATGCAATGCACCTAGCATGAATCTAGTAATATGAAATATTCGAAGCAGATAACTTTTTTCCTGAGCAATACTATGCACCAAATAAGATATATCCCAAAAACTTTGAAATATAATACATAAACATTAAAGTAATAGACCTTCTTGATTATAGTATAACTCCAAAAGGTCTATAATCTTAAGAGTACTGGAGAACAAGCTCCTTAAGTACAAGCAGGAACTAAAGCAACTACTAGACTAATCCATTGAGTAGCTCGCACAACTCAGTTAAGGATGCCATAATACTAACGATAAATCAAAGAGTTGAGTCTATGAGCTCCACGTCTTGCAGTCACTGTCTAATTGACCGCCTCCAGTTGTTCAACCTCTGGTGCGCCTCCTGATCCTGACACATGGTCTACCATTCCGAGGGAAAGGGTAGTTAGGACTACCACGATAAGATTTGATTACAAATCTCAACAAATTAACAGATAACTTAACATACAAGTCAAAGATGCATGCATAGAAGCAAAGACATAAATGCATACATGATCATAAATAAGCTTGACTTGACTTGACATTTAACATGACATGAACTGACATAACTTGAACTTGAGCATAGACTGAACTGAAACTAAACTTGACATGACATGAACTTGAATATGAAATGTATGAACTTGGAATGTTCAGTAAATTGAACTTGAGCATGAACTTAAATTGAAACTGAACATGAGCTTAACCTAAAACTGAACATGAACTCTGACAATCAAAATGATTTCACTAGTTGTTTCGTCAGGAATGGTGAACAATCAGAATGATTCAGCCCAACATAATCCGTCAAAGATACTCAGACAATCAGAATGATCACGCCAGGAGCACTTGAGTAGAGAACAATCAAAATAATTACGTCGGAAGTACCTCGCATTATTTATCAATGGAGATACTCGGACAATCATTGTGATTACGTCACGAGTATCTCAGGCATGACTGACGAGGAAAATACTATTTTTGAGGCACACTCTGTACTCGAAACATGACGTGACGTGAAACAAGATGACAAACGACATGACATAACGTAGCATGACATGTACGTGAGATGAATGACATGGCATAACATGAAGTAGGTAAACATTTCATGAAGTAATGTGTAACATTTCGTGGCATGGCATAATATGTAACAGATAACATTTCATGACATGGCATAAAGTGTAACAGATAAACATTTCGTGGCAGAATATAATGTGTACTAGACATACATGTTGTGACATGGCATAGTATGGCATATATGATAACATAAGAACATAGACAACAGTTCCCTTACCAACACACATACACAGTAATCTGAAAATAAGTTAAAATCTAACTTATAGTAATTGTTGCGTTACGAAGAAAGCACGAAACATGAGAAACTGTAAGTAAGGATTTCTAAACATTAGAACTTCATTACTAATAACTTAGAAATATGAAAAATAGTAAATACTATCTTAGAGTAAAATTACCATTTTACCCTTTATATGTAGAAAAATGACCATTTTACCCCTAACTTAAGGATTTTGCATAATAACTCCAAAAGTCACCAAAATTTACGTTCCTCATGTAAATTTTTTCCTAAATCAAAATATCTAATTAGAAAATTTTAAAATGCATCATAACTATCACAAACACACTAAGGCCGAAACCTTCAAAGGCAAAACACTTTGGTTTTTGTTGTAATTCTATCAACCTCATTTCTCATGCTTAAAACCGAAATATTGCAACATGGATGATCACATCCTATGTTTAAAAAATTATAAAAGAACAACTAACAAAAGCTCACTATATAAAAATCACAAGTTTTTTTTTATAATAAAGCTCCAAGCTTTAACTAAAAACTTAACATTAGATTCTCAAGGTTTTGTCTCTTTTTAAAACAATTCCAAGAACTCCACAAGTTCAAAAACATACTTCCAAAATATTCCTAACATACTCATAAGAAATATCATCTTTTTGAATCATCATGTAAAAGTCATCAAAATTCACAAAACTCATCTAGAAGTACTTCACTTCAACACTTCACCAAAAACAAATTTTCTCAAAGTTTGCTTTTGATCAAACCACTTGATCCGAAACATCCCATGAAAAAAATCATAAAAACAAATATCTCATGGTTTAAAAACATGTGCTAAAATATATCCAACCATTAAACTCAAGACCACATGGCCATATTTGCATCAAAACATCCATACACCTGAAAACCTCAAATCTATGACCTAATCGAGTCTCTGCATGCATAATTAAAACAAACACCAAAAATCTTTGAAATAACATCCTAAAATGTAGATCAAAGACTTTAGAATCATCATATAAAAATATCAAAGCCATCGGAGCATGATTAAACCACAAAATATCCAAGCTTTCACAAAATAGAAACTTTTTTACCCCTTCAAGATTCCAACTTTTTAGATATAAGCAAACATTTTATCAAAAGCTTATAACATGCAACAATTCCTCTTCAAAATTTAATATAAACATGTTAGCTACACTCCATAAAAATTTCAGACCAAGATCTTTCCAGTAGCTAGGTTAAAAATACCAAAATAACAACCACTATATAATTTACCGCTCAGATTAACCTTTCTATGCTTAAAACAACTTTTGATCAAACAAATGGCCATGACAATCAACAAAAAAGATATCCTTAGAAGCTATACTCAAATAGGAACAACTCTTATTTAGGGAACTTCGTGCAATAATACTTAAAAAAGCTTCCAAAAGGGCGTGCAAAGTGACTCAGGAAAACTGTCCGAGAAAATCTTTAGGTTTCTCTCCAAGAAAAGTGTTGGAAAGAGATTAAATGAAAGATAGATCTATTGGAAGCCTTCTTACACAACTAAGGGGTGATGAGAGAGCTGTGAATGACCTTGAGTGATGGTTGTGTTAGCCCAAAACAGAAAAACCAGCCCATGGTATTGCTGCCAAAAGCTGTTGTGTTAGACTTGGTGAGTGAGGTGGCTTTGGCCTTCAAATCAAGTACAACTTGGGGCTGCTTTGGGCAAAGTTTGATCAGCCATGGATGGGGGGAAACTTCCTCCACAAGATTTGCAAAGGTGGCTCAATTTTGTGGGCCTCAATGGGCCTTAACCTTGTGGGCCTCAATTTGAGGTTTAAAGAGGGTTTGGCTAAGGTTTGGGTTTGCTATCAAACCCAAATCCAATTTTTCTTGGTCCAATAAATTTTCAAGGTTTAAAGGATTTAATAGCGATGTCATAGCATGAATTTGATTGGTTAATAGCATGTGAAAGTTATTTAATCAAGTGATTAAACGCTAGCTAGAAAACGGATCCATTTAGTATTTGGAAGCAAATTTAGAGTTTCGGGAAACCGTTTAGATTTCGATTTCAATCAAGCTTTGGAGGTTTCAATTAGATTTCAAGTATTTGGGATTTCACTAGGGTTGAAACCCTTTTTGTTTGGCACAAATTGGATGATTGGATAGAATAGTGTTTTACTTAGATGGCATGATCTCAATGCTTGATTTCCTTCACATTTTCATCTCATGATTTCTCTTGGTATCAAGTGTCCAATACTATTCACCAAGTATGGCTAAGATCTTGCCAAGTGTCCAAATAAAACTTCTCTAACCTAATTTGGACATTCTACACTGTGATTTTGAAAACACTACACTTGATGCTACTTTCTAGGGGTGGGCAGCGGGGCCTCGCACCCCGCCCCCGCATCTGGCCCCCCTAGCAGGGGCTAGGGGTGGGGAGGGCCCAACCCCGCCCCACGTTTCTCCCGCCCCACACTTATATATTGTATTATATATTTATACTATATATATTTATACTATATATATTTATACTATATATATTTATAAATATTTATTATTTGTACAATATATAAATATAGTAATATGTATTAAATAGAACTTTTACTTAATAATTTATGTAAGTTGTAGAGTAGTAGGGTGACCTAGATTGCCAAGCCAATATAAGAGTCTCACATTGCTCAAGTGTAAGACTTGTATTGTGAAGGCAATCTATAAAATGGAAACCCTGCTACATTACAACTTATACTAAATATGCACTAGATATAGTTTTTAAATTATAGTCATATTTACAAATTTAAATTTACAATTTGGGTCCAAAATGTGTTTTTGATCACTTTTAGACCTAGAAATAATTTTTGGGCCTAGTGAACTATAGTCCATTATTGAAGTGGGCGGGAGGCGAGGCAGATTGGGAGTCCGCCCCATCCCTCGACATGCAGGGCGGGGGTGAAAACCACACCCCCAGCCCATGCGAGGTAGGGGGCAGGGTGGGGGCTACCCCACACCGTATGGTGCGGGTAGCACGCCTACTACTATCGAGGTTACTATTTATTTCGAAAAAAATGAAAATAAAACTTACATTGTAAATTCCTAAATATACATACTAACCTTAGGGTGCAAATCGTTTATCGAAATTCGACTCTGAAGTCATCGACATAATCAAAACGCGTTTTCGAACAAGCATTTTGTCTGAAAACTGAAAATGAGTTTATTGGGCCACAAAATCCTAAATATTCAACGTAACTAATGGTGCAGAGCGTATCTCATTCTGACACTTATAGGTACCTATAGTGAGTGGCTGCGCACTAACTATATTGATAGACTAAAACCTATGCAATTGAGTCGATTCATGAAAACTTTCAAGTTCATTCCCACACTATGATGTGATGCTGAGCAAATGCTCGGAATCTATTTCCCCATACGACACCGTTGGGAGAAGACTCACGGACTCACATGCCGCCAGACCATGTGCAACTAGAGACTTTATCACCACGTGTACGACATTCACAAGCAGCAGACTGGAGGACCAACCCCAATCGAAGAGCTCGTCCCTCCTTGGTCATTCTTCTGGGATGTGGCAAAGTTATTATGGACACTGCCACCCCCCTCAATACAACGTACACCTAGACAACCGGATGCTTACCAACCACCGGACCAATCCCCACGACTTCATGTTACAGAGGACTGTGACACCATTTCACCCTTTTATCTACTTAATGGCCATCTCTATCTTCCACTCCGTGACAAAAGCTCTCTCTAGCTACTCAAGCTCTCTATGTCTCTGTCTTTCTCTCTCTCTTTCTCGTATGTTCTTTGTTCAAACGGAACACCCCCTCCTTTCTAAAATTTTGAACTGATCACCTGCTTAGGCGCCCGAGGTCATCATCAGCTGACTGCTTGAAGCCAACGCACCAACGATCAAACTCAATGACTATCACTGCATGAGATAAGTGACTTCCTTGTCAGAGCTTACAATGTGTGTGGATTATGCTAGTATACTAGTTGTTTCAAGTCCATGGCATTGTAGTGTTAAAAGAGTAATATGGTGATGACCTTGTGCTTCTAATGTACACTGAAAGTTTGCATTTGACTTCCTCGACGGTGGTATATGTTGGTTGACCCAGTCATTCTCTTCTTTCAGATTTAGCTCCGTGTAGTTAAGGGAGTTTATCTGAGTATTATCTCGTACCTCTCTATTGCACCGTGTTTTACAAGTGGACTCATGAATTACTCATACCACGTTTTCTCGTATCTTGTAGTTAGTTTTTCTCATATATGTGTGCGTTAATTTCTGGTAACGATTTTTTTATTATTATTCTCCTTTTGAGTGTGTTTACTTCATGTATTTCACCGCAACATCAGATATTTGCAATATTTCCCTCTCGGTTTCAAGCCTGGTATAAGGACCTAGTTTTATAGTTTTATGGTTTCTACCTCACACCGTGTTGTGTTAATTTATTCACATTTTGTGTTTAAAAAAAAAAAAAAAATCTATTCATCAATCCTATACCACATACGACACGATTATTTTATTTTATTTTATTTTTTTATTTTTCTCTCATCAAATATATAGTATATAAATGATAAGTAGAAGAATTCTTTTTGTTTGGCAATAATAAAAAATAAATAAATAAATAAAAAGTAAAAATACAAGTGTGGTGTGTGGTGTATAATATAAAGATGATGAGTAGAAGGGCTAAAAAAAAAAAGAAGAGACAAAAAGAGCCGCAAGGTGCTTTTGGATGGGTATTTTATGAATCAGATCACATTAACCGAGCAATTTATTGATTGTGTTCAAATATTAAATTCCGAAATTCACTTACATGTATATGACGCATAGACCCCCCCCCCCCCCCCCCACACACACACAATATATATATATATAAATATATATATTGCCAATATTGCTACTTTATCGATTCCCACTTGAAAGCCAACAGTTATAATTCGGTAAAATTAGAAAGCTACAGAATAACTCAAATCAAGTAGAACGTGCAAAACATTCCAAAAAAAAGTAAAATGTGCAAAAAAATAGAATGTGGTGGGAGAGGTCCTCAATAAAATGGATCGAAGTGAACGTTACATGCAAAGAATACTACCAAATAAGCTCTGTATGGAAACATAACAAATTGTTATTGTGAAGCCGGTAAAGTACACTAGAGAATTTCAGAGCCCCACAACAGGAACCAATTGAGTACCATGACATAGACTTTTACTCCATTTATAGTTTTGAAAGAAATCAGAGGAAAGAAATACAACGATGAAGTTCACATTTCTCCTGTATCCGAAACTGTGTCAATCCCTACATATGAAAATTTTCTTTTTAATGTAAATGTAGTTATTGATATCAAGGCCGATGAAAAGAGTTCGCTCCTTGTTCGTGGTGGTTACTAACAACAGGAATATCCAAGCTGCTGCCTTCAGTCTCGGGAGCAACTTCTCTTACATCAGCTATCCTTGCCTCATTTGCCTGAATATCACTCCATTCACCATCATGAATGTGGAGGTTCACCTGATCTGCTGCCATATGGACTACACTCTCTCCGGAGACTGGGATCGCCCTAGAAACACTGAGACATGCTTTATCCACATTCTCCTCCGACAAGTCTACATGCTTTGTCAGTGGAAGAGTGTTATCAATACCCGAGCAAGACTCAGTCTTCTCCTCAAAAATTTGCTTAGTATCAATCTGCTGTCTGTTAAGAGAAAAAAAAAAAAAAAAAAAAAGGTTTTTAAACTTATCCTCACTAAGTTAAGTGGCCATCGTTTTTATTGACCTTTACATCATAGTCTAATTCTCCCGATGGAACTTTATTCAAAAAATTGGGATCGCAGACACCAGTCATGCAATGGTTACAGTAACTATCATTTTTCTTGGGTTGGGGAATTCTTTGAGTGGGGGAAAAACTCAATACTACATCATGTAACACTGTGAGGCATACATGTATAGTACACAATAAAAACAAGAAAAGCAAGCTTTTTATAAACTCATACTTGTCTGAAATTTCTATAGATTTTTGGCAAAATTGTACCATTTCTCTAACATCTTAGTTTAACATTTTTTTTTATTGGCACGGGGTGTCCGGGACAAAGTCTCAACTAATCCTGGGTGGGGGTGCATAGTTCTCAGCAAGGAGTTTCCCATGAGTGCACCTCGGGTAATCCAAAGGAACCTTAGCTTGACATTTATATAAATAAGGGCTCGCATGCTTTTCAATTTACTTCATAGTTGGACCATTTTTTTCTATTTTTGGTAGTCACTGTAACTAAGCACCATCAAGGGTTTTGCCTATAACTTGGCACTATTAAGTGGTTTTTCTGAAACAGGGGAATCATGTCAAGCAAGAATTACAGAAGAGTAGATGTGAAATGATCCCTATTGGGCACAGGGGTTGAGATACTAAACCTTTGAAGTTGTGCTTGTAACTTGTTTACATATGCCAGAAGCTCTTGCTTTTCATTCACAGCAGTTGATTCTTTCTGTATAGCCTCCTTTATTCTAGCTTCAGCATCTGCCTCTGTAACCCTGACCTTTTCTTCTGCTCTCACAACAGCTGCTTCTAATATAACAACACGCTCTCTAGCTTTTGCAAGCTCAGAACGCCACATATGTGCCTCCTGGATAGCAGAGTCTCTCTGTTTACTCAGTTGCTCTCTTTCTCTATTCACAGCCATAACCTTTTGTTCAGATTCTTTTAGCTGCAAGTATGTATGAAAGCCATAATAGAGAAAGACAATTAAAAGTGACATCTAAAATCATAGTAATATTTCAAATTCAATAAAGGATAAATCAAATAAAGGGAGAGGAAGGGAATTCAACAGCGAAAGATATTCATGATCATTGACTGAGAATTCTTTCCTAGTTTTTTTTTAAGTATTCTTTCTTAGTTGTTTCCTCCATATCAGGTTGAACATTATCGATCAGACAACACAAAAGCCATCAACAAAGTACCTTTGACACACTGGAAAAAAAAGTACCTTTGACATAGATGACTCCAGCTGCTTCTCTGAATCTCTTTTAAGACGCTCAATTTCTGCACATGCAATTCTCCTTTGTTCATCCATTGTATGAGCAGCAGATGCAGCAGCCTCAGCAGCTTCGGCAGTCTCAGATAATTTATCTGCTATATCTTTTATTGTTAAATCCCGTGCACGAAGGTCCCGAGCCAAATTCTGCAGTTCTTCATCCTTGACTCGCAGTGTCTCCTGCAAGATGCACACTCATACAACCAAATATAGGTGAAATGAATATCCAAATATACTTGCCTGACTAGCAATGACATTAAGGGAATAAGCTTAGCTAGAAAAAATAAAAGGGGGAAGAGAGAGAGAGAGAGTAAACAACATGAGAAGTCCATGGTGGCAAGAGGCAACATGCTAAGAAGGCCAGTTAAAACAGGGCCTTAAAGCAAAAAAGCACCTATAATAAGCCAAGCCAGCCAAATTCCGTTACTATGATAAAACACAATCACGGGACCCAAATGCCTATTCTTCATATATTCAATAACTCTCACTAGTCAAGTTTCAACATTGAAGGGGCATATGCACAAACACATACAAGAAGCCCAATCACAACAGCACTCTACTTAACATAGAAGTAAGGGCACACGCACAAACAAGAGGCAATATCACATCGCACTCTACACTGAACTGCCAATGAATTCCTCAATCAAGCCAAACCGATAGTAATAGCAGCCACGATCCAAATCCATCCACTAGGGAAAAAATCCGAAATAGTAAAATTTGAAATGTCATTCTCCAAGAGCTACTAAGCAGTCCATAATGCATACAATATTCTATATATTAGTAAAATGGGCTGCCTCGCATCATTCTGGTTGCTGCCTAACTTTACAAGAAGAAAAGCAATGTTCTTCAAATATTTTACTACTCACCAAATATCAGATTTTAAGAGTGCATTTCAGGAAATTGGTTTCTCAGAAATCCAATTCTCAGGCTTTGATGATCATGAACGATCTAGTACATGAAAGACACTGAACACATTAAACTTCTTTTTAATTGAATGAGCACTACTGGAACACCTGCCATTTTCTTCCTAAGCATTTTTTTTAACAATAGAGCTTTTGACGAGATTCTCAAACTTCGTGCTAATATATCAATACATCTCTTTCTCCAAAACCAAATTCTATCCAGACAATTGAAACATGAGTAACTCTTTGACTTGGTTCTTGTGAATGGGATATTTTCTAAGATCCAGAGCATGGGTGGCAATAAATGGCCATGACCTGATTACATCGAGGTTGTGAAGGTTGTGGAGTAGAGTTTTCATCACATATCTGATGATATATTCGTTCATATATTTTTCAGGGACCCCCACCCATGAGGGTGGTACATTTGCATGAGCTTCCTGCAGAGCAATACACAAAAAATGGAATTTTGATGTTCTTGGGATGATAAACATATAAAGCATATTTTATCGCTGGTGCATTCAATCCTGCTCATGTTACAGCTAGCTTGCTTCTTTGGATGTGCCATACCTTCATTCATTGTGATACGAAGAGTCTATTGACTTGTTTGATATACCTTTGAATTCAGGAATAAGCTAATCAATTAGTTCATACCTTAACATTATTCATTTTGCAGCAATTTCATAACTCGATCATCACCTCCATGTATACCATGTGGTTTACCACTTACATGGCCTTAAGTTCATCATTATTGTTCTAATATTTTTCAAATTAGCCTTTTGCATGAATAGCACTCTTAAGACTAAATGTCTCGCCTTCAGCTGACCTTTGTTCAAATCTTTGAACATCTAGATATCTTTGGAGAAATTGCAGTATGTATAGAGTCTTATCTCTTTTTTACCTTGCTTCTATAAGGAATCTTTACCAATATTGTTTATGCTTTATTAATGGGACCATGATTTAGACTTGTTATTTTGAAGATTTTGATTTTCTGCACAAATAGAGTTTTCATCTGCGGATAATCCGATTTTGATGTTAGTGTAACAGCTTTCTCTAGTTTCTCCAATGTAGCAAACTCGTCCTGGTACATGAGGGAACATATAGTTCCCCAACATCTGTATTTGAAACTTTTGGGCCACGACAATGTGCCTATGTAGAAAAATCTGCACAGGTTATAGTTATTCTAAATTATTCAAACTTTGTTCCCAACTTTATTAACTTAATGGTGATATAAGAATTTTTACCCATTTTTATATTACTTTTAGCATCTGAGAATTAAGTGTGTATGAAGGTATTTATTAAGTAAAGAAGTTAGTACTGGCACAAATAAGAAGGCAATATGTGCAATCATCCATACATATACATTCTAGCTTTGCCTCCTAGATTGGTTCCATCTATCTTGTACCAAATATCAGAGACAACCAAATATGGCAAATGGATTTACAAGTGATTAATATGTACATTCCAACTTAGTTAAACAATTAAAAGTGCAGGATATAAATCTGATGTAACTGCAGACGAACGCAAGCTATTCATCTTATTATCAATAAAGGCAAAGACCATAAACATAATCCCAATGAAAAATCATAAGGCATGCAATTCATAATTGAAGTAAAGACACAGTATAAAGTGGAAAATATAGATATTGTACCCTCATGATTGCTAGATCATCCATTGGACCATCGCTTGTTTTATTTGTCACCATTCCTAGAGCATTTCTTAAAGAAATCTGCATTGCTGCTTCAATTTCTTTAGAACATTCAAGGGCTGTCGAATTAGCAGCAGAAACTACAGTTGCAACTGTTCCTAATTTTGCAGAACCATTCCCACTTAAGGAATTCACAGCCTCTTTATGGGCCTTCAGAACCAACTGTGTTGCACTGAACGTCACAAGGCAAATGAGAAAGGGAAATATTAGCAGATAATAAGCCCCAAAATATGTATTCATCAATAAATGTGTTTATAACTGGGGCAACAAATCAAACACAAAGAAGAAAACGTTATCAGAAAAATGTTCATTTTACGCAAAGGATTCAATCTAATGAACAAAATGCAATTGTAGAGAATAGCTAATAGTTGAGAATTTGTAACCAGTATCCAAGTGACAGCAGTCAACAACGTAATAAAGAATTTGCACGACACTCACAAAACACACGCACGCATGCAAGGAAATATTAAAAGAAATAAATGTCAATGAACTCTCATCATGATCCTTAAACATGATGAACTTTGACCAATACTTCAAGCCACCTAACTTAAAGTTGAAGAGCCACTCAACTTGACTTCTCGCAGTTTTTTGCCTAATCTCTACTAAGCTCTAAAACAACTAAGACTTTTCACCACTATACAGAACAGGGATGTAGGAAGAAGCAATGTACCTCTTTCCAAACCCTACATCATTGACCACAGCCTTTCTTTTCTTAAACAATGGGGCAAGTAAAAAATAATAATATCATAAAATATGGAAGGGTCCCATGCTCCAAACTTAGTACAAATTTCGGATGACTGCATGATCCCTTTTAATCAAAAAATTACCGACAAGGCAACTTCACATACAAATCAGCCATCAGTTTGCAAGAAACATCTGCAAACTTCAGAAATTCTAGAATAGACTATTATATAGTCTTTTGGACTATAAGGCCAACCATATAGCTAGCCATCTGGAAAGGAAAACGGAATATTTTTTTATTGGCACCGGGCGTCCGAGAACAGTGTCCCGACTAATCCTAGGAGTTCACATGCCCTTGGCACGGAGCTTCCCGCAAGTGCACCTCGGGTAATTCAAGGGAAAAATCCTCCAGTTTGATAGCCCCTAGAAATTGTTTGCACCCAAGTAGTTTCGAACCTTAGACCTTGGAGGGAGCATACCACCAAGACCAAGGCCTTTACCACTTGAGCCAACCCCTAGGGTTTGGAAAACGGAATATAAAAACCATACACTATTTAGAGCAAAAGTAAAGGACAGCTTTTCACCAAAAATAAACATTAAGAACCTTGCTAGTAGTGAAGTTTCAAGCTCACAATCACATAACCTTGTTTCTTTCTACATATCTCTAAAGCATTCATTACAGAGTTTACAACTTTGTTAAATCACCATTTGTCCTAAAAAGTTAAGTTGATGAGAAGAAATGACTTCAATTGTTTAAGTTATGTTTTAACACTCTCACTCACATGTGAGTCATACTTTCTCTTAATAAGTGCACCAAACATCTGAAGTATTTAGTTAAAAATTGGGGAGGTAAAATGTAGAGTACTAGTTTGAGAGATGTAATAATCCCATTGTGTAAGGAAGGTGGTGAATGGGGAGATTAAATACGGTACTGATCGGTCTCCCTCTAGTGCTGCTCCTGGACTTCCCTACCGAAGCTCTAATGGACTACCTCAGTTCCATCCTTCAATGCGCTATTCCCTTCTCCCATCAGCCTATTCAAGCAATTATGAACCCAGAACAAATACCCTCATCTTCCACTTCAAGTCATGTTTCAAATCCCAAGTCTGTAAGTCGAGTATCTCCTCCTGCCTCTGTCACACATTGCCTTGGAGGGAGAAGTTCAATCCCTTTATAAAGATTTTAAAGGGTTTCAATTGTAACATTGACTATTCCTTTTGGAGTATAGGCCTAGATGTGATTTGTGCTTCATTGGGTAATTACAAGAGACGTCTACCATATCATATTATATCAACAATTTTCCCAAAAACATAAGTTAATAAGGATAGAGAAATTTAATTATTTAATTTATGTTCTGAAAAAAAATATATAAATAAATTGGTTGGCACCGGGTGTCCGGGAACAACGTCTCGACTAATCCCAAGGGTGCACAGGCCGGCAAGGAGTTTCGAGCAAGTGCAGCTCAGGTTATTCAAGGTGAAAATTCCCCCAGCCTGATGGCCCCTAGACAGTGTTTGCACCCAATGGGATTCGAACCTTGGACCTTGGAGGGAGCATATCATTAAGACCAAGACCTTTACCACTTGAACCAACCCCTAGAGGTTTTCTGAAAAAATTAAACCTACAAGATACTTGACTATACTAACAAATGTATGTGCTAGAATAAGACCATTCCAAACTTGTTATAAATGAAGAACGGATGCACAGCAGAACCATGACACAGTAAACCTTTTTGTAACCAAAGAAAAATATTACAATAAATCATATCATGCAAAGGCTTAAAAAGGAAAGATCCAGAGAACCTACTGTAAAGTTGATACCCAAGCTCTAGCCGCACCAGGAGTCTCTGCACAAAGGAAGTAGTCCTTTTTCTGGGGGTCCCAATATCTAATTATAATAGTTAAGAAGCGCTCATGTTTACAATTTCAACCCACATTAAAAGGATACTTACAATGAAACTCAAAAAGATACAAACTTTAGTATTTTCTACATTGCTAGAAAAAATAATGAAATGTGGATACAGAAACAACAGCCATCATACTTTGGTAGTCCACTAAAGCACATTAAGAAAGAAACAAAAAAACACGAAAAAAAATAAAGTGTTAGTAATTTTTAAAGCTAAAAGCCACTTGGACGAATTACTTAGCCAAGAATGCAATAATGCATGCTTATTCAGAACGCTCTCAATCTTACTGGAAGTTGACAGGAGATATGGTAATCGTGCTATTTGCATCAAATATAATGGATCCCTTAACAGCTGGCTCATTTCTCCTGATCCTAAAGCAAACAGACAACACGAAATATCAAATATTAAAATTCTTAGGTAATCAAAGCAAAGCCAGGGAAAATAATGCAAAATATTCACCGACTTGTATTCCATTCTTCCAGTCGTTGGGTCCAAGATCACCCACCGCTCGTTCCATTTCCTCAGCTGTTAAGTTGCACACAACAATATTAATTCGGCTATCATCACTTCTTCCGTTTCCGAACTCCCACATAGAATCACTCGTCCATCAGTGAATACTAATCGTAGTCAAGTAGTCTCATTCTTATAAACCCATTACATTATTTTCAAAAACTTTTGGCCAATTCAAACAGGGTGGAAGAAATTACATCTAGGAAAAGGTCATGATAGAGCAAATTGACCAAAACAAAAAACTATAAAAACTGCAACTTCTCAAGTTAAAATTCAAAGCAGAAGGCAACCCTTTGCTTGAGCTAAATTCTCACAAAGGCCTGAATTCAACGAAAATCTAATCACAAATAACCAATCCAATTTAGACGCAATTGGCGAGAGAGAGAGAGAGAGAGAGAGAGTATTGTACGGTCTCGGATCGCTTGAGAAGAGGGCCCTGCAGCAAGTTCCTGCCGGAACCGGATGCCAACTGCCGCTTGATCTTCTCCAAGCTACTGTCTGCATCCCCGGCTCTCTGTTCCAGCCCCATATTTTAGATTTTACCAAAATAATACATAATTATCAATCCCGCATAAACAAACATACACACACACATATAGATAGAGAGAGGGGGGGTGATAGGGAGGGGCTGACGAACTAACCGGTGTAGCAACATTGGAGGCCATGGTAGGAAAACAGCGAAGACTGGAGAGGTATCGCAAAAGCAAATATGGAACCTTGGAAGGGTCTATTTGATAATGGCAGGGTTTTTCCTTTTGAGGGTGATCTTTCAAAGCCGGTGCCGGGCTGTTAGGTTTCTTTCGTGGACTTGCAGGTGGTACTTGTTTTATTTATTTTTCAAACAAAATGAAATTATTTATTTAACATGTATATATGTTGCTCAACTTGCTCTTCTTTTTTTTCTTTTTTTTTTTAAATTGTTTTCTTTCCTTTTCTTTTCTTTTTTTTTTCTTTTCGATTTGTTAATTATTTTTCAGTTTTGGAATAAGTTTTATAGCATTTTATAAAAACTAGAGGGTTTTGGGAAATTAATTCAAATTGAGAAAGTTATTTTGAGAAATATTGTTGTTCAAATATGAAAAAAAAATGAAAGAAATATGTTTTTGTAGGGTTTTTGTAAAAATTGTTTTCATCTTTTTTTCTTTTTGTCATAGAAACTTTATTTCTGGTTAGATTTTTTTAGGTACATTGGGGAGTAAAAAAATCTAAAAGATTAAGTATTGATTTGGATTCGGAGATAAAATGGGATAATTTTAGATGATAAATAAAAGTTGAAAAAAAATATATTAGAATATTATTTTTTAATATTATTATTATTTTGATATTTGAAAAAATTGAATTACTTATTATATTTTGTGTGAAAATTTAAAAAAATTATAATAATAAGATGAAATAAAATATTTTTCAAATTCAAACGGGACCTAAAAAGAATTCTCACAATTTTGTGAAACTAAATATGGCCTTTTAATTTTGTGCTTTCACATGAAAGACGACTATGCCATGGCCTACATGTAATAAATATCAAAATAATTAAATTAATTTAAATAAAATTAGATGGTTTGTGAAAACAAATGAAATCAAGCAATTTAGTTTGGTTGCTTGTAAATGTAAACTGGCCAGGGCAACCTTAATTGTGGCTGCCACTTTTTTCCAAATTTGTTCCAAGAATTTTAAAAACAGCTTTTTAAAGTTTTTTTAAAATATTTAAATTTTAGGTCTTGATTTATTTTTTAATTCTTTAAATGTTTTTTAAGTTTTTGTATATTTGTTAGAACTTTAAATTATTTAATATTTTAATTGTTTTTTTCTTAGAGTGGCATGTAAAATGTCGACAAGTGACATGTCACCGGTCAGTTGACGAACAAAACAACGAAATTGAACAAAACAAATACAATAGCGTTCTTATTAAAACCAAATCTTAAGAAGGCTTCTCATAAGAATATCATAAGACTTTGATGAATAAAATAATGAATTTGGAAACTCAATTACTGTTTTTTTTCTTACATGAACCAAACATAAGTCCAAGCTTCTGGTCATTTGTTACTTTACTTCTTATAGTCTTGAATTGAATTTTGATTTGTTATCAAGTTTATTTACCCAAATACCACAGTGAATTGGTGTTGTCATGAAAAGTTGGGTTTCCATCATGAATAATTTCTATTTAGCATCACACACATACCACACACCACACTTCTTTTAATTTTTTATTTTATTTTTCTCATAACAAGTATGTGATATATGGATGATAAGTAGAACAACTCAGTTAATTTAACAAGAATAAAATAAAAAAATTTAAAATATGTATAGTGTGTGGTGCGGGATGATGAATAGCATAACCCTTGGAATATATATGAATAAGCCAAAACCCAAAGGTTGTATTTGGTTGTTGAACCAAACTCAACTTATCTCAAACAAATTATTATTTGAATCCACTACTTTTTCAACTTCTCATAAAAAAGTTAAACTCGTCTCAACCTATTTCATATATTTTAATCTAAAAAGTTAAACTCATCTCAACCTAAAAAAGTTAAACCCATCTAAATGGAACCCACAAAATACTATTATTTACAATTCAACTCATCTCATCTCGACATCCAAATGTAGTGGAAGGGAATTAATATCCCCAGGACCTATTGAGCCATACCACAAGTTTGAATTATGGCTCAACCCAATAACCTAATCAATGAAGAGCCCAATCCATCTCAAATACTGAAAGGATTAACAACCTGGGAGCTTCGAGTGAGAGAAGTCATCGGTTTATTTGGAATATGCTAAACCTCCAACATCTCGAGGTTTAAATTTCAAATAACAAATGAGATAGTTATCGATTAGAAACAGAAACATCGTAGATTCTATTTATACCATCCAAGTATGGCAATGAAATCTATCTGATTCTTTGGCTAGAGATAAATTATATGTTATTATTACTGACTTAGGCATCGGAGGTGTTCCCCCAATCCCCCTAAGCAACACACTCATTTGGTTGCATGTGATCATGTGTGAAAAGTTGTGAAACACGTTCTTAAGAGTTAGCGTCGTCTGTGGGATTTTGTTTGTCCTACAACCAACATGTTTTTCACATGCCCACCACTACTTGATCCCACGCAAACAGAGACCAGGAAGTGATATCACGAAATATGGAGGGAAGGCTCACAAAGATGAAGTAGTAAAGAAACTTATTGCCAATGTGGAGTCACTACGGAAAGAGAACGAGACCCCCAAAACAAAGAACGGGCCATCAGGGAAGGACACCGTGCCCAACCAGGCCGATAGGGTTGAGATGAAAGCGCATAGCATTCGAGCAGACAAACCTCCTCGGGAAAATGAGGAAACGAAAAAGATGAACCATGACCTATGCAGTTTGATGGATAAGTACGAGGAGATGGCCAAGAAAATATGGACATCTTTCTCGGTTGATCAATTGTTGACTAGCACCAATCTACCGTACAACGTAGAAATTATGGCAATACCATTGCCATTGAAGTTCAAAGTCTCAACGATAGATATGTAATATGGATCTAAAGACCTAATGGAACATTTGGAGACCTTCAAAGCTCACATAACACTCCATGGGTTCCCCAGAGAGATTGCATGTAGGGCTTTCCCTCTGACTTTGAAGGGAATGGCCCAAGGGTGGTTCGGAGCATTACAATCAAGATCTATCGACAGCTTCGAAAAACTAAGCAGGCAACTCTTAACCCAGTTTATGGCCAGTCGAAGGCAAAGGAGGCTAGCAACATACCTACTGACTGCAAAACAAAGGGAAGAGAGGAGCTTGAAAGCATATCCGGCACAGTTCAATAAGGAGAGAATGACAGTTGATAACCAAAATGAAAAGATCATGTTGGTCGCTCTGCTTGGGGTCATTTGACCAAAAAGTCCTTTTATGACCAAGTTGGCAAGGCCTCTACTTTATGAGAATTTATGGACAGGGCAGAAAATTTCATCAACGTTGAAGATACACTAATCGCCTTAACTACTAAATCGGAACGAAAGGAGGAGCAAGTGTCAAAGGGGGGTTCAAAAAAAGATCGGGAAGGAGGACAAAAGGCAAGGAAAGGTCAACATGATGGAAGGCGAGACACACACATAGGGCGACATAACAGCAATCACGTATACTATTCTAGTGTGCATAATCAAGATAAGGTCAAAGAGGCCAGGCGTGGCGAGGATCAAGGGCGACAGGCCCAGAAGTATTGCACGTACCACAATGCAAGCGAGTATAGAACTGAAGATTGCCACACACTAAAACAAAAGTTTGAAGAGATGAGGGGCAATGACGAGCTAGAATGCATTGTTGCTCAGAATGCTACTCCACCACGGCGTTCGAGCAACAAGAAACAAGAGCATAAGCCCCAATGGAGCAAGAGCCCAAGGAGGAGGGGATCACCAAAAAGAGGAAGGAGATCGCAGGAATCATGAGATTGGCATCCTAGGCATGACCCATTAGGCTATGCCACAAGTCTGAATTACGGCTTAACCCAATAACCTAATCAACGAAGAGTCCAATCCGTCTCAAATACTGAAAGAATAACAGTCTGGGAGCTTTAGGTGAGAGAAGCCATCGGTTTATTCGGAATAGGCTAAACCCCCAACATGTCGAGGTTTGAATTTCAAATAACAGATGAGATAGTTATCGATTAACAACAAAAACATCATGGGCTCTATTTATACCATCCAACATCCAGGTATGACAATGGAACCTATCTGATTCTTTGGCGAGAGAGAGATTCTTTATTATTATTACTGACTAGGGCATTGGAGGCGTTCTCCCAAACCCTCTTAGCCACACACCTCTTTTGTTGCAAGTGATCATGTGTGAGAAGCTGTGAAACACGTCCTTAATACGTAGCCTAGTTGAATCGCATCAAATCCGTCAATCATAAGTTTGTTACTTTGTTTCTCAATTCATGGGATGTGACAAAAATGCTCAATTCTAGATGTCGCATGTTGAATTGAGATTGTTTTAAATTGAGTCAAGATTGCATACGTAAATCATAAGCCAAACTTTGCTTAAAAAAAAAAAATATCATAAGCCAAACTATTTAGTTAAAAGATTTTTTAAGTTGTCAATTCTAATCAAATCTATGAAAATTACGAGGGAGGCCACCCAAAAAATCACATCGATAATCTAATAACTTTCTATTAGGTAGAGATGAGATAAAATTTAAAATTTAAATAAAATATTATTAAAATATTTTTATTTTTATTTAAAAAAATTAAATTTTTTATTATATTTTATAGAAAAATTTAAAAATAATTATAATAATTAGATGAAATAATACGAGATGAATGATTTTTAGTATCCAAACCTCCCCCTTAATGTCGTCCCGAAATCTCCCAAGAAGTATTCTCAACTTCCCATCTAATCAAATTGTTATATGTCAAATGGGATAAAATAACGCCATATTTAACTAATAAAAAAAGGCAGAATTAATGATAATTGTTGAAAAAGTACCTTGAAGATTTCTATAAAACTTTCTTGAAAAAAACAAGTGAACTCTTGAAATTTGTTCATTTTCATTTTATAGATTAATGACTATCGAAGTTTGACGTATGTGTTTGTTTCTTTACACATTTTTGTGGAATTACATTAAGTCTTTCAGTAACTTAAAAGTTATGTCTAGTATATATTAATGAGAAATAATATTTGTAGTTTTAGGGTGTGTAAATTATACGCACTCTATTTGAAACAAGTGGGACTTATTATTAAAAAATAATTTTTTATATGAGTCTCTAATTCACCCTCTTTTTTAAAATGAAGTACTCATTATTTATACACTCTAGGACTGTATCTAGTATTATTACTTTATATTAATTTCAATGACTTGACTTGGTCATTAGGGGTGTAATTGGTCTGGTTCAGTCCGATTTTGGATAAACTTTAGAATGGAACTTGTATACACTGGTTTTGGAAATTTAAGACCCGATACATACCGATTCATCATTGAAATCGAAACTTTCGATTTTTTGGGTTTCGGTCTGATTTTTCGGTTTACCATTTATATGTGTGACACTATATAAGTTTAATATTATAATTTTTCCAATACTAAAATTAATTGTTAGACTTTAGTATTTATTATTAACAATTACTAATTCATTAATGTTCAATTATACTAGTATAGTATAAGTAGTGTCTAACTTATTAGTAACGTTAATAAACTTGAATAATAAGATTAAAATAGTATAATTGATATCTAATTATACTAGTATAAGTAGTGTCAAACTTACATTAAATGTTATATTAGTTTTATATTATAAGATTAATAGAATTGAATAATAAGATTAGAATTTCATATTATATTAATTAACAATTTAGTATATAATATATATAATATAAAAAATTAAAAATATATATACCGGCCTGATTTGGTTTAAACCATTTTTCAAAATATGAAAGCTGGTACCACACCAGTTTAGCACTGGTTTTGATTCTTGAGAACCGGTACCGTACTGGACGGTTAGATCGAATCCACAGATTCGGTTTGGTTCAACCTTGTCCGATTCAACTAATTTTTTGATTTTTTTTACACCGTAAATACAAGTTCAAACAAATTTAAAAAATTTCAATTATATTCACTGTTAGCAATGACTCTTATTCATATTAAATTAATGAACTCAAACATTATAAGTCATTTGTCATATCAAAGAGTGATATTTTGTATAGTCAATACCTCATTATGTTGGGTGATAGCATAGAAATATATCGATAATCTTAGTTATGATAAAAATATTACAAGAGCATGTTTGGTTTCAAAACTTTTGAGAACATTTTTAAAAATACGTTGTTTGTTGGATTTTGTGAAAGAAGAGAGAAAATATGAATACATTTTTTAAATATGTTTTGTATTGGATTTTATAAAGTGGATGGCAGAGTTAAAAATTTGATTGCATATAATTTTTTAAGAGTAACTTTTATTTTGGTTATTATAAGAATTGTTGTGATTTTGGCCAAAAATGTAGTAATTTTGGCCAAACATGTCATTGATGATGTTCTTGATGTTATTGATTCAAAACTGACTCGTTTATTGAGTTGGGAAGAGATAAAAAAATTGTGAATAATAGTGAAATGACTTATGAATAATAGTGAAATAATTTAAGTTAAGATACTTTATGAGGTTTTGAAGAATTGAGAGAAAAAGTTTTGAATAAAAATATTATAAAGTTAAAATATTGTTAAAATATAATTTTTTAATATAATTTTTATTTTGTGATTTGAAAAAGTTAAATTATCTTTTGTGTTTGGTTTGAAAGTTTGAAAAAACTGTAATATTTTGATAGTGATTTGATGAAAAAATTGAAAATTAAAAATTAAAAAGTATTTATTTTTTAATGATATTTAGATGTTGAGATGAGTTAAGAAAATTTTTCATTTTATCTCAAAATCCTGACGAGCCCTTATTCTATTATCAAGTAGTAACGAGATAGTAAGATTGGTTTGTAAAATTTAATTTTTCTTTAAAATATTTTCTTTCAAATCAAATTATACCATCTAATTATTTTATTATGCTTGCTTATCCTCTTTTCAGTTTGTAAATATGTTTTGACATCTTCATTTCAGTTTGTTACAAATTACATGCAATTCTTAATTGATAAAATGTTGGTTATTATGAAATCTTGAAATTTCTTTCATCAATATTTGCTATGATCGTGTCTTGATTTTTTTATATTTTTTATATTTGGCTGCCCCTACGGCAGTCGGCAGATAGGGATTTTGGTTTTTTCTACGAAATTTCCTTAGAGCAATGGTAGGTTTCCTCACACTGACACAGGTCTAGCCAAAATACCAGCATTGGCTTTCTCTTAGATGGGCCACACAGCCTCCTGGGTCATCCGAGGGATGGCATGGATTTCTAGGATTTTCTAAATATTGGTAACATTAGAGTTTTTCCTAGTTGAAGTTCTACAAAACCTAGTTGATTAGAATTCCTAACTAAGATTGATTTAGAATATTTCTAAGATTTTGACTTTAGTCTTTTCATAGAATAGTGTCAAATAGAACTAGTTTCACCAAACGTATTCAATTGAATTACTAACTCTTGATTAAATTCCAATGAGAGCCCCTCCAAATTGGAGGCCGTGCTATTATAGGATTTACACCCTCCAATAAGAGGGTGACATGTGTTCAACATAGCAAATTTATGATAGGAGTGAAATTTGAAAATATCTCTCATGGGCAATGCTAGGGATCCCGCTCAGGGATCTCGTTCAAGCATCTCATTTCTTTTTTTTATGTAGTGATTAAGAAAATGTTGTTTAATAATATTGTGAATTTTTTTTCTTTTTTAAAAATATTTAAAAGTGTTAAAAAAATGATGTGAAAAAAAAACATTTTTAAATATTTGTTTCACATCATTTTTTAACACTTTTAAATATTTTAAAAAAAATCACAATATTATTAAATAATATTTTTTTAATCACTACGTAAAACAAATTAAGAAATTAAAAAAAAAAATTGGAATGGAATAAATGAACGGGATCCCCCAATGGGATCCCTATCATTTTCCATCTCTCATTTCTCATTTCATTCATTTTCGTCTCCCTCATCGGCAGACAAACTGTAATAAGAACTCACTTTAGTGTTATAATGAAACCCCTTAGGGTTTCAAGCCAGCGTCTTTAAGTGGGCTAGACGACCGCCCTCTTGTCGTCGAAACACGTAGTTGCTTTCCTCATTCAGTCTTACGTAAAGGAAGCTTTCCGCGAGTTCTCCTTAGGACGCATTACCCTTTCAATACTTTCTTTTTACTTAGTATCTACTTGGGATAAGGTCTTCAAAGAAAGCCTGTACCCCACTCAATTCTGTCCTTGAATTAGCTTAGCTTTCGCTTCGCTGTTTCTCCTTCTTCCTGACTTGCAAAACTTCTGCATGCAGTCCAGTCAATCAGTGCGGTAGACACAACGAAGGGGTTTGGGGGGAGAAAATACTCTCCCCCTAGGCTGTAGCTGTATAAAAAAAATGCTTGTTGTTGCTTCCCCCCCCCCCCCCCCCCCCCCCCCCCCCCCCCCCTCCAATTTTACCAACTCTCTTAATACCATGTATGTTTGACATATTGTCAAACTTGAGTAATTTCCACCCTTCATTTCTCACCACTTCTCTTTTTGTTTCCATTTCTTCTCCATTGCTATTTACCCATGTCCATCTCTTTGAGCCCCATTCCTAGTTCTTCTCACATCCTCTCTCTCTCTCTCTCTCTCTCTCTCTCTCTCTCTCTCTCTCTCTCTCTCTCTCTCTCTCTCTCTCTCTCTCTCTCTCTCTCTCTCTCTCTCTCTCTCTCTCTCTCTCTCCAGGAATTCTTCAAAGTAGCAAGGCATTTAATATTAAGGGTATTGTGTAAGCAGACCCACGGTAAATATAATGGATTGATGATGTGTTACCCTCTCATTGAGGGGTGTAAAAATGCCTAAAAGCACCTACTAGTCTAGTTTGAAGATAAACTCAATTCCAATCCCAATTTTATTTAAGTGATAATTCTAACATAATCGGAATATTAAAAAAGTACTTTAAGAACAATGTTTAGAAGACAACCTATTAATCCAAAACATCAAAGTATGACACTCGTGGTGGTCTTCCACTACTTCTTAATAGATAGTGGACATGTCAAACATACAAATCCAAGTCATGTGTCATTACGTCTATTAGGGTTGTAAAACAAATTAGTGAATCTGTAAAACAAACCAAACCGGATCAAACTGGTGCGTTTGGTCAAGTTTAGAACCGATCCGATTCTTGTTTCTAATAATAAAAACCAGTTATAAATTGGTCTGGTTCCAATTTTGATATTTAGAACACTAGTTCAAACCGAACCAGATTGGTATATATATTTAATTTTTTATATTATATATAAAATATTTTTTATTTGAGTTTTTATACTACATATAATTTTTTATATTATATATTATATGCTAATTGCTAATTAATATAACTTAAAATTTTAGTTTTATAATTCATGTCTATTAGTCTTATAACATAAAATTAATCTTATAAATTTTTATATAACATAATTTAGTTTTATAATTTTTAATATAACATTGGAATTTTAGTATAGCATATAAATTTTAATTTTATAATTTTTTAGTAAAAATTTATAAAATGAGGGATATGGGTCAACACTTGTTAAAGTTTTGTTGGAGTGTGATTTTGTTTGTCCGTAAAATTGCAAAAACCGGACTAGACCGGACCGAAACCAGAAGTCTGATTTTTTTGGTTTCAGTGGTTAGTTGGTCTAGTATCGGTTCTTAAATTTTTAAAACCGGTGTATTCTAGTTCAGTTCTAATAAATGTCTAAAATTGGACCGATTACACCCCTAACATATATTAGTATATTAGAGTTATGCTAAGCAGGTTACTAAGTTCAACGGATCAATGTAAGGCTATACAAGAAGACCATACAATATCAACATCATTGCATTCAATGTAAAACTAAAAATCATAACGATAAGATTCCTTATAGACATGGAGGTATGTCCAACCTCGGCAAATAATCTAGGTAGTTTTATGGGTCCTCCTTGGCTTCCTCTTCCTCATAATCCTTAAGCCCTTTTTTATTAGTTGCGATTTCACGTAGGGCATAGGTGGGACTACCATGTAAGTATGAAACTTGGAGGGTAACCCCAGTAATCAATATTATGGAGTAATTACAAAGTCAATTATTGCTTCTCAAGTTTTGCCAAATATGGAAGTGGCTTAGATATTTCGAGAAGGATTCAAAGAAAACATATATCTACATGTTAGATACAATAAATAATTATATTCTAAGATCTTCACACCATATACTATTTACTCGACATAATTTGATTTAAAAGATAAATCTTAAAATTTGAATCTTATTGTTTAGGATGTGTTTCACTACCAACTTATCACAACTCCAAACCTACAGTAAGGAAAAAGGGTGTGGCCGGGTGTGCCTAGTATACCTTTGATGCCTAAGTCAGAAATATGATTGTATCGCTTGGTAAGAGGGGGTCTGAAATTGTACCTGAGGTTACTAGTGTTGGTCCCTTATATACAGGTGAACTGCTTGCTGATAAGGTTAGTTTATTTTCCCTAAATCTCAATGTCTTAATCACCATATTCTCTAGATATGATCCCAGAAGGAACATGTTGACATATCGAAGATTAATATCCTGAATATCTTGTCATTTCCTTAGGGGCATATATATGCTATTAATGTTAGTTACCATAATCTTATTCGGGGGTGATACGATCCTATGGTTGCGAAGTATGGTGTTCCTGCAAGTTTCTAGACCCACTGGCCCCATTATATAGGCCTTTTACTTTATGTCAATGGGCTCGTCTAATCGCAATTCAAATGACTCTCTAGTTATTCAGTAAATTCTTGCCATGTCGACGTGGTGAGAATTTAAAAATTATGAAACGTTCTCGCTTGTCACATTATTTATTGCGATTGGCCACTTGTGCTTTTGTGTTAGAGGGTTTGCAACGACCTCACTTCTACCCTTAGTCATATCACTAGATCGTGAGATGTGCTCACGACGATTGTGCTGCCAGACTACTCGTATTCTTCTTGGGGCATTTCAACCGTCGCACCCTTGGTTATAAATGGTCCCTTCCATTTCACTATTACCTTTTTCACTTTCCCACATTCCCTTCCTTATTGTCTATGTTCTTTGTAGAAACTCTTTTCTTTTCTCCAGAGTTTTTGGTTTGATTCCATGGCTTGTTAGAGTTCTTCTGTGGGATTCCATATGAAAGCTTAGGGATTCATATGGAAACCCATATTTCGTGGTTCTTGAGGTCCCCACTTAAGGGGTCGTTGATGAAGAGGGCTTTGCTGAGGGTGGCCCTTACTATTTGCTCCCTCTCTCATGGGTTGCGACTTCCCTTTTGTTGCTTAGTGCGTGACATTCTTGACTACTTAAAACTGGCGCCAGCTCAACTCCACTCTAATGCCTATAGAATCCTCATGTGTTGTTATGTCGCATGGAGGATGGTTCTTGAACCCATCAGAGAGGGGCTACCCCAATTTGATGGCCCGTGAGTTTTTTGCTACCCATACGGTCAGGGCACTGGAGGGCAACATTTGTAGTTTTCGCTCCCACCCTCGCTATCGCCTTGCTCGTTTCGAGGGTCACCACTCGAATGCCAACCAGTGGTAGAAATTTTTCTTTTAGGCAAGGATGAGAATTCCCTTGTAGAAAAGCTGATAAAGCTGAATTCCCAATCCCTGCCATTTGGGGAAAGGTCCCTGATGACAAAGCTGTGACTGTTACCTTCTCCCAAGGAGCAAGCCCGTGTGGAAAGAGTTTACTCCTGGGTTGAACACAACTAGGAGTCTGTTTCGACAGAGGCCTTACTGACAAGGGCCCACATTGATAGGTTCTTGGTGATGCCCAATCACTCTCGCATCAGCGGTCGCAGTTTGCCAAAGGAGCTTGAGGCCTCCCAAGGTAAGAAGAGGTCCGCTGCTACCTTGCTAGAGAAGCGAGGGAAGTAGTCTTGCCGTGAAGCCATTCCGCTTGGGATCGAATGAACATCTGAAGCATCAGGACATGCAATACAAGGTTACATGCCCTCGTTCATGACATATAATATGAAATGATCATAATATACATCTAGTATTATGCAATATTTGCACTGAATAAATTTTTTTTATTGAGCAATATTATGCACCAAACTGAGAATATCTCAAATAATTAAAACATAATACATGGATGATTACAGTATGGGTCTTAGAAGATTGTAATCTCGAAACATGGGAGACCGGACTCCCTAATTATATTACTAATCTTGAAACATGGGAGACCGAGCTCCCTAATTACATTACCAAAATACACTATTGAGCCAGTTCGTCGAATAACTCGTGTAACTCGACTAACGAGGCTAGAATACTGTCCAAAAATCTAACTATGGAAGCTGTAAGCTCTGCATCGCGTCTGTGGCGTCTAATCAACCTCCTCCAGTTTCCTAGGGTCCACTTCTTACTCTGATCCTAACATATCTCCTATCATTTGAGGGAATGGTAGTTGGGACTACTACGGTAAATTTGATTACAAATTTCAACAAGTTAACAGAAAACTTCCATGCAGGTTAATGATGCATGCATGGCTGTAAAAACATGAATACATAATCAATGTCACAAGTAATCATCATAGCATAACTTGACATACAATATGACATAATTGACATAATTTAAACTGAAGCGTGAACTGAACTGGACTTAAACTGAGACTTGACTTGACATGAACTTGATCTGAAACTTTACTTAACATGAATTTGGAATCTAGTTCTTTAATTGATTAAACTCAACTTCTTAGGTGCTACATGGTCCCTTAAAGCCACGTGTTCCTGCCGATTACTACATCACAACACAGGTATCTAAACCAGCTGTGAGTGCATTAATACATACTCCACAGTTGTTGTGGCCCCACGTATTCTACATGTTACAATTGTTATGTCTTACGTAGTGTATGCTCCACAGTTGTTGTGCCCCATGAATTATTTGCGCCACAATTGTTGTGGATTGTAAAATAAAATATGGCTCCATCGGCGTTAGGGCCTGGCGTGCTCGATGACCAGCTAGTTAGGCCTCGCCCGCTACCCATTGACAGTATTTTGTCAACTCAGGAAATTTCACACCTATTTAGACAATCCAGCGTGAAAAAAGGAGTTTCACTAGGACATTACCCCATCCTAGCACTTAGTGTCGTGATTGACATGAATAACTTGACATTACTATTCTCAAAATACACAAACTGTAGTCGAGACGAAATGTGACTAGAATACGAAATGACAGAAGCCCTGATACGACATGAATTGAACGTAAAAAGATATGACTTACTTGAGATAGAAATATTTCGTAACATGACATAACATGTAACAGACAACATACTTGACAGGACATAACATGTAACAGACAACATACTTAACATGACATGCTTGCAAAAGTAAATATTACATGACATGACATCCATGTAACAGATGGCATACTTAACAAGACGTATTTGTAATGTATAAGAATATCTTTCGTAACAGATGAACAATTCACGACAGAATAAATTATGTGTGATAGATGAATATGTAATGATTTGGCATGGCACATAAGATAACATACATACATACATACACTATAGTTCATTTACTTATCACCCATACACATTAAACTGATAGTAAGTTAAAAGCTAACTTACCTCGGTTTTCGCATTTCTACTAAAAAACTCAAGCACGATCACAAAGAATTAAAAGTAGTGATTTCTAAAAGTCAGAACTTAATCACTAACAATGAGAAATATGGAAAAATACTAACTTAGATCAAAATGACCATTTTGCCCTCTACTTGTGGGAAAATGACAATTTACCCCTAATTTAAGGATTTTGTATCCTAACTCCAAAAATACCAAAATTTACATACCTCATGTAAATTTTGTCATAAACTCAAATATCAAATCAGAAAAATTTAAAATTAAACATAACCATGAAAACTGCATAGGGGCCAAAACATGCATAGGTTTTTTCCCTTATTTTTGTCGCAATTCTCCCATTTTCAAAACTCATAATCAAACCAACTTTTTGCAACAAAGATCTTCCTATCCTAAGTTTTAAAACATACTTAAATATCCATTAAAATAAATGCTAATTATCACCACCAAAATTTCTAATAAAAACACCCAAACTTTTTAACCAAAAACAAACCCCGAATCACAAGTTTGACTTTATTCAAAACTTCTCCAAGAATTCAAAAATAATTTAAATCTTACATCTAACATATTCATAACATCATCCTAAAATCAAATATGCTTTAAATCATCAAAAAAATATCATCAAAAATCACAAAACAACACTTGAAGTTTTCGGTTCTACACTTAGTCCACAAACATAAACTGTTCTATAACTAATTTTGATCAATCTCTTGATCCATGGCTTAAAAAAATGAGATCTGCAAACTAAAATATCACATGGTTTAAAAATTTATCCTCAAGAAGATCTAACCATCAAACTTAAAATCATATGGCTAAAAATCAATAAAATATGGATCTAACCCAAAAAAATAAAATCTTTGACCTAACTGAAATCCTCTTGCATAGAAAATCATATCTTTGAAACTAATATTAAATATATTCAACGCAACATCCTAACATGCATATAGGAGGTTTATGATTATCAAATAAAAATATCAATGTCATTGGAGTAAGATTAAACCATAAAATATTCAAACTTTCTCAAAACAGATACTATTTTTCCATTTCCAGTTTCTAAGTTTCTATATCTAAGAAAATCTTTCATCAAAACCTTTAGTCATGCAACAAGTCCTCAATGAAAATTCATAAACACTTTTTAACAATGCTCCATAAAATTTTCGGACCAAAATATGTCCATTACCTTAGTCAAAAACTCCAAAATATAATACACTCTCCAGTTTAAAGCTTAGAATGACCTTTTTATGGTTAAAATAACTTTGGACTGATCAAATGACCACAAAATGAGAAAAATAAGATATCCACAGAAAC
Organism: Juglans microcarpa x Juglans regia; assembly: GCF_004785595.1. Taxonomy (NCBI): domain Eukaryota; kingdom Viridiplantae; phylum Streptophyta; class Magnoliopsida; order Fagales; family Juglandaceae; genus Juglans; species Juglans microcarpa x Juglans regia. The sequence goes on along the minus strand of NC_054597.1, from coordinate 20,504,151 downwards.
TAGACTCAAAGAAAAACAACTTTTGTGTGGGAGTCATTGCGAGAAAATACTTACAAAGAATTGCAAATGGCCACGCAAAAAGACTCAGAAAACTTTCCGAGAGAGCTACTAAGTGTCTCTCTCTAAGAACGAGGATGAGAAGTGATGAAATAAAAGGAAGGGGTGCCTTGCACACCTCTAGACTTTTGGAGGGTGAGTAGGGGTGGGTAGTGGAGCCCCGTACCCCACTGCCCTGACCCGTTCGCACGGGGTGCAGAGGGCCCCGCTCGCACCCCTGGAGGCCTATCAAGGCGGGGGACGGAGGGGGCAAAGCCCTGCTTCGCTTTTTCCCCCGCCCCACTTAGTATATATATAATTAAAATTTTATATTATATATATATATATAACCCTATAACTAAGTGAAACGGCGCCGTTTTGTACATGACAAAACAACGCCATTTCAAATTTAGTTAAGTTCCCCCCCTCTTCTCTCTCAGACTCACTCTCTCTCTGTCTCTCACTCTCTCGTGCTCTTTTAGTCTCTCTCGCTTGATCTCTTCTCTCTCTCGCACGACTACACGAACACCACCGAGACTCTACCATGGTTTGAACTTAGCATTTTACAACTTCGTATTTGCCGCCACTCCAAAGGTAAGACATCCGAAACCCTAGATTTTATTTTTTGAGTTTTGGATTGGAGATTGGAGGAAAGATGGGTTGAATCAGAGATTGAAGATAGGAATGATTGTGAATTTGTATATTGTGGATTGATTTGCGCATGTGTTTGAAATTTATTTATTTATTTTTTAGTTTGTATTTTACTATTTCTGGGTGTTCCCTAAATTGATTTAGGGGTTTCAATTGAAACCCCTAAAATTTCAATGAAACCTTAAATCGATTTAGGGGTTCAATCCGAAACCCTTAAATAAATTGATTAAGAGGTTTCGATTGAAACCCCTGAAATTTCAATTTTAGGGGTTTTTGATTTAAGGGTTCAATCCGAAACCCTTAAATAAATTGATTTAGGGGTTTCAATTGAAACCCCAAAATTGATTTAGGGGTTTCAATCCAAAACCCCTAAATTGTGTTGGTTTTGCACTTTGCCTTGTTTTTTCATGTGTAATGTATTATTATGATTTGTTATGTCTTGTATTGATTGATTTTATAATTTTTTATTATATTGCTGAATTAAGAATATCTTGTTAAAGGAATTTCACTGATAACTTTCCTACCCCTACGAGTATCCTTGCCCCCAGAACCTAACCTCACTCTAACCCCTGGGAGTGGAAGTACATCTTGCCCCTCCCCCAAGCCCACACAAAGCAAGAAACTTGTTTCCATAGTTTGGTCTCATTTTACCAAACTAGAGAGTGGTGGTCCCAACACTCTCCAAGTTAAATGTAATTATTGTGAAAAAATATATGGACGTCACTATAGGAAACATAGTACATCCCAGTTAAATGTCCATTTAGAGGAACAATGCAAGGAGAGTCCAATATTAAGATCCTTACTGGAGAAGAGTCAATCTTGACTAGAAATTGGACTAAAAAAATGGTGGATGAGAGTAGTGGGGATCCAACGTTGAAGGGATATACGAAGTATAATCCTGATGAGTGTAGAAGGAAGTTAGCTCGTATGGCTATTATAGATGAGATACCTTTTCAGTTTGTGGATGGGAGATGGTTCCAATAATTTGTCCAAGAATTGGAACTTAGATTTATGCTTCCTTCTTGCCACACTGTAGCAAACGATATTAAAAAGATGTACTGGAAAGATAAAGATGTTTTGAGGAGCCAATTAGTAGGTTTGGTAGTTTGCCTCATTATTGATACTTGGACTTCTGTCTAAAATTTCAATTATATATCTTTGACTGTTTATTTTATTGATTCTCATAGGATTCTTCATAAAAAAAATATTAAGTTTTGTTAAATAACTGATCACAAGGGTGAGACGATTGGGCAAGCCTTGGAGGCCTCAATAAAGGAGTGGGGGTTGATACAGATTTTGACTGTTTCGGTTGATAATGCCTCGTCTAATGATGTTGCCTTGGGGTTTTTGAAGACTTATCTTAGAGAGACAAATAAGACATTCTTGGGTGGTGAATATTTGCATGTTAGATGTTCTGCACATATCTTGAATCTAATTATGACTGAGGGGTTGAAAGTTGTTGATGACTCGATTTCACGAATTAGATTGGCTGTGAAATTTGTGAGGTATTCTCCTTCTAGATTGGAGAAATTTAAGATTGCTGCGAAGACAGTGGGCATAACATCAAAGAATGGTCTTTGTACTGATAATTTTACCAGATGAAACTCAACATTCTTAATGTTAGAGGCGGCCTAAGAATATAATGCAACATTTCAATTATTGGGTGACGAAGACATTCAATATGTCAAATACTTTGATGAGCACGGGAGATTAGGAAAGTCTAATGATGATGATTGGGAGGTAGTTTCTACTTTTGTTGATTTTCTCGAGCTTTTTTACGATGTCACATTGAAGTTATCTGCTTCTTTGTACCCTACATCCCATGAATTTTGTCAGCAAATATGTAGGGTGAATGAAAAATTAGACACGTGTAAAAGTTCCAATCTAAGGATGAGGGGGATGACATTGACCATGAGGGTCAAATATGACAAGTATTGGGGAGATTTAACTAGACTAAATATTTTGTTATATGTGGCTGTTATTTTTTATCCCTGTCTGAAAATTTCAGGCATGCTATATGGTTTGGGACTTATGCACGATCAGACATGGACCGATCTTATTGGTGAGATGGCTCAAGATACCCTGGCTAAATTATATGATGAGTTTAATATAATTAAGGGTGGTACTCCATCTACTACACATACACCTACCCCAACACCTCCTCCAGACACCGGGGCAACAAAGAAGCTTAGATTGGCATGGACTAAGACTCTTGCACATAATCTCACATTAGTCCATCAATTTACGGAGGTAGTTTTAGAATTAGACAACTATTTGTCAATGATCTTATTCAAGATGATGATGGTTTCGACATATTAGGATGGTGGAAGGCAGCATCAAAGAAATATCTCATCCTTTCTGAAATTGACCGTTGTATGTTAGTCATCCTTATTAGCACCGTTGCATTAGAGTCAACCTTTAGTACCGTAGGGTGCAAATTGGATCATTTCTGTAGTTTATTGTCTCCTACAACTGTGGAGGCATTGATATGCACACAGAGTTGGACAATGAGAAATGATATTTATTTTCCAGATGTTTTATATTTTAAGGAGACCGACGAAGAAGGTGGTGATCAGTCTGGATCTGGACCATCTGGTAATTGTTGTTTTTATTTTATTATTTTTATTTATTTATATTCATTTCAACTTCATCATTATTAATTTTAATATTGATTATTGTAGCAACACAAGAGACGACTCGGACGATGTCTACCTACACTACAATATGAATATGTGCTCAAGCCTCAAAAGACTACCCATCCAGGCAGCCCCAAATGTCACAATCAAAGACCCAAATAGCTCGTCTCTATATTTTGATTCTTAATTTATTAGAATATTGAAATTCGAATCAGTTGTACATATTATGTATTTGATTTGTAATTTTTTAATGTTGATACAATGTCCATTGGACACTTTTTTGTTTGTAATTTTGTAATTGTTTAGACTTTCCATTTTATTTTTGTAATAGCTTATTTATTATTATTGTTTATTAGGTAGTAGACTTGTAGTCTGTAGTAATATTTTATTAGAATCTAAATTAGTAAATTTGTATCATGTATATATTATTTTTATTCATGTAACTTTTTTTCTTTTTTAACTCTTTTTTTTAACTTCTAATTTTATGGACCCAAAATGGCCCAAAAGCTGTTTCTAAAGCCATTTTAGGCCCATTTTAACGATTTCTAGATCTTTGGCCCAGTAGGGGGCAGACGAGTGACCTCTCTCCCCCCCCCCCCCCCCCCACCAGCATCCTATTAGCCAGGACAAGGTATACCCCGCCCCCGCACTCCGAAGGTGGGGGACAAGGAGAAACCTTAAGACCCCGCCCATGCGGGGCGGGGGGAGGGGTGGGGGCTACCCTGCCCCATAGGGGGCGGGTAGCACCCTTAAGGGTGAGTTATGGGCTTGAATTACCCTTCAGAGATGGTGCTTAGGTCACAAAAAGGCAAGAATAGTGGAGCGGGAGTGGGTTGCTGCTGCTGCCTTCTAGAAAGGGTGTGATGAGGTGTCTTTTTCCCTCACATCGAAAGACTATTTGGGGTGTTGAGGGCAAAGGTTTATCTTCCATGGTTGAGTGGAAACTTCCTCTAGAAGTTTTCCCAAGGTAGCCAAAATTCATGGGCCTTAAACTAGTGGGTTTCATTTTGGGGTTTAGAGAGAGTTTGGTTAGGGTTTGAGATGCTATCAAGCCCAAAATAAATTTTTTTTACCCAATCAAAATTCTCAAGTTTAAAAGATTGGATAATGATGTCATAACATAAATTTGATTAATAACTAACATGTGAAAGTATTTTAACCAACTTTAGGGTTTGGAGACCAACTTTAGGGTTTGGGAAAACCGTTTAAGGTTTCAGTTTCAACCAAACTTTTTAGATTTCAATTGGATTCCAATCATTTAGGGTTTCACTAGGATTGAAATCTTCTTTGGTTCGGCACAATTTGGTTAATCAGATGGAAAATAGGGTTTTGCTTAGGTGGCATAATCTCACACTTGATTCCTTCATAATTCATCTCATTGTTCCTCTTTGTGCCAAGTGTCTATTACTATTTACCAAGTGTCCAAATAAAACTTCTCTAAACTTAATTTCGACATTTGACACTGTGATTTTGAAAATACTGCGCTAGATGCTACTATAGAAGTTACTATTCACTCTGGGAAAGTGAAACATAAACTTTGCACTGTAAAATCTTAAATATTCATACAAACCTAACTGTGTAATTCCTTTATTGAAATTCAATCCTGAAGTGCCTCGAAATAAGCAAAATACATTTTTGAACAAACATTTGATCCGAAAACTGAAAATGTGATTATTGCGCCATAAAATCTTAAATAATTAATTGAGTTTAATGGTGTAGACCATAACTCAAACTGACACTTATAACTGCATCAAATAAATAAAAGCGCATTTCTAGCACCATAGTGAGTGATAACTCTAGCTATGCTAACAGACTAAACTTATGCGATTGGTCGAATCATGAAAACTTACGGTATTTCCACGAGGTTTCTAAAACCTATAGAAATTCCACTATTAAATTTTTAACGGGCTGTTACAGAGCGGCTGAGCCATAGGGCATGCTTGGGGAGTAAGATGAGATGATATTGTGAATAGTAGTATGATAATTTGTGAATAGTAGTAAAATACTTTGAGTTTGGTACGGTTTGGTTTGAGAGTTGAGTTGAAAACACCTCAACTCGTTTCGGACGAAGAGATGGTCTTGTATCCAAATGGTCAGGGGGGTTATTTTGATTTCAATTTCAACTGATTTCATTATTGTTTCACGCACATGTTTTTTTGACACCATGGAAGCTTTTTCTTTTTCTCTCAAAAGTAAAAAACACCAACCGAAGTTCAACCCTCTCTCCCTCGTGCATCCCTTTCCCTTACCTGATTCTCATCTCCCCCTCAACCCATGAATGTAGAAGCCAATTTTGCAACTCCAGTGCCTCATCATGCATGGTAGTTGATATGGCCCCAACTGCACAGACTTCCTAGGCGCATCATTTACACCAAGACATTCTTCCATCCAAGAGGCAATAGAGTGCAGATTTGCCACAACTTCCAAAGAGAAAATCACAACATCTTATTAAAATAGAGAAGATGGAATCTAATGTGTGCATAGCCAAAGCATCATAAATTGAGGAATCAACAATGGCCCTTACACTCTTGGAAATGCAATCAGGTTCAATGGGAAAGGAAAAATAAATCCAACGGGAAAGCCAGATTGACCTCCTATAGTTGACCACCACTACACTCTCCAGAAACGTCCAAACAAGGTAGCAAGATAAGCTTCAAAATGCCTCCCCCCACTAAATAAAGACACTAGCATGGAATTGCAGGGGTCTAACCTGACCCAAGGCAATCAGAAACCTAAGTAACACTCGAACGTAGTTTTTTTGTCGGAAACATTGGTGACGGATGACTGCACCTTATCTATTGTCATTGTGTTCACTATCCAGCTGATAGTAAAAAGAGGGACTTTTACTTTTGTGGCGTCTGGGTGTAGAAATAGAACTTGTCCATATTAATATTAATGCTATCTCAGGTTTAGTCTACCCAGATTCTCTACATCATCCTTGGTTAATTAGTTATGCTATGCATCGGCCCAATGGAACAACAAATCAAATTTTTGGAGTCACCTAGACTCAATACGTCAAGCTTTCCCCTGGCCTTGGGTATATGTATGGGAAATTTTAATGACCTTATTGATCAATCTGTAAAGTAGGACGGAGTCCCATCTCTTATAATCCAAATAAGGGTCTCAAAGCCCTCATGGATAGAAATGGTCTCATCGACATTGGTTACATGGGTCCAAAATTCACATAGATAAATAACAGACATGGGAAAGCTCTTATAAGAAAAAAGATTAGACCGAGTCATAACAAACCATGAATGGAGACTACTTTTCTTAGATGCTACACTTCAGTACTTAGCATCATCAGCATCAGACCATCACCCACTCTTGTTGCATACTATGACAAAGAATCGTCATGCATCATCTTTCAAGTTTGAAGAATTCTGAACGTGGGAACCCCAATGATGAGCACCAACATAGACCTAGTCTTAAAGATATTTTACAATTTCCAGATTGGCCAATTACAAGATCTAGAGCCAAGAAGATCAAGGAAGTAATATGAGGATTGATACAATCTACTTGGAAAGAAGCTAGCAAGAGCCCAACACACAAGATGGGCTTTCAGGAAGAAGAACCAGTTTTGATCCACGTGATACAAGTTATGGAAGAGTGCAACACAAATTAGGGCCTATTATTATGTTTATGTGATCGAAGGCCTTGAACTTGTTTTATTTCATTAAAGGGGCTTATTTTATTAGTTATAAGAATTAGTCTAAAATAATCGGGCTTGAGGATGCTTGACTCGCATATGTTTTATTTTGTTGAACTAGGATTTCAATAAGTTACTGTAGTCATTATACTATTTATTCAGGGGTATTTTTGGAAGAAATAGTTTTATTTTGGCTAGAGTTTTAATTAGGTTTTGGTTTAAATACTATTCGTTGCTTCATTTTAATCAATTTATGAAATTTGATGAATTTATTCATTATGAGTTGAGTTTATCTCCTCTTATTCTTGAATGAATTTTTGAACTTATTACAGGCAAATTACAACTTTTGTAGCGCTTTTGCTTATAATTTAGGTTTTTGAGATAAGTTTTTCAACGGGTCTAGATTTTCATATAATCTAGGTTCTTGAAACAAGTTTCTCAATGGGTATAAATTTTCCATTGGCTTTCTTGGATGAGTTTTCAAATTGATTGTGGGTTCAAAGGATTCTATTCCCACGAGTTCATATCACCCTAAGCCATCAAATAATAAAAGAAGCATGGAGCAAACACTATTAAGGCAACCCGACCTACATACTCTACAAGAAAATCAGATCAATCAAAGATGCACTCAAAGTTTGGAATAAAAATCATTTTGGGCGAATCCAGAATAAAATCCAACAACTTGAAAGGGAACTTCTTGAAGTACAAAGCAACCAAATGACTCCCTGCAACCAAGAAAAAGAAAGATTATAGCAGCATAGACTCCATAAGCAAAGAGAAAATGAAGAAATTTTATGGCGTCAAAAATCTCGGATTACTTGGCTCGCCTCTATGGATCTTGACACAAAATTCTATCAACTGACAACAACAATCCGAAAAAGAAGGAATGCCATAGATTCCATCAAATTGGGACCAGATAATTGGACAATGGACCCTCTCGTTATTGAATCTTCGTTTATTAATCATTTCAGAACAATATATTCCTCATTGAATCCGCAAGTCCTGGAAAAGCTTGAAAATATTTTTGACAAGCAAATTTCGGACTTTGAGAATGAATCACTTAATGTGATACCAAATGAAGAGGAAATATTAGGAGCTCTAAAGTAAATCTCAAGCCATAAAGCACCAGACCCATATGGTATGACGACTCTTTTTTACAAACACTATTGGAACACCATAAAAAAATTGGTCATACTAGCAATGCAAAATTTCTTTAGAAGCGGTAAACTCTTGAAGTAAATAAACCATACCAACATAGTTCTCATTTCAAAGACCCAAAGCCCGAATACCCAAGCCAATATCGCCCAATCAGTCTTACAAAATGTCAGCTACAAAATAATTACAAAAATAATGGCCAACCGTCTCAAAGGTGCTCTTTCAAAATCGTCTCCCCTCTCCAGACAACATTCATACTAGGTAGGAACATAAAAGAAAATACCATTATTGCCCATGAACTATTCCATCACCTCAAACGGAAGACAGGAAAAAAAGGGTTAATGGCCATTAAGCTGGACATGGAAAAGTCTTTCGATCTTGTTGAATGAGATTTCCTTTTTGTGATAATGAAAGTTTTGGGATTCAATCGAAGTTGGATAAATATGATAAATGAGTGTGTAACAACAACGACATTAACCCTTTCTCTTTATATTAGTCACTGAAGCTCTATCAAGAATATTGTTAAAATCACAAAGAGGAGTTAGGTAAGGTGATCCGATATCACCCTTTCTCTTTATATTAGTCACTAAAACTCTATCAAGAATATTGTTAAAAGCTGAAGTGCAAAGAAAGCTCGTGGGGGTAAAACTCAACAGAAATAGCCATCCATATCACACCTCTTCGTAGATGACATAATCATTTTTGCAAAAGGTACGAAAAAAAATGCACAAGTCATATCAGAATGGTTGGAAAAATACCAAAAGTGGTCAGGACAAAAAATAAATCTGAGTTAATCCTCCATGTTCATTACAAGGAACACTAGTCAAGCTATTAAATCAACCATATCTCAATGGCTGCCTTACAAAGAATCTTCGGCAGGAGTGAAATATTTGGGTTTGCCCACTTCTTTTAATAGAAGCAAAAGAGAAAACTATAATGATATGTTGAACAAAGTGGAGAGAAAATTGGAAGGTTGGAAATCAAAGCTACTAGCACAAGGAGGAAGAACCATGTTGATTAGATCAGTAGCAAGTATAATCCCATCATACCATATGAGCTCCTTCCAACTACCAAAATTAGTATGCAAGGTACTCGACACCAGTTTCAAAAAATTTTTGTGGGGTTTCCCAAAAGACAAAACTCATAATCTGACACTTAAATCTTGGAAGTCCATCTGCCAACCAAAAAAATTAGGAGGCCTCGAAATCAGACTGATGTAAAAAATGAATGAAGTATTGTTAGGAAAGAATGGTTGGGAAATAAGTCTAGTAATGGCCTATGGCATTCAATCCTATCAACAAAATACCTTTAGAACTTAAATTTCTGGGAGGCATTACCAAAGGCATCAAATTCAAGCATGTGGAAAGGCATATACTCTGAACAAGAGATCTACTTAAGAAAGGAAGATGCTACCAAATCTTCAATGGACTCTTAGTAAATATTTGGTCAGATTCGTGGATTCCTTCTTTGGAAAATTTTAAGCCAAAGTCGATCCAAGGTATGGATACAACTCACCATTCTCTTAGAGCATTGGCATTGAATTAGCCAAATGCCTTTTCATCTTCAAATTTATCAAATATCATCCATATTTACTTCACATTGAATTAGCTAAATTGTTTTCATCCAAACTATAAGTTACAGTAAATCTATTCTTCTTTTCAAATTTGAAAAGAAGTATAGCAAGTCTAAAAGTATTTTTTGACACTATTATATTATAGATATGAGATTTTATCATCTATATATGTGATATTATTATATTATAGATTGTTAGATTGTGAAAATGAAAATGAATATGATTGTTGAAGGTTATTGAAAATTATAAAAATAAAATATAAATTAATTAAAAAAATATAAATAATAAAAAATAATAATAATTTATTATTATAGAGAGTATGATGACTAATCCAATGTAGACTTTAAGTTTTGAATGATTAGCTAAAACTGAAAAAGTTACATTTTAGTCAAAATTTGAAGAATGGGATGGCCAATCCAATGCTAATGCCCTTACAGTTTTGAACCTCATAAAAAATAATCCATGGACATGGGCATGCCAAAAATGCACAACCTCTTTGATCAGGAAAGTATATCAGAAAATCAAAAAATACCGCTGCCAACAATTGCATAAGAACAAGATAGGGTCATTTGGGCTCCTAATCTCAGTGGATTTTTTTTTTTTTTTTTTGTTAAAATCACTTATCATGCTACAATAAGCTCCCAAGATCCGATGTAGCAAAATCCCATGATGTCGCTCTTCAAGCCTCTATGGAGTTTAAAAATTCATGATCGCCACAAATTACTGCTTTGGAAGATACGTTGGAACATCCTCCCAACCAAATCACGGATTAGTGAAGTAATCCCCCAGCTAGAATCTGAAGAATGTCCATTATGCAACCAAGCGAAAGAGGCCCTACTACACCTTTTCATAGAATGTCCAATCAATCGAATATTATGGCAGCAGAGCAGTTGACCCTTAAATCTAGCAAGCTTGCCCATCACTTCCAATTTTTGCAGTTATCATGTTGGACTTTATCTAGAGAAAGAGGAATGATATTATTCACAACCACACCTCCTTTTCCCTTGACAAGGCAAAGATCCAGGTAAGTTACATTTACGAGGAATATGAGGAAGCCTGCGAAGAAAAAAATATAGGAGAGAAGAAAATTGGAAACCCCCTCCAAACTTTCAAAGCTTCTCTTTTGATGCTGCAGCAAGAGATCATTTTTCAGTAGTTTCAGCAATTTGTAGGAACCAAAGTGGAGATATTTTGAAAATTAGGACGAAAAAGCTTCAAACCTCAAATCCTCTAGTAGCAGAAGCCAGTGCGGCGTTGTTAGCTTTCAATATGGCTAATAATCAAGATCTCACGATAATAGAAGGAGATGCCCAATTGGTATTTACAGCCATTGAATGCTTAGGCTCATCTCCATTTTGGAAAATTTCACCCATCATCATGGATATTCAACAAATCTCCCATCATCGACAAGTATGAAAGTTTACAAAAATTTATCGATCTCAAAATTGATGTACACACTCAGTAGCTCAATGGTCAGCAACCAATCATGTTTTTGGAAGCTTATCCTTAGATAATCTATCTAGTTGTTTCTTGTCTATTAATAGCGGAAAAGATCCACCTTAAACTTTCTATAGCAACTTTTTATTATTCTATAGAGTAATGTTACATGTACTTACAATTTTACTTACAAGACTCATTTGATTAGTTTTCTTTTAAAATTCAAATTTTAAATTTTGAATTTTATGCTTTTTAACATAACAATAACTAATATATACAGGAGTAAGTCTTTTGTAAATTTTCCTTCGGTATATTTATCATTTTCTTATTTTATAATATGCTTGATTATAAAAAAAAATGCGGATGCTCTAAATTGTTTTAAAACGTTGGATAATTTGGTAATTTTACTACACTATCCCCTTCAGCCCGATACCCTCTTCCTTTCCCATTTCAAATTCAATATTCAAGCTTCCGAATTTGGAGCCAGCAACTCACTGCGCAGCAACGCTGGGTCCGTTCCTCCGAAGCTCTGCCCGACCCGATACGCTCTTCTTTCTTCCGCTCGGAGTATTTCCGTATTGCAAGTCCCACAACGGCGCCAGTCACAGTCGAGGCACGCCGTCCGCCTAATTTATCTGAATCTCTCTCTCCTCGCGCATTCTCTCTCTCAAACCCTTCTCCCTCCACTTCAAATTCCGTTGAGCTGGTTTCTGGATTTCCCCAAATTATGCAATTGCAGAATTGTAGATTTTCGGCCATCGGTGCAAAACTGCGTGCTTGATGTTTTTCTACTGACTTTTGGGTTTTCTGGAAGTTTTTGTGCATAATCAAAATAAATAGAGAGTAGGGACCATATTCTGCATTCTATTGTTTAAACTTGTTCATGAGTCAGCTTTGTCAAGGTGCAATGTGCATCTTTCGCCGGGGTTCGACGAAGCTTTGATGATTTTGGCTGAGATGAAGCTGTGGCAGTATAATCATTTGTGCTCTGTCTTATGTATTTGCCTAGGCTGATAACAGTTTCTGCAAGATATAGAAATTGACTTTGATGGCTGAACTCTGAACTGGGAAGTAGATATCCATATATCATCCTCATGAAAATAAAAGACTAGAGCTTTTTACCCGAAGAGCTTTTTACGCGAGGCGAGGGATTCTTGTAATGGCCGGGATTGTGAAACCGCCAGGTGCGTTCGCAATTACCCCGCACAAAGTCTCTGTATGCATACTTCTTCAGATCTATGCTCCGTCCGTGCAAATCTCGCTGCCGTTCCCTTTCTCCTCCGTCGCTCAGCACAACCGCCTCGGTCTGTTCCTCTTGGCTCTCACTAAGGTACACCCCTACTCAAAAATCAATCTCACCGGGGCTTTCATTTGATATCTGATTTCAGTTCAGAGCATTCGGTAGGAGCACAGAAACTTGCAAGTGTTTAAAGTTGTTTGGTGTTGATTTTCTTTGCAGTCGTGTGACGATATTTTGGAGCCGAAACTGGATGAACTCATTAGACATTTGAGGGAAGTTTGCGGCTTGTCACATGATTGGTTTATTGATCATTTAACAAGCAGGTTATCGTCCATATCGTCACCGGATGATTTGTTTAACTTCTTTACTGATATGCGAGGTGAGTTGCTCGTCATCAGTACTGCGTCTTCTCTTTGTTTTTCCATCTGCTGCTCATTATTTTTCATGTCTTCTTCTTTTTTTTCTTCTTTTTTTTTTTTTTTTGTTTCCTTCCCTTCTTCTTCTTCTTCTTCTCCTCCTCTTGGTAATTGATTTTGGTATAAATTTTTTTAGGTATCCTTGGGGGCCCTGAATCTGGCGTTATGGAAGATGACCAGGTTATTTTGGACCCTGGTAGTAACCTGGGGATGTTTCTCCGTCGTTGTATACTTGCCTTCAATCTGCTATCGTTTGAGGTATTATGTCGCTAATTATGTCTTAAACAGTTATCGTTTTAGGACTTAAGAAATTTTACCCAATACTTTTCCTTGTTGGTTTTGTCATGGGTCTAACAATTGATCGAAAAGCCTTGTAAATGTTGGATGTCGATTTGCTTATACTCTTAACTCCTAGGAAAATAACATTCCTTGACCTTTTAGAATCTGACGGCCATGGTGACCCACTTTATCGAGACTAACCTGATAGTAGTCCTTCTCTGTTTTAGTTTTTGGTCATGGGTCTAACAATTGATCTAAAATCATTGGAAATGTTGGATATTGATTTGCTTATACTCTCAACTCCTAGGAAAATAACATTCCTTAACCTTTTAGAATCTGAAGGCCACGATGACCCACTTTATCGAGACTAACCCGATGGTAGTCCTTCTCCTTTTTTTGCAGCCCTATTTCATCTATCAACATTTAAATGCCTATACTTAATACCAAGCCAATTTTATTCTAGTCTATAGGTTGCCTCCTTCGTGATGCAAACTTGTGACATGAAACCTTACTTTGATGCCAATTCTTACAGGTTTAACAATTGATCAAAAAGCTGTAGGAGTATTAGATATTTTTTTTTAATCGGTGAAAAACGAGGGGTGCAACATGAGGACTTCGCAGGAGGTCACCCATCCTAGTACTACTCTCGTCTAAGCATGCTTAACTGTAGAGTTTTGATGGGATCTGGTGCATTAGTTCTAGTATGATCACACCCGCCCTAGGATTATTAGATATTGCTTTGGCTAAACCTTTAACTCTTATGATCATGGCAGGTTTGTTAGGATTATCAAAAGGCACCTTCTAGGCTTTGCCGCCTTTTTTAACAAAAGATGGCACTTATGTGAAGGTGGCTCCTAGCTTTGTCAGAAAGAGAGGACCAATAATTAGGGCTCCCATTCTTCTATTGTTTTATTTATACTAGTACAGGATAAGGAACAGTTGCATACATGTCCTTCTAGACAATATTAATTAAATAAACACAGAGAAAGTTAGATCATGGTGGAACTCCTATCAACTCATGGGCACCCCTAGTTTCATTTTGGCTGGGAAATTAAAAGCTTTGAAAAATGATCTAAGGAAATGGAATCTGGAAGTCTTTGGGAATATTAATGACCAGCGATTCACTCTCTCTCAAGAGCTGCAGCATATTGATGTGAAAGAAGTGGGGGGGACTCTTTCGGAGGATGAAAAAGTAAGGAAAATGGTAATAGTAGCTGAGCTGGAAAAAATCACCCTTATGGAGGAGATCTCTTAGAGACAAAAATCTCGAGCCCTTTGGTTGAAGGAAGGGGACAGGTGTACAAAGTTTTTCCATTGAGTCGCTAATTCTCATTGTAGAAACAATGCCATTGAGGTCCTACATTCGGAAGGCAGGGTTTTGACAGACAGCGTTGAGATAAAAAGTCACATTGTTCATTTTTATGACAAGCTTTTATCGGAGCAATATCAATGGAGACCCAAGGTAAACGGACTAGATTTTGATTCAATGGATCAGGCAAGTGCAGCTTGGTTGGAGAGGTCCTTTGAGGAGGAAGAGGTACTTAGTGTGCTTAGCGGGATGGCTAAATATAAAGCGCGGGGCCCCGATGGCTTTACAATGGCTTTCTTCTAAACTTGTTGGAACATTATTAAAGAGGATCTTATGTACGTTTTTCTTGAATTTCACTCTTTCATAAAATTTGAGAGAAGCCTAAATGCCACTTTCATCGCCCTTATCCCGAAAAGGGCAAGGTCGGTGGAGGTACACGATTTCCGGCCCATAAGTTTGGTAAGTGGGGTCTATAAGATCATATCAAAAGTTCTTGCGAAGCGACTAAGTGAAGTTATGGGGAAGATCATCTCGAAGTCACAAAGTGCGTTCGTTAAAGGAAGACATTTTAGACTCCGTTCTTATTGCTAATGAATGCTTGGAGTCTAGAGTTAGAAGCGGCACCCCAGGCCTCTTGTGTAAATTGGATATGGAGAAAGCATTTGATCATGTCAATTGGGATTTCTTATTGTACATTCTTGTCAGGCACGGTTTCGGGGAAAGATGGTGTCAGTGGATAAAACATTGCATCACAACCGTTAGTTTCTCCACTTTGATCAATGGTACCCCCGAAAGTTTCTTTTGCGGCTCTAGGGGTTTGCGACAAGGGGACCCTTTATCTCCTTTGTTATTCATTGTATTGATGGATGTGTTGAGTAGAATGTTGGAAGAGGTGGTGGATAGGGATTTCATCCCAGGCTTCTCGGTGGGTAGTTCCTTGAATGAAAGCTTATCAGTCGCACATCTCCTTTTCACCGATGATACGTTGATTCTATGTGACTTAGACCCCGATTAGATTCGCTCTTTGAGAGCCCTCCTTCTGTGTTTTGAAGCTGTCTCAGGCCTTAAAGTGAACTTATCAAAGTCTGAGCTAGTTCCAGTTGGCTTGGTTAACAATCTAAGTGAAGTGGCTGCCATCTTGGGTTGCAAGGTGTCACTCTTGCCTATGAAGTATTTGGGACTTCCTTTGGGGCCACCCACAAATCTAAGGCAATGTGGGATGGGATTGTTGAGAAAATTGAATGCGAATTGGCGGGTTGGAAGAGAATTTACTTGTCTAAAGGCGGCCGAATCACGCTTATTAAGAGCACACTTTCTAATCTTCCAACATACTTTTTATCTTTGTTCCCTTTACCTGCAGGGGTGGCAAATAGACTGGAAAAGATCTTCCGTGATTTCTTGTGGGGAGGGCTAGAAGATGAGAGAAAATTCCATTTGATTAAATGGGATAAAGTTTGCACCCCTTTGTCTTGCGGTGGATTGGGGATTAGAAAATTGAGAATCTTCAACAAGGCTCTACTTGGAAAGTGGCTATGGCGGTATCATAAGGAAGGGGACGCTCTTTGGAGAAGCATCATCGACATTAAATACAAGAGTATTTGGGGAGATTGGTGCTCTAATGCAGTAAGAGGGGCCTATGGGGCGGGTGTTTGGAAATTCATTCGAAACGGATGGGAAGACCTACTCGGTAATTTTAGATTTGAGGTGGGAAGGGGCACTCGCATCAGATTTTGGCATGATATCTGGTGTGGCGATGTGGCCTTGGAAAATGCTTTCCCCTCGCTTTATAGGATTGCGTCAGACAATGATGCTTCTGTGGTTGATAATATGAGCATCTCCGCAAATTCTATTCATTGGTCAGTGCGTTTTTCTAGAGCTGTATAGGACTGGGAGGTGAATGACATTGTTGATTTCTACAATGTTTTATATGCGTTGAAGGTACAAGCAGATAGGGAAGATGGACTAATATGGACACTCACCGGGAACAAGAATTTTTCAGTCCGCTCTTATTACAAGTTTTTGACGGTTCATCCCACCAATGCATTTCCTTGGAAGAGCATTTGGAGGAGCAATGCACCCCTTAAAGTTGCCTTTTTTGGCTGGTTGGCATCCCATGGGAAGATATTGACTATAGATAAACTGAAAAAGCAAGGCCTTTACTTAACCGATTGGTGATTTATGTGCAAACACAACAGCGAATCAGCAGACCACAGACCATCTACTTCTCCACTGCGATGTAGTCAAGGCTTTATGGGACGACATTTTCACTAGGCTTGGTATTGCATGGGTGATGCCCAGGAAGGTCTTGGATTATTGTCATGTTGGAGAGGGATTAGGGGCAATTGTCACATTGCAGCTGTTTGGAAGATGGTACCTCTATGTTTAATGTGGTGCACATGGAATGAAAGAAATGGCCGATGTTTTGAAAATAGGGAACACTCTCCGGATAGTTTTAGGGCCTTTTTCTATCACACTTTGTTGCTTTGGGCTTCTTCTATTGTATTGAATGGGAGGAATTTTAATGACTTTTACGCTACTTTCCGTAGCGCGTAGTTTGTAATCAGGTTTTTTTTTTTTTGTACACTTCCCATGTACTTGGGCATTGTCTTTTTATGTGGATTAATATAATTTCTTACTTATAAAAAAAAAAAGTTAAATAAACACAGGTCATTAACAATACATAAGGATATCACTTATTAAGAATAGTTCCCAAAAGAATCAAAAAGAAGGTGTTAGTAAATCCATAAAAGATGAAGGTCAGCTCTTCTATCTTTAATTAAATCAAAGGTTGTTGCTTGTTGGCCTTTAATAACAAGATGACTTATCTGTTGCCATACATCGATAGAAAACATGTCTTACTGCCTTCTGGATTCAACTCGTCAATCTGAGTGTTTTCCCCATGGATGATAATTTATGGCTCTAACAGATCATTTATTTATGCAAAGCTAAACAATTATGTGAAAAGGTGAATGGTTAATAGTTTTAGAATCTTTTGCCACTGCTATTTGCTGAATTTCTAATCCATTGATAGCACTGCTTCTGATGTTAAAGTAACATTTCCAGACACTGGTTCTTATTGACTTTGAAGATAAGAGAAGTACACAGTAAGAATAATCACCCCCCACAAACACACACAAAAAAAGGAATGATTAGGGTTGTATAACAAAAAAATTGCTACTAATGGGTTATTGACAGAAAAATGACCTAATCATTGGCAATTTCTGATAAACTTATATATGTTAATAATTGTTTCTATTGTTATTGATTAAATTGTATTGATATGCTAATTTATTCTTTTTGGATAGTTACTTAAAGCAATTTTTTAAAATTGTGATAGTTATGAAATTGTCTTTCCTTTTTTGTTTGGTTTCTAATTATTTTTTATTAATTAACAAGGGAATACATAGATAATGATACTCACTTTTCCTTGGTAGCATTCTCTTTCAGGTATCTAAAATACTAAAAAAACTTTGTCATACAGGTGGCTGCTGTTGCTTTAACTTAGGTTTTTATTGGATAAAACATAAAGTTGAATATGCTTTACTGTCTCTTTTCATTTGTAGAAAACTAAGTTCTAATTTTGAAGTGCAGGGTGTGTGCCATCTACTGACAAATATAGGGCATTACTGTAAGGAAGCCCTCTCAAGTTGTCCTTCTTATGACACAACTTGCTTAGAAGAGTCCAATAGCAATTTGGAGGCGCTTTTAGAATATGAAAACATGGACCTTGAGAATTTGGTCTTCGAAAAAGTCACGGAAGAAATTGAAGCGAGAAAAAGTGCCAGTGAAACAGTTCCTTTTCATCTTCATGCACCAAAAGCACTTTTTGGTTTGGTTGAAGGTATATATACTGAATGTCTTTCTTGACAAGCATCTGCATATGTTATAAAAGCATAGACACCCTTTTGCTTGACATTAAACCCTCCTACAAAACTAAACTTTTAAGAAAATCGAGTAGTTCGTTCTCCTAAGTTTTCTTTGAGAAGGTATGCTATAATTGAATGCATAGTAGCTAGTGAATATGCTTGTTGACTCTATAAATGATTAATTTATAACAGATGCTATAACATTAAATTTGGAAGATGTTATCTCATTTCTCCTTTTATTTTTTGGTAGATAGCATCAGGGTTGGAATCAAGGGCTTTCTTTGATAAGAATAGAGAATTGAAGTTATACACATTCCTCTTGATTCTCTTTTGCTTAGCAAAGAAACTATCTCAGCATGCTTTTTGGGATTGAAGTTTTTTAGTTCTTTCCAAGTCTTCCTCTTGTATGGAAGAACATAACTGCTGCTAGAAATGATGGAAAAGTCTTCATTTCAATTTGCGTCAACTCTATAGTTTTGCATTTGAAATGGTAATATTTCTTTTGAGTGGCAAGTTATACAAGAACCAAGTGGGTCTTGAACTGATGATTCACTTTTACACTATTGTTTGAGGGAAGTAGGTGCTATTTAAGCTAGAGCTCATTCACAATGATTGATTTTGTTATATCCTGCAGAGACAGTGACATTGACAAGCATATAAGTATTGTTAATTCTTTTTCTTTTAATCTTTTTGGAAAGAAATTGTTTTCTTTGTATTGAAGATGATAAATAATATTGGGATGCCTCTATGTCAGAGCTTTTGGTCTTTTGTAATGGTTCTCATCAATGGAACAGAGTTTTACTAGAGTTGTTCATGCTTGGGAAATTGAAGAAGTTCCTGCATTTCTTATATTCTATGAGTGTTGGTAGCAACGCAGGGGATGGGATGCTTTGGAGGTCCAAGGGGAGAAAAATGTTTACAGTTTGTTCTTATTACAAGCTTTGGCATCATAGAGTCATATTTCTTTTCCTTGGAAGTGGTGTCGAGTGCTTTCCAAAGTAGCTTTATTCATTTAGACTGCCTCTCTTGAGAAAGCTTGACTATGGACAATTTGAGGAATCGTGGTCTCATTATAATGGATGGTGGTACTTGTGTAAGAAGAATGGTGAATGTGTGGATCAATTACTTTTCCATTGTGAGGTGGTCAATGGGCGTTATGGGATGAGTTTCTTAGTAGAACTGGCATTGCTTGGGTGATACCTTCGAGGGTGATGGTCTTCACAGTTGTTCTCAGGTGGTTGCGGTTTGGAGGATGATTCTTTTGTGCCTTATATGTGTATCTGGATGGAAAGGAATGATTGGTGTTTTGAAGAGAGGGAGCACACGTTGGAGGAACTTTGAAATCCTTTTGTGCACACCTTATTGCTTTGGTTTTCTGCCATTGTGCTCAATGGAACTAGCGTTCATGATTTTCTGTTTTCTTTTAAAGGTTCCTAGAATGTATTTAGGCCTTAATTCCACATTTATTGCACTTATTCCTAAGTGCATATAAAGGATTTTTGTACCTAGTCTCGTGGGAAGTATATACAAAATTATATGCAAAGTCTTAGCCAATAGGATAAAAGTAGCGATGGAGAAGGTTATACCCAAGGCCCAAAATGCATTAATTAGGAGGAGATAGATCTTAGACTTGGTCCTAATTGCCAAGGAAAGCCTGGATAGTAGACTTCGGTCAAGGATCTAGGTGTATTATGTAAAATTGAAATAAAGAAGGCTTATGATCTTCTCAATTTTGATTTTCAATTGTATATGTTGAGGTTTTGTGACCTTGGAAAATAAAGATGTGAGTGGATAGTGCACTTTATCTCTTCAATGCGTCGCCTTGTCTAGATAAATGGTACACCCTCAAGTTACTTCAAAACTCTTGCAACCTGACAGGGGGACCCTTTATCCCCCTTACTCTTTTTGGTGGCCATGGAGGCTTTGAGTTGGATGCTATATGTTACCGTGTAAAGGAACATGGTTGTGCTGTTTGTGTGTTATAGTTTTTTTTTTTTTTTTTTTTTTTTTAAGCAGAGGACACATTTCTTTTCTTTGGGGCTAGTCTATAGCACTTCCGCCATTGACTGTGTCTGTTTTTATGTTTGGTCCTTTTGGGGCTTTATATAGGGTTGGAAAATTAACTTGGTTAAATTGAAATTAGTCCCTCTTGGTGATGTGGAATATTTTGGAGGTTTGGCTCATGTCCTTGGTTTTAGGGTTGTCCTTCACCTTGAAGTTCTTGGATCTTCAGTTAGAGGAGTCATACAAGGAGAGGATGGTATCCTTGAGATGATGGAATGGTGATTAGTCTGTTAGACGTGTCCCTATTGTAACACCTCCTTCTCGTAGGAATACTACTGAAATGTTAAACTTGTGCAGGTCTTGCTTTAGCGATTGTTTTGAAACTGTTTTTTTTTTTAATTTTTTAATTTTTTATCCCAGGGACAAGTTAAAAAAAATGATCCAAGGGACCACTACAATAATTTTCTCATAGATCTTATACTTTTTTTTATATGTATCATAGATCTAAATTAACCATCTGTTAAATTGCTATAATAGGTTGTGCTATAGTATGCTAGTCTAGATGAGGTGTCCCCAAGAGCATTAGCATTGATGTAGCCAAATGTAAATCAAACCAAAATTTAGCTAAGAACCCCATATTGTTTACATTGGAAGAGGCAAAGACAAATTTTTTGCTTACAAGTTACAATAATTCTACATATTTGTATAGTTACTGTTTCCCATCCATTGAATAATTTATGTTAATTTCTCTCTCCTCCTACTTAGACTTTCTCTCTCTCTCTCTCTCTCTAAGGCAAATGTTTTGCTTACAAGGCACATTTATGTTAATTTAATTATAATTTTTTATTTAATAATTTAATTTTATTATAATTTGATTATTAATTAGCACATATGATAAGTAGAATTGCAAAATATGAAAAAATAAATAGAAAAAAGTATTATTATTACTAAATTAATAATATTTTAATATTATTTTGGTTAATAGATGGATAATTCAATGTGGGAATCTTTCTTGAATGGAATAGGCAAAAGGCAAAACATGTGATTTTAGCCAAATTTTAGCTTTGCCTTGCCTATTCCAATGCTAATACTCAAAGTAATACAATTAACCATCTGCCTACCTGCGGACATGAAAGAAGTATGCCCTTCACCTCATATTTTGCTTGCTTAAATTTGGTGTCCTAGTGAGACTTGATGTTTTATGCTGAGAAGTACAATGTTAATCATATAAAAAACTAAGCATGCAGATATTGAGGTTCTTGTTGATGTGAAACCCAAACAAGGGGACAAAGATAGAGAGGCTTCTCCATATGTGTGTCCTCCAAACGATACATTACGAGATTTTGAGCCCAATTGTGGGATATTCCTAAGATCAAACTGGCAGATACAAGGATACTTACAAGAGCAGGCTGATGCAATTGAAAAGTAATTGATGCTTTGACACTTTTTATCTAAATTAAAGTTTCGCACATGAATTTATGAAATTGGACCTTAGGTTTTACTGAGACTCGTTAATATTCTTCTGGCAGGAATGGAAGCTCTGTCTCTTTAAATGCTTTTGAACTTATTTTAAGTCGGCTTCATAAATTGGCACCTGAGCTGCATCGTGTAATTTAGTATTCCTTCTTCATTTTAATGCTTTTATTGTTTGGTATTTTGTAATTTTGCTTTCTTCACTTTTTTTTCTTTACCTTTAAATCGGGGGGGGGGGGGGGGGGGGGGGGGGGGGGGGGGGGGGGGGGGGGGGGGGGGGGGTTTCTGCCCTCTGCCTCCGTTAAAATAATATATTGGAACTATAATTCCCCCACAAAAACCCAAATACTTTTGTATCTTATAATAATAAAAGCCCAAAAAAACCCTCTTCCACGCCTAAAAAGTTTTTGAAAAATTCCTATCTATAATCTTAAAATAACCCTAGCCCCTCAAAATCTTACAATTCTCCTATCTTCAGCAAAGGTCTTAAAAATTCTTTAGTTTACAAAAAGTTCAAATTCAAAATAATCCCTTAACTCTAAGAAACTTGAAAAAACTGGCAAGTCCTTTTGAAAAATATAATTAAAAAATACATAGAGATTTTTTAATAAAACTACAAAGTTTAGCCTGAATCTTTAATAAAACTGTGACCTTATTAACTCAAAAGTTTGACCACAAAATGTTTCTAAATGCCAAAAGATGCAATTTTCTCAAACCAATGGTCAATATATGATTTATTCTCTATTTATTCTTATTTTCTTCAACCTTTTTCTTAATCTTCTCCACGATCATAATTTCAAATTGAAATATATATATATTTTTTTTTGTTGAAGAGAGAATAAAAATTTGTAACTCATGATCTGTTACAACCATGACATACCTTAAGCATCTTTAGGTTGCTAAACATGTTGATATTTTTTCACATCTTCAATTATGTTTTATGTGTTCTTTTTTGTATTATTATGTATGAAAGATATATGCTATATAGAAAAAGTTATTATTATTATTATAAGATAAGTTAGTTCCTAAAGATAAATTCCTGGCTCCACCACTCTTTAAATCCATTGATTTTCTGGTTATGTTGGATTATGATGTAGGTCCATTTTTTGCGTTACTTGAATAGTCTTTGTCATGATGATTATTTTGCTGCTTTGGAGAATCTTCATCGCTATTTTGATTACAGGTAAATCAAAATTCTATATCACTATCTATTTGGAAATGTTCTTAAAAAATTGCCTTTGTGGTTGCTAATTTCCATGTAGTAACCTAACTTTAATAATGTAAACTGAAAATGGAAAAATGTGGTCAGGCCGCTTGGCATTCTTATATCGACAAGAGGCTTACTATAAAATAAGTTGTTATCAGAACGATTTTATTACTTCAATGACCATTTACAAGTACCAGTGGCATGCTTTTGATGGGTGGGGATGCAATAGTGTTTTTGCTGGCAATGACATTTTGTACTGCAAAGCATTCTTGACTAAATTGTTCATCATCGTTTTCTTGAGTTTGCTCCACCTGGGCAATTCTAGTGGCATTTTGGAGTTTGGTTTTTTTGGCATCTCGTACTCTTAGCTGAGTTTTTCACAATCCTCTAACCAGTTATCTGACATGTTTTTCTCTTCATCTTGAATTAGGAGGACTTTGAATTTCATCTCTATTATTTCAGATTTGTTTGGCTAACGATATTGCGAAGCTGTACACATTGATTACTTGTTTTTAAATTTTACATTGGTACTTGAAAATTCGAACAACCACTTTTCTTTTGCCAGTTATGGGCAATGCCAAACCAAAAGGAAATTTTTGAGCCAGTTCAAGTTTAGTTCCTTTCTTCATTTGAAAAATTTCATTCACTCTAATTATCGAAACTTTTGAAACGGTTTTTTGCATGATTTGTTAGGTTTCTGTTGCTCCTATTATTTGCTGTCTATAGAAAGGTTCCTTTGTAATTGGTTTATCAAAGAAGCGAAAAATGGAGCTGAGTTGAAATATTTCTCTGCTCTCTTTTCAGTCCATTGAGAAATTTAGCATCTTCTTACAAATAATTAGATGAAAAATAGATGTTGTGTCTACATGAAGGCCATAAACCTTTCCTCATCTGATTTTTTCTTCTTTCAATTTCACTTTTTTTTCCAGTACCAGGGGTCTCAAATTAGGTGCTTTTGGTAATTTATTTAATATTTTATTTTAGAAAGAATGTTTCTCTAAGAATTTGTTCTTTCTATGATCATTATCCTCTTTCCTTTTCTAAATCCAGCCGGCTAAATCCAGCCGGAAAATGTATAAAAGATGATCTGATCTGAAAAATGTTGGCACAAAAGTGCAGGGACAGAAGGAATTGATATCGTTCCTCCTGCATCTGGTTGCAATAATTTTGGACGATATGAAATTGCTTTATTATTTCTAGGGATGATGCATTTCCGGTTTGGGCATCCAAAGCAAGCTTTGGAGGTGAGCATGGGGAAACCATTGCCCCTTCCCAAATATATTCTCTCATTTTTCTGTACCGTTTGCGAAACCAGACTTATTGTAGTTCCTGTTCATGCCCTTGCATTTATTTAATAGTTGTTTTGCTTCACTGTGTTTAGGTTTTGACTGAAGCAGTTTGTGTTTCTCAACAGGTAAATTTCTATTTCTGTAACCTCGTTTTTCATCTAATCTCATCTCATCATTACAATTTTTTCAAATTCCCACATAAAATAAAATAAATAATTTAACTTTTTTAAATCCCAAAACAAAAATAATATTAAAAAATATATATTCTAAGAATATTTTATTCAACTTTTAACTTTACTCTCAACTCATCTCATCTCATCTGCGAAAACAAACAAACGAGGCCTAATTCTCTGTTCCTCGACTATCATCTATTGGACTATCACACTTGCATATCCTTTCTGGTTTTATCTGTTAGAAGTTATTTGTTTATAGCTTTGATCAGTTGATGAGATCTGCGTCCGGAGAATTTGGGTACTAAAATGTTAGTATGGTGTTTTGTAATATGTAAACCAAATCCTTAATTTAAAATACGATTTGGCTGAACAGGATTACAGTTTCTGGTCTTATATGACTAGTGTGGTATGGATTTAGTAATAGGGCTTAGTTTTCCTCTCCCTATGTTTTTTTTTGGGTAACATTGGGGATGGAAGACCAATTCAAACTAAATAAGGATTGTGGTCTTAAAAGACATAATGTGGACTGAATTTTTCAGTTATTTAAAATATGATGCAGGCGATTTGTTGTAGAGCGCCAATTGTTTTCCTATTGGTTGTGGCATTTTTTATTTTGACTGTTTGTTTTATGAGGAGCCCTTACGAATTTCAATTTGTGCAGCAAAGCAATGATACTTGCCTTGCATTCACTTTAGCAGCTGTCTGCAACATGTTGTCTGAAATTGGTGTCTCAAGTACAGCTGGGATACTTGGATCATCATTCTCACCTTTGACCAGTATCGGTATTTCACTCTCTGTCCAGCAACAATTGTTTGTCCTTCTCAGAGGGTCTCTGAAGAGAGCAGAAAGTCTAAAGTTGAAACGCTTGGTGACTTCTAATCATCTTGCAAAGGCTAAATTTGATTTGACGGTAAGAATTGGGGTTGCTATACTTTGTGAATTTTCACTTTGCAAGTGTTTTATTGTATGCATGTCTTCCCCTGAATTTGGTAGCCTTTGTGTATTGCTTGTATTCATTTTGTCCTCTTTGAAAATGAAATACTATGCATGGTACTGCTGCAATTTACTCCACATTGTATTGGTGCTTTGAGTGCCTGTTTGTCCACGTGTTATAGCTATCACCTAAGGCACCAAAAGAGGCTTTAAAAATCCATTACTCAATCTATTATCTCAGTGACACAATGAATTACCTGTTAGATATATTTAGAGAGGCGGCTAGAATTTTATTCATCCTATTTTCATATTATGATGTCAAGGAAATATAAATTGTTATGTCTACGTGTGCAGCATGTGCAAAGACCTCTAATATCATTTGGTCCCAAAGCTTCCATGAAGCTCAAAACATGCCCAATCAATGTTTGCAAGGTAATATGAGGCCTTTGATGGTTATTCTTTGCTCTTTGTCCATTTCAGACATAATTATAAGTAATTTGATTCCTTAGATTTATAGCCATCCTTTTCTCATTAGTTTAAATTTGCAGGAGTTGAGGTTAAGTTCTCATTTGATTAGCGAATTTGGCTCAGAAAGTTCTACAATGACAACAGATGGTGCTTTTAGTACCGTCTGGCTTAAGAATTTACAAAATCCATTGGGTTCAGTAGTATTGTCGCAAGAGAATGGATCTGGAAGCAATACCAATGCTTTCCAGTTTTATGCACAGCCAAGTTCCATTCCTGGATCGGTACTGCAATTAATAGGTTCTTCATACTTACTCCGAGCCACTGCATGGGAGATATATGGCAGGTGATTTTTATTTAATATAGACAGTATTTATCTTATTTTTTCTTATGCTTATTTAACTTTTAAGGCTTTCTGTTATTATCGTTTGTGAGTTTTCCTGTTAAAATTGCAAGGCATGAGGGATCCTATTTTGTTTAAGTCAATTTCTGACCTGGATTATCAGGTTGGTTTTCCCTTTGTGTTTGGCCATTAATGAAAGTCATCAGTTCTTATACTTGCCTGCAACTGTCTATGTACATCTAGATCTACTATTCCTCTAATCTTTTTATTGGCGTTCTGTTCAGTCTATGCTTGTATTGATGTGTGTGTATGTATGCATGCGTGCTTGTATCATGCATATATGAGTATATATATGTGTGTGTGTGTGTGTAACTGTATTTTTATAAATGTAGTGTATATATGCTCTTTCTATATGGATTCTCCTTACAGCAAATTTGCTTTTACATGTGCATCCGATTACAAGAAGGCTCACATTGACGCATCATGACTTGAATCAAAGGTTCTCGATAAGGGTGTATCAAAGGTCCTTGATAAGGGTCCCCTAATGGTGTCTACCATAAGGGTTCCTAAACTCAAAACTTTCTGCATAAGAATGGCTCTAGTGATGAAGATATAGGGCATGTTTGGCAAACATGAGAATTTCCAAAATGCTCAAAATTTATCATAACATCATATTCCTGAACATCACTAAAAAACAAAACACTTTTCAGTTTCAAATTTTCAACTTTTTCATATAATCATTACCTAATCATTATTCAAACACAAAAATCAATATAACTTTTACAAACTTCAAAATAAAACACAAAAATTAATACAACTTTTACAAACTTCAAAACAAACATAATATTAAAAAACTACATTCATACAATTTTTAACTTTATCTATTCACTTTCACAAACTCTAATATAATACTTATTTTAAAAATATTTTTATTCAACCTTTTCTCTCTTCTTTTCCAAAACTCAATAAAACATCTTTGCTCAAACTATTTCACTACTACTCACAAAAGTTTTTGTGAAACTCTTTGAGCATCCAAACATGCCCATAGTCTCACAGACCAAGTTCTTGATAGGCAAACACAACTTAGTTACCAGAAGACAGCGTTTACATGATAATTGGTGAGAGTAACTCCTCAACTTAGTTACAGGTTTTTACTAGGGGTGTCAAATCGTGTTAACGGGTCGTGTTCGTGTCGTGTCAAGACATGTATATTATACTTAATGGGTCAATCCGAACACGACCCGTTAAGGATTTCGTGTCAAAATCTCAAACCCTAACACAATCCATTAAGATAACGGGTTGACCCAACCCGACCCGCCAATGAATACTAAATAGACCCGACCCAACCCGACTCGTTTACGTTAATGGGTTGAACAGACCCATTTCAATGCATTTGACCTGATTTATTTTATATAAATATTAAAATATAAACAATATCTATAAAAAAAAAAAAAACTAACTACAAGTCCAAAATTACAATTCAAACAATAAAAATACTGACATTAAAATCCCAACAGTACCAAATATGATAAACACAATTACACAAATATAATAAACACATTGTAATAATATTAAAGTTACAATCCCAAATATGATAAACACATATTGTAAAATATTAATGTTACAAGGGTTACTAGTTGAAGAGGGGGGTGGTGCGAGACTTGGTCACTTGAGTAGTTGAGAAGTTGAGATTTGAGAAAACTGAGGGACTTGAGGGCCGTAGGGTTACTGGGTTAGGGGTTTTTGAATTTTTTTAATTTTAGGTCTAATGGTATAAATGTATATTCAACTTTCTTAACGGGTCATAATGGGTTGACCCATTAGTGACCCGTTAAGTAATTGTGTCTTAATGGGTCAACCTGTTTTGACATGAACCCGTTAAGGCCAAACCCAAACCCATTTTTATCGTGTTGTGTTCGTGTTGGGTTAACGGATCGTGTCACATATTGCCACCCTGAGTTTTTATCTTTTTGCTTCGAGTAGATTGGACTGTAAACCCCCTTTATCTAGGGGATTGGGCAATTATCTTTCCCCTTTACCTTTGGAAAATGAAACTACTATAGCCGCCTTTCGGCTTCCCCTAGGTTCTCTATTGGCAAATGTCTGATATAGGCTGTCCTGGCTGGATGACATCGAATTGCATGCGTGCATGAGAATAATGTAAAGAGGGAATGCCTCTTCCATTGTTTCTGGTTTGGCCCTTGGTACATCCTTCGGCTTGTAAGTTTTAAAATTGTATGATTAATTTTCCATTACCCAACTACTTAAAAACTTTTGAGGAAAGATGCAACTTAATATTGTGTTATGGCAAGAAGTCCTGTGTCAAACTCCTCATCTCTATTCCTCCCATTTAAACTCAAAAGTCCACATGTGGGGCCTAGCTTATTAATGGGGGGTCTTTGGCCCATCTCTAAGGAGTGTGGGAACAGTAAAAAGATGACTAGATTTTCTACTCTTGAGCTTCTCAAGCTTTTACAATATGTAAGAATCTAACATATAAGTTTGTATGAACTCGATGAAACTGAGAATTAACATGAACCCAGCATACTTTTTACTTGACCATTTTTCATGTGTCATTATATGTAAGTATCTATTTTTATGGATATATGTAAGTATCTATTAAATAAAATGCAATTTTAGTTTTGAGGGAAGCATCATAAAGCTCACTGATTTTTATGCTATATGTATCAGTGCTCCTCTTGCTCGAATAAATGCGCTGATTTATGCAACTTGCTTTACTGATGCTTTGAGGTAATTAGAAAGTATCTTTTGATAATTCTCTTGTTGATTTTCATTGTCTCTTTCACAAGCCATGTTATCTTCTTTCCAATCAAACCTAAATTTAACATGACATTTTCTTTGATATTCTCAGTTCATCTGATGCTGCTCTAGCATATGTGAAGCTTATCCAACATTTAGCAGTTTTTAGAGGATACAAAGGTCAGATTAAAAGCTTGTCCACCACTTAAATGAGATTGGATTTTACTTTGAATTTTGTTTTGTTTACCATCTTTTGACATGAGATTGTCCTTTTATTGGATTATTGTTCTTCATTTCGTATTTTTTTGATTGTGCATTTTCACAATATACTTAATATTCAGGCATAGTTAAGAGTCATTGGCTTCTAGAATTACGAGGGTGGTGCGAGATTGAGAATTAAAGAGTCATTGGTTTCTTGATATGTAGAAGATAAGATGGCTTAGTTACCATCAAACAGTTCGAAGTTTGAAGTTAACTTCCTAGCAGGTGTTTTTTTTTTTTCGGTAAATAATAATTTATTGAACTTTCTATCTTCTGTTTAGAGGGGGACTGGGTACAAGATCCCCTAGGAAAATATCATTTGATGGGTGAAAAGTAACTCATGCTGTAGCCATTGCATGGCTAGAGAAGAAACATCTGGGAAAGCCTAAAACTAAGGCAAAACCAAATGAGTCCCTGCGTACTGTTTGCTTCAGAAAATGGTCTCTCTACACCTTTACCTCCTTTTTCTGAAACGTAGTTCTTTATACAAACCCTAAAGGTGTTCTTCTATAGTCCGTAGCCCTAAATCCCCCTTTCAGCCCTGAAGTCCATCACAAAACACATAAACAGAGAACATTGTTTTAATTGTTTGATGGAAACATTGAAAATGATGTCCACCATTCTGATACCCCATATGATAAGAGGATTAGGGTAGGTGGTGTATGTGATTCCACATTGTTTGGGAAGGAGAAGTTCTTGCTCTTTATAAGGTTCCAATGGGGCTCCAATTGTATCATTGACTAGTCCTTTTGGAGTATAGGCTATGTGGTTTGGGCCTTTCATTGGGGCGTTACAACCATATTTTCAACATTTCTTCTTGTGCCAAAAGTTGTAACCCATCATCTCATTGGAACCAAACAAAAACTG
Organism: Juglans microcarpa x Juglans regia; assembly: GCF_004785595.1. Taxonomy (NCBI): domain Eukaryota; kingdom Viridiplantae; phylum Streptophyta; class Magnoliopsida; order Fagales; family Juglandaceae; genus Juglans; species Juglans microcarpa x Juglans regia. The sequence goes on along the minus strand of NC_054597.1, from coordinate 20,474,132 downwards.
GAAATCAGCTGATAAAAAAGCTACAATTTTACCCAACATGCACTTGCCGTGGAAAAGTCCTAATACACACCCAATGGTGACCACTACGAACAGCCACAAGACCTATGTTCTGCCATACTCCACCCAAACCACCACCAACTGCGCCCACTCCACAATCTCAGATATCCAAAGCTCGTTGAATTCTCCAAGCACATCCATCACCATTCTAAACTGGCTGCACTAAGATTTATAGATGATCAGCTCCCAAACCTTCCCAAATTGTTTTGAAGCCGCATCCAATGTCATATCCAGCCACATGCAAGGCTGATCAATGGTTAATTTTATTGTAATCGCTTCAAATATGAGACCCATTTGATAGTCATAGAAAAAACCAATGGAAATCAATTTCATTGGCTGGAAGATCGACCTTATATCGACCTTGGTCAATAGTTAGGCAGCAGTAAGTTTTGGTGAGTCATAGAGGAACTGAGGGTGCTGATAGGGGGGGGGGATTAGGATATGGATCTCATTTGTGAAAATTGGAAAGAGAAGAGATGGAGGAAGTCAAGCTTTCAGAGAGTGACAGTTTTTTGGGTGGTTTTGTGACATTTTGCCAGCAGAAATATGTAGAAGCCATTATGGTGGCTGTTGATTTTAGTTGTCTTGTTTTCCTTTAGACAAGTTTCTCTCGCTTAGAAATCCCACTTCCTGAGGAAAGTTAAATCTACTGCTCCTTTTGTTTGTGCACACCTCCATAGTGTGAAAAGGAGGTGGCCCTGTAATTTCTTGTGTCGCAGTTGGTAATTTTCAGTATCGGACTTTGTTGTCAGAGGAGTGAGCCATGCTACGCAAAACTTATGTTGAAATGATATAGATTTTTCTCTTCCATATCGCTAGTTTCCTTGAATGTTAGTGCTTGTTCCAGATTTCTAATGGAGTTTAATTATATGACTTGACTGTATATAATGCTATGCCATTTAATGTGGTGAGCAGAAAGTCTCTTCCATGCACACATCCATCGACGCATTCGTGCTTTTCAGCCTTGACGACCTTATGTTCTTTGTTTCTTTCTGTTTCTAGAGGCTTTTGCTGCTATTAAAATAGCAGAGGAGAAGTTTTTATCCGTATCAAAATCACGAATCTTGCTACTAAAATTGCAGTTGCTCCATGAGCATAATTTACATCTGTAAGTTGACAATGTGCATTGTTTTCATTATCTTCAATTTATGTTACGGATCTATTTCTAATTAATCTGCCATATGGAGCCTGTCCTTATTGTTCACAACCTTTGATACAAATTCAATGTTGCACTCTTATATAGAGGAAATTTGAAGCTGGCACAAAAAGTATGCGATGAACTTGGAGTTCTGGCTTCATCAGTCACTGGTGTGGACATGGAGCTGAAGACAGAAGCAAGCCTTCGCCATGCTCGTACATTGCTTGCTGCCAACCAGTTCAGTGAGGTTTGATATTTCATACCTAACGTATTTTGTTCATCTAGTTTGGTCCATCTGCCATGTATGTTGGAAAGCTTCTTCATAGTTTGCAATTTATAATTACTTCTGCTGTAGCTTGTGTTATAAATGAGGAATTATTGTCTACCTGCACAGATTGAAACATCAATTCCTGTACAGATGGCATTAGAAAGATAGATGATATATATTGCAAATATCTGTGTACTTGCCTATCCTTATTATCAATAAAATTTTGTTTACTGATAAAAAAGAGAGATCTATATTGCAAACAGAAATAGCAATGGCTATGGTACACATTGAAATAATTTTTAAGTAATTGTTTCTCGATATTTTAGTTAAGTTGTCTAGGTTTGGTGAGCAAATTAGTGCTTGGTTTGGTGAAATACTAACTGCATAGTCTGTCATGAAGACGAAAAACCCTGAAAGGTGTCCTCTATTAATGTAATTGTTTGTGTTGCCCATGTTTTTTTATGTCTGCTTTAATGTGATGTTATGCAGGCTGCCGCAGTAGCACACTCCCTCTTTTGCATGTGTTACAAATTCAATCTGCAGGTTGAAAATGCTACTGTTCTTCTTTTGCTCGCTGAAATCCATAAGGTAAAGTGCCATATTTTACTGTATGCTCGGTGTTTATAGTATATTAAACTGTCCTAACTATTATTTCTTTTTCACATGAACTAACAAAAAAAAAAAAAAAATGGTCTCACTTGTCACGCATGCAAAAAAGAATGAAAGAACAATCAATTGCATAACAGTGTATTGCAATTACAGGCATGACATTTTTTTAATTAATATGTTGATTGAATTTGTTAGCATGAAAGCCTCCACCAACGAAATGTTTTGTAGAAGTATAGTCTTATAATAAATAAATCAACAGATGCTTTTTCCATACTTGATACGGTCCCTATGTTCATGAATGACTATTATTGTGGTGGTTAACTGTTCTGCTGTATTAGCAAAAATGATAGACACCACCTTTTTGTACAACTTTTTTTAACCGTATCCTAAATTGTGGGTATTTTTGTAAAACAGATTTGTAAGAGTATCATTGTTTTACAAAATTGCCCTCCATTTAAAATAGGGTTGTCAAAAAAAATGTAAAAGAGCTTTGTTTCTATCATTACTCATTAGCATATATTTAATATTGTATCAACTATCTTACTTATAAAAAAAAAATAATATTGTATCAACTATCTTAAATGTATCCATTAATCACTGATTTTTACTTCTCTCCTCTCAGCCTTGTGGGTGTGGAGTTATTCTCAACCCTATAAGTTTGCTATGAGATCTCTTCCAATTCTTTATAAACTTAACTGCTCTAAAGGGTAAACCTTAATTTGTTTTATCAGCGATCGGGAAATGCTGTTCTAGGTCTGCCATATGCACTGGCAAGTCTCTCATTTTGCCAGTCATTTAACTTAGATCTTCTCAGAGCATCAGCCACTCTCACTCTGGCAGAGTTGTGGCTCTCACTTGGATCAAACCATGCGAAAAGAGCTTTAAGCCTTATACATGGGGCTTTCCCTATGATTCTTGGTCATGGAGGTTTGGAGCTTTGTGCTCGGGCCTACATCGCAGAAGCAAAGTGCTACCTGTCTGATCCAAGCTTTTCAGGTAAAATTGGTCTTTCTATTTTTCACATCATTAATATCTTTTGATGACAAGAAACTCCGGAGACCGTGCAAACGCAATATGTCTTTACCTGGTTAAACCCCAGACCTGTGCAATGTGCTCATCTCACTAATCAGGTAAATCATCGGCTTTTCTCCAATGGGACGTAACCCCTAGAAATTGTTTGGACCCAGAGGTTAGAACCTTAGACCTAGGGGACCATACCCCTAAGACCAAAGCCCTTACCACTTGAGCTAACCCCTAGGTGTTTCACTTCTATAATATTGAAACCTTTAGACTTCTTTTTTACCCCATTTTCATAAACTTTAGTAAACTTAGTGTTGTCTGTGTGTGTTCACTGTTGCAATGTTGATTAATTTTTATGCCAGTTTATAGGACTTTTATCCTCAATTTTAGTTCAGTTACCAATCTGATTTTTCCCAGGTTGATATTTTTTTAACTTTGGCTCAAAATGCGTACTTAGCTTTACTGTCATGCATGTGTGATTTTAATCCTTAAATTTGGATGAGAAAAGATATTTACAACTGTGAATTGTGCAACCCTCGCGTAATCGCTTTGTAAAAAGTGAATAAAACATGGGACCCTCATGAAAAAAATTAATTTTTTAATAGTGGACCTCACTCTTTTTCAAAGCGATTACGCGACGTTTACGCACTTCATGGTTGTATGTAGAATTACTCAATTTGGATAGTTGACTATAGATCTTGAATTTATTGCCATCCACAGTCTTCAAAAGTTTGGTCATTTCATTCTTGCTGAACGTCACATTAAATATAGAGGAATCATCTTTCAAACTTTTTAATTTCTATGATTTCTACAAAAGATTCCACCATATCAACCTCTTCAGGGGCATAACCCACTAAATCTTAATTGTGTTAAATAGTTTCGCCTGTAAGTCCTAGCAACTCAGAAGAAGTTCCGACCCATACAAATTCAAAGATATATTGAGATAAAACTTGTTTCTTGCAACTACAAATAGTCCAATAAATTGGATGGAAAAACATTGAAGATTTTTTGTTGATTTCATGGTCATTCTTATGCAAATATATTCATTTTTATTGCATGCTCATGTCAAAGTAATATGAGGTCAAGTTGCTAATCTGTCACTAGCTCAATAACTTTATAGGGCTTTTGAACTACTGAACAAACTGCGTTCTTTGTAAGCATTTTTTTCCTGATTGGTAAAATAATTTTATTGATGACAGAAAATAGACATAGCCAAGTACATGGGGCATATAAAAGAGCAACACTTTCTTGGTAGGCTAGGGATACAAGAAACTCATGAATATTCATGCTATTTTTTTATAAGTAAATGATTGTATTAATATAATAGGCATAACCCAAGTACACACGATGATATACAAGAGGAAACACCTATCTAGGATGAAGAAAAGGAAACAAGAAAGTCATGTAGTTCTAAACCATTAAAATCTATAGCTATGGCCCATATGAATAAAATTCTAACAAAAAAAGATCTAAGATCTTCAATCTCTCCTTGTCTTCGAACATCCTTTCATTTTGCTCTTGCCATAAGCACCATAGAATACTAATATGAACCATCTTCCACACAATTTTGATTTGTGGAATACCTCCTAAATTTTTCCAACAAGCCAAGAATGCCTCCACTGTGTTGGGCATAACCCATGCTAACTCTAATCTGCTGAACACCTCAACCCATAACGCTCTAGCAACATCACAATGCAGTAGAAGATGATCCATAGTTTCACCACTTTTGCACATGCTGCACCGATCTATTATGATCGCCCCTCGTCTTCGCAAATTATCCGTCGTCAAGATCTTTCCCAGTGAAGTTGTCCATGCAAAGAAAGTCGTTTTGGGAGGTGCCTTATTCCGCTAGATCCTCTTCCATGGAAACTGAGTGTTCTGCACTTGCGTGAGAGATTGCTAAAGATGACGTTCCACTATATTTGATCCCTAGCTATGACCATAAAAGCAGCTACTAAAGTTTCTTTCTCACATGCAATCTTGAATACTGAGGGGAATAAATCTTTTAGTGTATTATTTCCACACCATATGTCGCTCCAAAATTTTATTCCAAACCATCTCCCAACACAAGTCTAGTATGATGAGAGAACACCTCCCATCCCCAACTAATATGCTTCCAAATCCCCACTCTGTGAGGCCTATTTACCTCTCTACTACACCAACCCCCCCACACACTTTAATATTTATAATCAATCACTGACTTCCATAGAGCTTCCGGTTCTGTGTTATATCGCCACAATCATTTCCTAAGTAATGCCCTATTGAAAATTTTTAGATTTCTAATACCCAGCCCTCCTAGGAACATACTTTAGTCCATTTGACAAGATGGAATTTAAAGTCATCCCCCATGCCACTGCAAAGGAAGTCCCTACATAGTTTCTCAATCTGGATCGCCACACTTGCTGAAATTGGGAATAGAGATAAAAATACATTGGTAGATTAGAGAGAGTACTTTTGATTAAAGTGATCCTGCCCCTTTTCGACAAATACAGTCTCTTCCAACCAGTCAATCTACGATTGATCTTCTCGATCACTGTATCCCATATTGTTACAGTCCTTGAGGCAGCCCCCAAAGGTAAACCCAAGTAATTCTTAGGTAGGGCAGACACTTTGCATCCTAGAGTGTTAGCCAGTTGTCTAATATTACAAACATTACCAATTGGCACCAATTCTAATTTTCAAGGTTCACTTTCAAACCCGATGCCACTTCAAAGCAAAGTAGGAGTGCCCTCAGTGCCTACAATTGGTTTTGTTCTGCCTTACAGAATATAAGCATATCATCTGCAAATAACAAACGAGAAATGTTAATAATACCCCTAGAGGGGTCACCAACCGAGAATCCAGCCAGGAAACCATTGCAAACCAACGCCGAAGTCATTCTGCTCAGTGCCTCCATAACTATGACAAAGAGGAGTGGGGATAGTGTATCCCCTTGTCTTAGACCTCGAGAACTGTTGAAGAAGCCAATTGGACTACCATTTACTAGCACAGAGAATCTCGCTGTTGATATGCACCATCTAATCTACGAAGCACCATCTCTCCCCAAACCCACACCTCCCAAGTAAGTAGAGTAGGAAATCCCAATTAACATGATTATATGCCTTCTCCATATCTAACTTACATAGGATCCCCGAGTTACTAGCTTTTTGTCTGCTATCTAGACACATTGGAAATGAGGACTGACTCTAGGATTTGCCTTCCTCATACAAATTCGTTTTGGGGTTTTGTTATAATCTTCCCCAACACCTCCCCTAAAAGGTTTTCAAGCACCTTAGAGATGATCTTATACACCACCACTCACAAGACTAATGGATCAAAAATCTTTGACATCCGACGCTCCTATCTTCTTAGGAATTAGTGTTATGAATGTGGCGTTATGGTTTTTTTCAAATTTTCCAGCCATGAACAGCTCCTAAAACACCTTCATTAAGTCCTTCCTCCTTCACTACTTCCCAACAAGTTTGGAAGAATCTCATAGAAAATCCATCCAGCCCAGGTGCTTTGTCTTTGGCCATTTTCCTCACCACATGAATCTCCATCTCCTTGAAAGGCCTCTCCAACCTCAAGACATCCTGTGGGTCAATAGAATCAAAAGCTAAACCATTGAGCTTGGGCCACCACCACATTTGTTCTATAAGCAAATGTTCAAAAAACCATCAACATGATCTCTAATTACAGGGGCCTCGGTACATGCTGCACCCTCTATATTCAGCATCTCTATAGTGTTGTTTCTCTTGTGAGAATTGGCCATTCTATGAAAGAATTTTGTTCTTCAGTACCCTTATTTCAACCACAAAGCTCTAGATTTTTGGCGCCACGAAATCTCTTCTGGCAAAATAACCCTCTCTAATTTAGTAACCACCTCTGACTTTCAAGAAATTTCTTCCTAGGAAAGAACCCGGCCCTCCTGTGTCCTCTCTAGCTCCTGAAACTCTTCCAATATGGACTTCTTTCGTTCCCCTATATTGCCAAAAGAGTGTGTTCTAAGTCTTCAAGTCATTTTTTAAAGCTTTCAGTTTACCTACAAAAATGAAATTAGGGGTTCCATCAAACTGATATGTGGACCACCATTGCCGAACCCTGTCCACAAAACCTTCAGTCTTCATCCACATATTTTCAAATTTAAAATACCGATGCCCTCCTTGGATATTATTATAATAATTTTTATAGGTGGGAGTTTGAGAAAATTGTAATATTATTATAATAATTTTTACAAACAATTTACAACCAATTTTACTCTTATGATTTATTACAGTAAATTGGTTGTAAAAATTATACTTAATAGTTGAAATCCCATAAATATTTCCTGTCAGTGTGAATTTATGACATCCCTTAAGAACAAACCTCAAATAATATAAGCCGAATGAAAAAGCTTAAAGCACCCTGACATGTTTACGGCATCAATGTAATAATGTTTAAAAGACTTTAGGATGCCTTCTGGGAAAAAGCTACATGTTGGGAGGAATAGTAATATATATAAAAGACGGTGATGGTTTAAAGGTCTACAGTAATTTCCTTCTAAAAAGGTGTACTACATGGAGCCGAAAGCAAGCAAATTAACATGGCACCGAAAGTTCACAATTTGAGGGACAAGAAAGTAATGTTACTTGAAAAGGCTTACTCCTGTTAGGCTTTATATATGAGACATCACTTTCAACGTTGGAAAAGAAATAAATATTCAGAAACGAGGGTTGCTTGGTAGGGACTTACCCGAGGAAGAAAGGAATCACCCACTGCAGGAAAAGAAAGAGGGCAGCGAAATCAGAGAGTTGGTTCTGTGTTTTGAAATTTCAGAGGAAGGGGAGATATATAGACAGGAGAAGGACGTTGACGAGTTTGGGTGGAAGTCTGTTTGTGACTAATGTAGAGGGAAGATCGGTCACGATCACCGAGAAAAGAGAAAGGTGACAGAGTTTGATTTCGTGTGGGAGTTTGATGTTTAATTGGTACGAGGAATGGGAGTTTGAGACTAAGATAAAAGTTGGTACTAATTTTAAACGGGGCTTGATCAATGGATTCAAACTTTTAGAAAAATCTAAACTGATAATTTAACTACATTTTTCCCCTAAGATAATACTAATAATCCGAATTAAAATATTTATGATAAATATTAAATATATAGACTAAAACTATTTTATGCCCTAATTTGAGGATCCGTACGTTACATGCACAGATGAATTATTGAAATGTGCTTTACTGGTGTTATTCCATGTTGCACAAGGATGCTTATGTGATGGATCATTGTCAGCCTTTGAATCACTCTCTTCAGCGGTGTGAATGATTGGAGATGCAATACATCTTCTGCTTTTTTATGTTTAAAGGTTTAGTTAGATATTATTCTGTGTATTATTACACTGATTTCTCTTTTGTAATTTGATACTATACTTTTTACTTTTGTGAATGGTAAGGACTAAACATATCCTAACATGTCTTTGATGATGTCTTCTACTATGAATGAACTCATCTGGGCTACTCTATTATTTGGGTAGTAGAATGAAAGAATATGGGCCTATTGTGGGACATTGTAGCTGGGGCTGGCAATATTTGACACACTTGTAAATATGATACAAACACAACATGAACTAATAGGGTTAGGGCTGTGCATAATAGGGTTTGAGTCAATCTGGGTTAACCTTGATATGACATGGCATTAATTGGTTCAAATCCGGGTTGACCCGATTATATGTAAATAATATATATATATATATATATATATATATGTGGAAGAACTTAGAATGGATAGGAATGGGAAGTTAAGGCACTTTGCATTTTGAAAAGGAAATCAGTGTCGTTATCTTGAAGCATCTTGAAAAGGAAATCAGTTTCGTTATCTTGAAGCATCTTTTGGCACGTAATATTCTTAGTACTCTCTTTTCTTTGTTATTTCTTATATAATTAAAGTTTATTGAAAATGATTGTTCTTTTTTACTTTCATACGTAACTTCTAACATATAGCAAGGTGAAACAAACAATACTCAACTCAGAGAAAAAGATAAATGATAAAAGATCATTTCTCATCTTTCACATGGGAAATGATAAAAGATCAAAGGTCGTGTTTGATAAGTCAAAGAAAAAAATAAACAATTGACTCTGTAAAATTTCAGATAAAAAAAATATGTTTTGTTGTCAATTTCAATTATGACTCTGTATAAAGCAATTGACTTTGTGGAATTATATTTTCCTTCAATTCTCTATTAATCAATAAGTACTAATGTAGAAAGTAGATCTTTTTCCATATGTTGTAACAACTTAAAGCATATGATAATTATGTTTTCAAATAGATTCATTAGAAAATGCATGTAAGAACATGAAGACTGAGAAAAACCTGACTCAAACACAGCTAACTCGACACTAACCCAAATGACATGGACCTGAATGACTCATTTTGTTATTCGAGTTGGGTTAGGGTTGGCTCTTTCATGACAATAACTTGAATAACCTGACACAAATCCGAAAGACACGATACTAATTGCCAACCCTAATTATAGCAACTTCTACAAACGCTTTATTTTGACGTTGTATGGGAAATTATTTATAATATGGGGAGGATGGAGCTGAGACCCATGTGTAGCTGAGTTTAGCATTAGTATCTCTGAGGCGGTTGAATTGGACATAGCACAGTACTTATGTAGATAAAATTAGTGTGGTCACATTATGTGCATAGATGCCCATTTGACCTAGTTTTGGTTTTAGTCAAGTAAATTATACTTTTAAGATTTATAAGTTTACCCCCCCTTTTTTTTATCTTTTTTCTCTCCAGTTTTTGAGAATCCTGAGGTCGTACTCGATCCTTTGAGACAAGCTTCTATTGAACTTCAAGTGTTGGAGGTAAAGCTATCCTTATGAGATTGAATGCAAGAATATCTATCCATTTGTCAGTGAAATATGAAGTTCCCTTTTCTTTATTCTTCTCTTAACTATGTATGCCATGACTCTGTATCCTATAAAAATTGAAATCTGCAACTATCAATCTTTCTAGCTATGCTTAAACTATGTCATTGGAATTGGCCGAGTTATGCAGATTAGGCAGAGGTGAGTTGAGGTTAATATTGTTTAACATGGAGTTGCTCAAACTATGATTCTCCATTCTTTTGATTTTGTGCCCACTGTGATGTTGTGATGCTATCAATGTCAACGGAGAGAATTGTTTGTGTATCATAAACATGCCATTTACCTGCTTTAGGAAATGCTCTAGACTGGAACACTTTTCATTCAAATATTGCTGACCCTCCACCATAAACTTCACCATGTTTACTTGAGGTCATACTGGCTTTCTGATTTAGTGATATTTTTTATTTTTTTTTTTATTATTATTATTTTGTTGCATTGATAAAACAATCAAATCAAGTTACTAAAGTTACTAGAAGCATTAAGGATAAAAAAATATAACAAAAATTTATTTGTATAAAAAACATGAAATGTAATGATATTGTAAACAGAAAATAACATTTTGAACAATTTATAATGTTGTTACTTTTATAGTGGTAAATAGACTTTGCATTTTTGAATTCCCATCTATTTTGCAATGTGCACCAAAAGTATCAACTTTGATACATTGTATCCTCAAACTGCTCAAAAGTTTTATTGTGACTTTGATTAAGATTTGTAGACTAAGTCAAAAATAGATCACCTGACATAATCCTAATAACTAAAATCTTAGCGGGGTTGTATATTAGAACCTTTTGATAGGTTGAGGATGCATACTAGAAAGACATTATCTTGAGAGTGCAAACTACAATTTCACGTACAAATGCTTTAGCACAACGTTTCCTAATACATGGCTCTAACAAGAATCCAGTTTTCCTACACTACTATGATGTATTGTTCCTGTTCTCTCTCTCTCTCTCTCTCTCTCTCATATTCCGGAAGGTGAGATTGAAATGCTTATGTTGTACAGTATCACGAATTGGCGGCCGAGGCTTTCTATTTGATGGCCATTGTATTTGACAAACTGGGACAATTTGAGGAAAGGGAAGAAGCCGCAGCTTCATTCCAGAAACACATGATGGCTCTGGAGAATCCTCAACAGGAGCAACGTCTTCTCTTCAACGTCTGATGAAGGAAGACCTCTGTTTTTTTAAATCATTCTTGTTCATTATTCGTGTATAAAACTATGACTACACACTGTAATTGGTTGAGAAAGTATTTATTTTGTACCTAAATCTGGTCGCACTTATTTTCCGAAGTATTATTTTTTCGAAACATGTCGATATCTATTGCCGCTATTCAGGAAATCTTCACTCTGAAAGCTCTTCTCTTCAAGTCCATAAGAATCAACCCGCTCTCTCAGGTCAAGTCAGTTTGCATTAAAAATGCTAAATAGTTAACATTTGTATTCCTTGTAGTTTTCGTTAAGATGGAAACTTGTGCAAAGTTAGGAATAAATCCATTTTAAATGGCTTTTTATTTAAATGCATGACATAATAAAAAGGGTAACATATTTAGTACTAACCGAACACTTTGAAATAGTTTTTATATCGTTTCAAGATTTAAAAGACCAAGATATATATATATATATATATATATATATATATATTTATATATATATATATTTCCGAGATATGCTTCTCAATTCATTTGTGGTAGCAATCTTCAGTGTTTTAAAAATAAAATTTTTTTATATTATTTGCAAATTGGTGTGAAAATACATTATTTACTGTAGTATCCATTATAGTTAATAAAAAGGGTTAAAAATAAAATCAATCCTTGAGTTTAACGGGTTTGTAAAAGGTTCCTTAGGTTCTCAAACCCTCAGGTCGGGGGATAGATCGAAACAAGTACATGCTCCAAGACATAGGTCTAGGTAGGGGTGAAGAAAAAAATCGGTGAACTGGTAAATTGGATCGATGGGTTTTGTTCGATACCGGATTTGGTTCGGTACCGATTTCATTTTTCTTGAAATTGCTCAAAATTGGTCAGATTTCGATTTTTCTTTTTCTAACACCGGACTGAACCGGACTGGACCGGTATATATATATATATATATATATATATATATATATTTTAATTGTTTATATTGTATAAAAGATTTTTTATATGATTTTTTATATTATATATAATTTTTATATATAATATGTTAAGCATATATAAAATGATTTTGTATTATATGATAAATTACTAATTAATATAATATTAAATTTTAAAATGCTATATCACTATAGTCTATGGTATTGATAGTTATACTAATATTATATCACTATATATTATAATATATCACTATAGTCTATAATATAATTATAATATATATTATAATATATTACAATATATTATCTCTATATTATTATATACTATAATATACTATATAAAATATCGGAAAAATGGACCGAAACTGGTAAATTCAAAAGTACCGGTATAGTGGTGAACCGGTGCAGTATCGATTATTCAAATTTTAAAATTGGTATATACTAAAGTATGTTTAAAACCGGATCGAATCGAATCGATTACACCCATAGGTCAAGTTAGACTTGGTCTGAGGTTGAGGTGGAAATCCATAGGTGTAGGGTGGAATATCTCGAGGTGATATCGAGTATAAACTGATTGGCCCTACAAATATTATCCTTGGGTTTGAAATAAGACAAATGTATGTATACTTATAACTTTATTTAAATTTTTATTTACAAGACTCAGGTTCTGTTTGGATAGTAAAAGTGTTTCATTTTATTTCATTATTATAATTTTTTTAAATTCGTCACAAAATATTATAAACAATTTAAACTTTTTATATCTCAAAATAATAATAATATTAAAAAATAATATTCTAACAATATTTTATTCAACTTTTAAATTTCATCTTAACTTATACTATCCAAATGACACCTCATTTTATGAGTTTTATTTTCAAACTCAAGTCTTGAATTTCAAATTTTATAATTGTTAGTATATTAGTAGCTGACATGTAAACAATTAAATATTTTATAAGTTTTTCTTTCAATATTTCTCTTGAAATAATTTGCAAATAACTCCTACTTTTCAACTCGTTGCATCCACTACTGGCGCGTTGCTACGTAGTGGTAGTAGCATTAGTGCCGTGTGCCAATTATTCTGAATCTGACACGTAACACAAAATGCCACGCCACTTACTTTATTAAAAAAGTTAAAAAAAACAATTCAGGTTAAAATGCCGAATTAAGAGTTGTTTTGATTGAAAAACACTCTTAATTTATTTTATCTTATTTTATTTTATTATTATAATTTTTTTAAATTTTTATATAGAATATAAACAATTCAACTTTTTTAAATCTCAAAATAATAATAATATTTTAATAATATTTTATTCAACTTTCATCTAAAATCATCTCATCTCATCTCACTATCCGAACAGCTACTAAGTCATTTTGATTTTTGTGGCATTGCAACCAAATTAGAATTTAACACATGATACAAAAGTGTCATGAAATAGCAATGCTTGAAAAATTGGAAGTGGGTTTGAGTCGTGTATTGTACAGTTAATATATTAAGACCACACATAGTTCAATTCAATTATTTATAATAGTTTTAAATATTAAATCATTGGGTAGCTCAAATAAGAGTGCAACTCATATATTTAATCTTGTCATTTTTTCTCCAAATATTCTTGTTTATGAAAAAAAAAAATATTTCCTTTGTTATATCATTCTCCTATCGTTCATATTCCACTCATATAAGGATGACGGTTAAGAGGATGAAGAATAATATTTTTCTAAGTTATAGAGATGTTTTATGCATTATCATAAATTTAATACAAACAAGTCATTCCTCCTATTTTTTTTTTCTCTTTAACAAAAAAAAAAAAAAAAAAAAAAAAAAGTACACAGTTCCATATGACATCTTTCCATTTTTCTATCATTCTTACCAAACACAAAGATAAAAAAGTATATGTTCAATTTTATCATATTTTTATACAGAACAAAAATTCTCAAACGATATTTTTTTTAATACGTTCAAATCAGTCCAGATCAGCCGGAATAGATCATAGTCAATTGATTGAACCAAATACGTGAGCAATAATAAAAGTATACTAAAATTGATTCAATTTCTAATGAATCGACATTGAGAGTATGTAGTATAACAACATAAAGAAGGGTATATATTCATGAGAGATATAAAGATACTGCTGATCATGTTATAGTGGCGTTTTACATTTAGGTAGAGATGAACGCATTTGGCTGTAAAAAGCTAAAACCATACCAAGATATATGCACCATTGCATGTCCATATGTCTACTTCAATGTACATTTTATCCTGCTTATGATGACATGAAAGTCACGTTCATTCATCCAGCAACATATACACAAAGTAAGATAAAACAGCTCCTGGATACATATATGATAAAGAATTGATAGAAGTTCAAACATGCAACTTACTAAATTCAAACTTTGAACCCAAGAATATCAATAGGATGATAGAGTTCTAGTAAATATTAGAAACCTTGTCCAAGAGAGTAAAAGAGCATTCTCATGTTCAAGTGGGTTTATATCCAAAAATTCAATACTCATCGAAATGGAAAATCTAAAGAAACCTTGTCCAAGAGAGTAAAAGAGCATTCTCATGTTCAAGTGGGTTTATATCCAAAAATTCAATACTCATCGAAATGGAAAATCTAAAGATCATATCTTGCATTTGCCTATATCACCATTCGAATTTGAGTTAGTATCGTCGTCAAGATCAAGGTCTTCCGCATTACCATCATTGTGGTCACTTATGTTATCAATCCCAATTCCTTATAAAAGTTGTCATAGTCAATAAAGGCCTCTTGGTCACTTTGTTCGAATGTCACATGTTGTAATATGGTTGACGAGTCAACGAGCAAAAGTTCTTCATCTACTCAATACAATGGATTCAGTAAGTCTGGGTCATTGTAATTAACATACACATTGTTTTTGAGATTAGTTTCATCCCTTTATATGTGTCACTATTAGAGGATTCCGCACCATCACTTTAAACCGAGGGAATTGGGGGAATGTTGTATACATTCCTATTAGTTATCTTGTGTACCACATGCAAACTACTTACTAAACTAATATTTAAGTATAATACTTGTTAGGCTTGGCATAAAAGGGCAAAAGGGTCATCTAGAAGTATATAGACTCGTCAAGTAGTCACCGACATGTATCCCTCTTTTCATATCGCCGATGTTTTACCAATCACATTGAAACAAATATACTTTATGCCAACTCATATAGCGTAATTCTAAAATATCATTCAACACACCATAGAAGTCAGTTGACTTTGATTGATGTTCTCCATGAACAACCACCCCATTACTTTGCGTTTGGTGATGTATCTCATGCTCCTTTTTGTGAAACTTAATTTCACTCATTATGCATCTGTTGTACGATGTAACTCATGGGTCAGGACCACATGCTAGTACATAGATTTCATCATTAACTTGGGTTGGATTCATCGAATGCAACTCTCAAAACTAATGTCATGCCACAATCAAATACAATTACATTATATTTAACTTAAACATACATTCCTATTGGAATTTAAGTGAGAATGCACACACAATTCGGTACATGAAAAACATTTATATATAACTACATATATAATGATCACTTGCGTTTCTCCTTAACCACCCTAGAAATTGAGCCTACTGCCTTCTTGTTTGGTATTGTTATAATGATCACTACAAAACAATGCTATTTTTTGCACTGGAAATGGATTGAATAGGTAGTAAAGTAACTAAAAAGATTGTTTACTTGCTTTAGGCAATGCTCAATCTCGGTACAATTATTAAGCACATACCAACAAACCCTTGCAAAGAGCGTTTCTTTTCATTTGTGAGTGTTAGATGACCTTAACGGACACACCTTTTATGAGAATACGAACTTTAGTAGATGGTTGTGGAAGGTCTAAGTTTTTTTTCCTTTCAATGATATGTCTGGTCTCAATGTCATATAAATACACAGAGCAAAACGTTAAGCACTCAACATGAACATATGCTTCAGCGATTGAGCCCTCAGGACGGGCTTTATTTCATATGTAATGCTTGAACTTGTCCATATGTATTTCAAAAGGATACATCCACCTATATTGTACCGGTCCTACAACAAGTGCCTCATTCGGTAAATGAATTGCTAGGCGCACCATCATTTTATAAAAAGGCAGGTGGGAATATCATTTCAAGTTTACAAAGAATTATAGAAATATTTGCCTGAAGTTGTTTCAACAATTTTAAAGTCAATGCCTGTGCACACAATTCTTTGAAAAATATACTTAACTCAGTCAAAGCTAAGCATATGTCAGCTCAATGATCACCATTATGCTGTAAATGTAATTCTTTTCTTTGTTCAAATTGGCCAAATCCCTATGTGCATTTGCGGTATCCTTACTTTTCCTTCAATATTCATCAATGTTCATAATATACTGTCACATATATTTTTCTCAATATGCATTACATCCAAGTTATGTCTCAATTCCAAGTATGGCTAGTACGAAAGCTAAAACAAATATGCTCTTTTTCGTGCAATTTAGGCCTTGTTTGTTTTCAGAAAACATCTCATCTCACCTCATCATTACAACTTTCCCAAATCCCCACACAAAATAAAATAAACAATTCAACTTTTTCAAATCCCAAAACAAAAACAATATTAAAAAATATATTCTAACAATATTTTATTCAACTTTTTAACTTTAATCTCAATTCATTTCATCTCATCTCTGAAAACAAACAAGCCCTTAATTCACTCGATTTCCGTTTCCTCTTCCTTGAACCCTTGCCAAATTGCACATTAGGGACCATACGTAATTGTTCAAGTATAGGTTGGACACGATAGTAATGCTTATAGGTTGGACATGATAGTAATGCTTATGCCTATAGACAAATCTTCATGCTCCACCCAGAAAGATTGGCGCATACAAGGAAGTCATTGATAGTCTAGAGTGATGTCGGATGTAATCGAAACATCTGCACACTGAATGCATCATATGTATCAACACCATCTTCCCATAATTATTTCAATCTTCATCCACTAAAGGATTAAAAAATACATCAATATCATTTTTTGGTGATTTGGAATCAAGAGTTATCAATGACATCATGAAGCATGGATCTTTCATACTTCCAAGGGGACAAGTTGTAAGACACAAGTATTACTGGCCATATATTGTAGGGTTTGTTCATGTTATTGAACAAGTTGAACCTGTCACTCGCTTGCCCAAGTTTCACATTACGAGCATCTTTGGCAAACCAACTATATTTGTTATAAAAAAGTCTTTTAGAACCTAGAATTTTCCAGATGCCTCATACTACTCGGATCATGGACACATTCTTAATTCTATCTTATGGATTGTGCCGTCTTCTTTGATATAAATAGTCTCTGCAACCTTGTCTTTAGAGGGAAATAGTGCATCACTTCTTGAGACCTACTTGGATATGTTTCATTTAGGCACTCATCTTTGTCGACATTATCCTTCTAGAACAAGACACAATCATTTGGACATACATGAATCTTAATGTAACTAAAGCCCAATCCATGCTCCAAGCGGCAAGCCTCATTATATGAGTAAGGGCATGAGGAAATGTAGCTTTCAATAGCTTTATAACCATGTTAAAGGACTTCACGCTCTAACCACCAATTATCTTAATGTAAAGCAACTTCACTATAAATAATAGCTTCGAGAAATTTGCACATGATGGATAGAGTGGACGTTGAGCATCACCCAACAACCCTTTAAAGGTTTGGTCTTTTGGATCACAAAAGTTGTGTTCTTCAGTACCACCAGAATTTAAACTAGTTGTCTAACACAAAGGATCCCACTCGGATGTCATCTAACATCTCGTCTAAATCATCAATGTAGTCACCAAAATTAGATCCATCATCTCCATAGTTTGGAAGAGTGGCATTAAAAGATTCTTTCTTCCCATGAAATATCTATTCTGTGTAATTAGTATCAATCCATTTGATGAACAAATGATCCACCAGACATTATCGGATGGAAAAAATTATTACCTACCATCTTTGACATGGACACCTAATGGAATCACTCCTAGGGCATTGACTTGTTCCATGGATATGAAATGATTTAACTCCTTTAGCATATTCGTTGGACTACAATCTGTCTTCAATATGCATCAAGGTGTTATCCATCTAAACCTTGGTAAAAAATAATACAAAAGTACAAAACTTAGCATAAAGAAAAGACTTTTGAGAGAAAAGAAAAACATATTCATGGTTATTCATGGTAGAAAATAACGTAGGGTCATTGACTGGGCTCACCAAGATATGAGAATTTGGTCAACTTAGAGATTGAAAAAAGTGGGTAAGACCACAATGATAATTGAAGTACTCGAGTTTCGTATAGATTGCTATATTCCAAGACTATAGTTATTTCATTAAGTAGGGTATCGTTGCTTTTCTATGTTTAGTCACATGGTTTTAATATCAAAATATCATCTTATTCATTCCCATGTTCATTAGTGGAATTATGAAGTATAGAAAGTACTAGTGTGATGGGACAATTTGTCACACTCCATGAGATCATCTCTTTACCAAACCCCAAATCAAGAAGGCAGACAATAGTTCAAAAGATTGAAGAAATAATATCAAAGCCTACAACACCATCATTGATGGGCCAAGTGCCTATTCAATAGAAAAAGTGGCTATAAATAGAACATGTTAACTCTGCAAAGCTATTATTAATCAGGCACTCATTAAAATTGGGGGTAAAATAAGTTATTGTACTTGCAACTGCAAAATGAAGATGATAGATCATCAACATGCTACTACAGGACATAATTGAATCATCCAAGCATATGCAACATTGAAGAGGGGAAAAAAAATAACATGCACACTATCTCATAATCATTTCTTGGATGTGCCATGGATAGAAAAATGAATTATACCTTTATTACATATATAATTTATAAAGAACAAGAGCAGACTTGTTAAAAGAATATACATGTTTATCAAATGATGTCGAATGGTAGTCTTCTCTCTCTCATCTCTAGAAGGCGACAGAGGAGAAGTTCGTTAGTCTTATGTTATTCTCCATAGAATAAGGGGAAGGCGGAGTCAACTATTATGGTGGTTGAAGTGGTCGACGATGGAGGAGATAGAGATGGAGTGGGAGCGTTTGAGACTAAATGAAGAAGTAAACCCATTGAAGTGGAGTTGGAACATGGATGAATTACGAAGGAAAGGGAAAAGAAGTTTGGTAGGAAGGATTTGTTCTGTTCGAGCCATTGGAAAAGAGATGGTGAAGAGGACAATGGAGAAAATCTGGCGTGTAAACAAGAGCATGGAGTTTACAGATATTGGAGGGAATTGCTTTGTGGTGACCTTTGCGAACCAGGGAGACAGAGATAAAGTTTTAGCTGTGTAACGACCACGATTTTAAATTAAAGATTTTAAATTATTTTTATTTTTTCATATTATTAGTACTGTTATTATTATTATTATTAATTTTAATTTTTAATTTATTAAAAACCTTTAGATTTTTAGCCGTTGTTTCTGTTTCAAATATTCCTCAGCGATCTCTTCGATTTTCAGACGTTACAATGTAAGAATCAATTCCTTCAATTTATATTCCATATTCTTTTAGCAGAGCAGCAAATACCCTATCTCCTTTATTCTCTATTTCTGTCCTATAGCATCAAGCAAATTTTCTCTCGATCTCCTCCATCATGCTATAGAAAAAAAATATTTTGTCCGTGCTTGGCATCTTTTTCCTCTAGTGGTAAGCCTCATTGCCACTAACTTACTCTTTTTCTCTCCCTCTCTTCTATTTTTTCTTTCAGCCTAACAAATAAATATTTTGCTCAACTTAGTTCTGCTCCACCGTGCCTTTGGAAGAGGTAGATCTCTGTCTAGCCCTCGTTACATTGCCTGCCTTCCTCTCGCACGAAGTCCCTTTGTCGCATGGTGAGCCTTCAAGCTTTTCCTGTTTCGGTTTTCTTCGAGAATAAAATTCTGTCTGACTGAAGTCATAGATATAAGTGCTAATCATTGTTCTTATGAAATTTACGTTAGTGCTATTAGTGTAAGGCATATCTTTGTTTCCTTTTTTTCTAGAATATTATATCCTTGTCTTTTTATTGGACTTGTCTCTTTTAAATTTATGCACAGTTTTTATATTTGCAGAAAGCCAATTACGTGTAACTTGTTCTTTCCTAGTTGCTTTTCTTCTCTATCATTAGACAAGATGTGTACAAAAAGGTGTATGTGTGTCATATAAACTGACTATACAAATTTTCCCTTGAAACAATACATTTTAATTTACGTTAGAGGTCTCTAAATGGCTGACAAAACATGTTGGTCTATAGAATCGTTTTATGTTATTGGATTTTGAGGGCATATGACAAACGGGTTTAATTTTTTTTTTTATTACGTGGGTTTAGGCTTTGACTGGATTTAATTTAAACTTTAAGTATTTTATTATTAATTTCAGTAGAAGATAATAATAGGTTAAAGCTTAATAAAACATTTTAAATTGTTTAAGTTTATGATTTTTCCACTATTTGTTTTGATAGACTTTAATATAAATTGCTACTGGATTATGATTTAGAAGAATAGATAATTATTTGAATTTAAAATAATAATAGTATTTGTTTTAGATGTAACAAAATAGTTATTAAAGTTATTATTCACTATAGTGTGAGTTTAATTACTAAATGGAGCGGCAAAATATGATTCTTAGAATTTTCAATGACGTATAGTATATCTTATAAGTAAACGAGATACGAGGAGATTATTCGGTATCAGTACTTCAAGGTAAGTAATTTGATCACAAATTAGGATTAGCATATAGTTAGACTATTACTATTAAAGCCAGTTCTTTGATAGCTATTCTTTTAATGTACCAAGCATGCTACAATCTATATAAGCATATCAGTCATCATAGCATATGATAATGTTAATTTTTCACATCACGTTCAAGTTCAACATTTTATAGTTTATTTTTATTAGTATGAATGTTATGCATATCACGTTGCATAAGACACGTAAGTTATCTTAATTTTAAGTGTAAGATAAGATAAGATCAGATTAGTTAATCAGATGACCTTTTAGTTCAATATTCAGGGTGGATGTGCAAGCCACGGACTTGAGCGTGGTCCATCGTAGTCTGTCCGAATACTATGCAGCAGCTTCCTTTGCTGCAGCGGGATGTGGGGCTGGTGCACAACCTTGCACGCATGGTTAAGTATGTGGGCCAGTTAAATTAGTCTGTTAATTCAGATAAGTCAAGACAGTCATGCATAGCATCAGCATGATATGACATGAATTTTATTCAGCATGATATGACATGAATTTTATTTAGTATGAAAATTTTATTAAAGCCTTTCAGTTATTATGTTTACGTTGTGGTGAGTTCTTACTGAGTCTTCGACTTATTTTAATTTTATTTCATTTTTTTTATTACCAGGTGAGGAGAATGACGACTATGAGCAGGCGGACTAAGTTTAGAAGGAGCGGACTAATGAACCTTAGACTATATTTATGATTTCTTTTAATTTAGTTGGTTTGAAAACTTGAATATGACTATGTTTTGGTAAATGGTTTAACTTAAGTTTTGTTTTGGAATGAACAATGTTTTTTTGTTTTTTAAATTATGCAAGTCTCTTACCTAGCGTTGGTTATGTATGTACGTGACATTCCTAACCCTAGGGAAGGGGATGTTACAAGCCGGCTACCCATGGCTGTTTGACAGTTATCTTTTTGCTCTAAATGTGTTCGATGGAAGTACACATGCTTACTTGCTTGATTTCTCAAAGGAATGCTTCTGGATCAAGATGTATAACTTACCCTTGGGAGGAATGAGTTGTAGAATGGGAGAATTAATTGGCAAGTCAATCAGGTGAGTATTGAAAGTGGAGGGACAGGAGGATGAGTTGGCTTGGGGTCGATTCCTGAGGGTGAAGGTGGAATGTGAATTAACAAAAGCTTTAGCTCGAGGAAGGACTGTCAACTATGAAGGGAAAGAAATTTGGATCCCCTTCAAATATGAAAAGTTACCAAAGATCTATTTTCATTGTGGTTGTATAGTGCACCCCAAATAGAGTTGCTCAGGTGGAGATCTAGTGGGCCTGCAGGGAAAAGGAGGATCAAGGCAGTTTGGGTCTTGGATGAGGGCACCAGCAAGCAATCGGATTATAACTGATAGGCAGACAAAATTCTCAGGGAAGGAATGGAAGTAAATGGAGGAGATGATATAGAGGGATACTTCATGGTGGGGATTAAGGAAAATGTGAAAGGGAGCAAGGAAGGGGAAAGTGCAGCAGAAGTGGAAAAAGGCATGACTCAGTGGCCTAAGAGAAGCAAGGAAAATGAAGATGGGGAGGGTAGAAAGGAGAAAGAAGTAGTTGGTATTCTAGTACCAATCAAAGGAAGTTTGCAGGAAGTTTCAAAGGAAGCAATCTCAGCAATCAGCACTAGTGAGATTTCCTCAGGGAGTTTGCGCAAAGGTGATGAAGCAAAGAAAGGGAAAACCAATAGCTGAAAGAGGAGGACACATGGAATTAAAGCTTCTAGTGAGTTCCAAGTTTCTAGTATGTCTCTGAAAAGAAATGCAATGAGTAGTATAGAGGAGGTGGGGAACATGGAGGGAAGGGAAAAAAGAAATAGAAGAGGAGTGGTTATGGTGGAGGATGTGATGGAAAATGTCATGGTGGAGGCTGCTGAGTAGCTCCACCAACAACAATGATTGCCTTATGTTGGAACTGTTGAGGGCTTAGGAACCCTCGGACAATTCAAGACCTTAACCTTGTGGTTAAGGATAAGAAGCCCATTTTAGTTTTTGTTCGCATAAAAATATATCTGCAAGTGCACAAAATCGTAACAAGTAATAAAGTATTTTAAAGAAAATGGATATCGAATCCACAGGGAATAATTATGCTATTGAGTATTGAAATTGACTAAATTAAATACCATTTGGAAAACCGAAACTTAAAGAATGGTTTATCTAAATTAAACTGAAGAAAAGAACATTAAAATTAAGATTTTGAAAATAATAAGAAATAGATCTAGAGCATTTGATTTCACCAAGCAAATTCCAAATAATTTATTCTTCCTTATTATAGAATCCCAATTATCCCAATTTGATGATAAAAATCCTTTAACTATTTAATATTTTCTCTCGAACAATACCAAAAATATCTCAAACTAATAACTTCATATCTCTATGCGAATTGAACTAATTGGAGACTCGTTAAGTTCGTGGGATTTTTCTTGGAAATCACACTAGTCATGGTAAATCATCTCTGTTTTCACTCAACTAATGATATTTAATCCTAGAGCTTTAATCACAAATCACCTCTCGGTCTCATTGCAATCCAAAAGATCGAATAATAATTAGCTAGAAAATTGTAAACATTAAGAATAAGGAATAAACACTCAATCATAGAAATATTGAAAATAAAATAACTTGTAATATAAATTGTGTGTTCAATGCTAGGCTACAACAAAGCTCTAGAAAATAGAATTAATTCATAATGAAATTAAAAAGAAAAAGAATAAAACTGGTGTTCTTTGTTGAAGTCGGTTAATGAAGTATGTGGCTCTCGCCTCTGCCCATTGCCCTTCAGTTCCGCCTTCTCGAAAGAACACTTCAAAAATAAACTCTGGAACTCTAAACTCAGACTCAGACTCTAAAACACAAAATTAATATTAAGAACCAAGACTTCCTATTCATCCCACAAGACGAGATTAAATAGATGTCAAAACTCAAATCCAGAAAGTAAATAAATACGACTACAATCTAGCCTAACAATTTAAAAAATAGTTTCTAAAGATAGATATTAACATAAAAGGAAATTAGTCTAAGAATATCAAAATTATCTAAAATGGAAGATTCAGTGATATAAGGCTTAAATTGCGAAGTTCGGGAGGATTTGGTCGCCAATAGATTGATTGCGGAACTCAGAAGGGTCCTACCGGATAGATGTCGTGTGCGCTGCAAAGACCACGCGGCCCTCTCCTTGCCTACTAAGTGGAAAGACTCCTCCCGCCTTTTCTAGTTGTTGTCCATAATGTCGTTTAGGTTGGTCGTTTAGACTAGTCGCCCAATCTAACTGCCTAGAGCCTCGTCGCCAAATCTTTGCGCCTTCTGGAAACGAGTTTCCTCGCCTACCGAGAGGTAAGTCTTCTTGCCTTTGGGCAAGAGAAATGAGTTCCTTAGAGAGAGTTGTCTCACGCCCCTAGGTATTCTCTACCTACCCACTTGTGTCAGTTTCGGGTACATGTACCCTTTTGTTGATGGTTGTTTGAGCTTTTCCTAGGAGTATGACATGGGTTATTTGAGCGCTGTAGCGCCTGCTACTCGAACATTAGCTCGAGGTATTTTCTCTACCCCTTCTTACCCTGAAAAAGCAGGGGCACCTTGCGTCCTTGAACCGATAACCATCTTTTTGTTAACTTAGCCTCCTCCGTCCCTCTGGACCGAAATCTCTTTGCTGCCCATGGGACAAGGCTTCTAGCCAAAATCTCATCGATTCTCTTCAAATCTTGCTGCCTCTCATCGGTTTGGATCCGTAGTCTCTTCTTTTGTACCAAAATGATCTCATTTTGCACTAAATCTTCTCATTCCTTCAAATCCTAGAAAATAAATAAAATTATATAGAAATAAAATAAAATCAATAGTATTGAACAGAAAATGACACTTTTCATAAATAAAAGAGTTATAAAAATCACATAAATAATACTTATAAAATAGCCCTAAACTTAAGTTTTGCTCGCCCTCGACCAAAGAAGAAAAGAAAAGACAATTAAAAAAAGTATTGGTTTGATTCACAAAATTTATTGCCTCAAAGATTGTCTAAAGTCTATAATTTAAAGGAATCATTCAAGATCAATCAAGTCCAAAAGTATATCAAAACTCAATTCCACCGCATTATCCATGCCCACATTCATGCATACCCTTCATTCTCACTTCATCATTAGCTCCTTTGATAGTTTTATGCAAACAAGTAAATAAATAATGGATCTCTAAAGGCTTGCTTTTCAAATCACTCTCTACTAATGTAGAACAGAAACTATCATTAGGGATCAATAGGTCTTCATTAAGTTTGTAATGTAAGGCTATGGTGAGGGCTACAAAAGGTAGGATTCAAATAAAGCAAGAGTACTTAAGTTTGAACATCAACAGAATAAATAGAGCATTCTCACTTCTAACACAAACATCTATTCTCAATCATTGTAAATCTCTCAACATACATCTCTTTATTGCACTTTCAAGTATCTCTCTTTACCCCTATATTTAGTAGGTCAGACATGTCTTTTTTTTTTTTTTTTTGTGTGGAAATATTCCATACTTTTTCAACTGCCTTTGTGGATGACTCTTGTTGGCCACAAAGTAGACGAGTTGACTCTTCACACCCCCAAACTTATGATTTTAATAATATTGCTATACTTAACTTTACTTGTGGACCTTTTACCTCTCTTGTCTTTCATGCTATTGTGAGTGTGATTTTGTGTAAACTTAGTTCTCTTGAAAGGTAAGGATATCAGTGTTTAATCTCAAATAGGGTAGAAAATATGAGGTTTACAAGAAAGAAAAATATAAAGCCAAAATATATTTCAATAAAGCTCAAAGGGGCAACTAGAGATAAAGATAAGAAACATGTAAGCTTAAAAGGCTCAACCGGTCCAAAGAATGCCTTAATCATTTTTCTAGTAATATTCTAGCTAGGATTTCATCTCGAGTGTAATCAAACAAGTTCTAGAGTAAGTTGAGACCATACAAATTCACAAAATTCACATAAAATTTCTCTAGGTACTCAAAACAATTAATGATCATAAGAGGCATTTATTGAATATAGAAAATATCAAATTGAGTAAGATCAAGTAAAACATTAACAACTAGACTTAAGCAATGAGAACTTTTCCTAAAAAGTATAATCAATTTCAATCATATTCTTATCATAAGCTTTTTATTCATCAACCCATACTATTATTATTATTATTATTATTATTATTATGATTATTATTATTATTATAAATAAAATAATATCCTTTCCCCCCAAACTTAAATATCACATTGTCCCCAATGAGAAAAAAGGAAGAAAAACTAAAGTAAAAAATGAGAGAAGGTAAGAGATGCTCCCCTGATTTTTTTTCCTGATCTTCCAATTGAATATTTTCCTTGAAAATACAGCCGTGTACCCCTTCGAGATCTCCCCGGCCTCTTCGTTCTTTAAATTTGATGGAAGCGGGTTGAGTTCAAGTTTGGGTGGTTCCTTACGTGGTAGCTTTGGAAATTCAGTTCCATAAGTCTCGTCAGCCATGACCACATTTCAGTCACTTTTTTGAAAACAAGAATGTACATTGGAAGGGAATTCCATAGATTTAAATATGTCATAAGTGACTTTCTCCTTGCCGACCCTCAAAATGAGTTTCCTTTTCTAGACATCAATTAAGGTTCTCTCCGTCGCAAGGAAAGGTCGGCCCAATATGAAAGGGATCTCCTCATCCTCTTCCATATCGAGTACAATGAAGTCTGTCGGGAAGATGAACTTATCAACTTTCACCATTACATCTTCAATGAGTCCTCTCAGGTATTTAATGGATCTGTTCGCCAACTGTAGAGAGATAGTGGTCGGTTTTGCTTCTCCAAGACCTAGTTCCTTTGGCGGCAGCTTCTTTTGTACAATTGCACTGCTCTCCTCGGTCGCCAACTGTAGAGAGATGGTGGTCAACTTTGCTTCTCCAAGACCTAGTTCCTTAGTCGGCAGCTTCTTTTGTACAATTGCACTACTCTCCTCGGTCGCCAACTGTAGAGAGAACTGATTATCAATCTTATTTTTTCCTAATCTCTGTAGAAAATGAATTGGTGGATCATAAATTGAAGGAGAATAAGTTTCAGAAATAAACTTCCTGGATTTCTTAGATTTTGCAGCCCCTTTATTCTCTCTAGTCTTTTCAGCTTGCTGGTCGATCACCTCACGATCGGTTTCTTTCACCTCGTCCTCAGTTTCCTTCTTCTCGGACTTCACATTTTCGTTAGCTTCTTCATCTCGCTCGGTATTTACCGACTGGTCATATGTCTGCCCACTTCTCAATGTTTTGGCTTTGACATGTTCCTTCGGATTGGTCATACTGTTGCTCGGTAAAGTCCTTGCTATCCTCTCGGTAAGCATGTTTGAGAGCTGACCGATTTGAGCCTCAACATTTCGGATCGAAGCCGTTTTGTTTTGATTCACCATATCAGTCTTTTGCATGTACTGCATGATCGTATCTTCAAGTGTTGGATTCTTCTCTTGCTGTGGAAACTGTTGAGGTGATCTAGCCGGCACTTGGTTATTGTTCCATGGAAACTGTTGAGGTGGTCTAGCCGGGATTGAACGTGTTTGAATAGAGATTATTTTGACGTTGGAAATTGGACACATAATGGGCTTGTTCATAACTCGGTTGGGCAAAAGGATTCCCCACTTGGCAATCTCCTGCTCAATGATCAAACAACATTAGTTTGAATAGCATTAACGTTCATCTTACCTATTTGTTGTGATAGATTTGCCAACTGAGCTGCAATTTCGAACATAGAGTCATGCTCAACGACGTTGGCCGCCTTCTTTGGTATTGCTCTCTCTGTGGCCCACTGATAGTGGTTAGACGCCAACTCTTCCAAAAGTTCATATGCGGCTTTAGGGGTCTTATTCATTAATGCTCCTCCTGCGCCTGCATCAACTATAGATCGATTTGTGGATCCCAAACCATTGTAAAACGTCTCTACTTGCTAGGCTGGGAGGTCATGATTTGGACACTTGCATAATACATCCTTGTATCTCTCTCATGCCTTATATAATGATTCATCCTCAAATTGGGTAAAGGTAGTGATATCATTCCGTAATTTCGCTGTCTTGGGTAAAAGGAAATGTTTCGCTAAAAATTTTTGTGTCAACTGTTCCCAGGTGAAGATGAAGCCAGGCGGCAAAGAATTCAGCCAAGCTTTTGCTTTTTCCCTAAGTGAAAAAGGAAAAAGTCTCAATCAAATTGCATCATCTGTCACTCCGTTGTGTTTAAAAATATCACAAATTTCTAGAAAATTTGCAATATGGACGTTTGGATCCTCTTGTGACAGCCCCCCAAACTAGACGGTTTTTTTGGATAATTTGAATGATGGCCGGCTTTATCTCGAGGTTATTGACTTGTATAGCTGGCCACCTTATACTGGACATTGCCCCATTGACCTTGCATAGTCTCTTAACACCTTATGCTCTTGTCGGCCATATTAACTTTAGATACGATGACCTCTTTCGTTTTCTCTTTATTGATCTGAAGTAAAGTTCTTTCAATCTCGAGATCGAAAGGTGTATGCTCTAATGATTTAGATCGGGGCATGCACTTCTGATTCCTGAAAAGAAAAACCAAACTGAGATCTAATTTAAACCAATTTTTTTAAAATAAATAAACTAAAATAAAATCCAAAGTAATCAAAATCAAGATAGTATCAATATCAATAACAAAAATATATCTGCAAGTGCACAGAATCGTAACAAGTAGTAAAGTGATTTAAAGAAAACGGATATCGAATCCACATGGAATAATTATGCTATTGAGTATTGAAATTGATTAAATTAATTACTATTTGAAAAACTAAAATTTGAAGAATGGTTTATCTAAATTAAACTGAAGAAAAGAACATTAAAATTAAGATTTTAAAAATCATAAGAATAGATCTAGAGCATTTGACTTCACCTAGCAAATTCCACACAATTTATTATTTCTTGTTATAGAATCCCAATTATTCCAATTTGATGATAAAAATTCCTTAACTATTCAATATTTTCTCTCGATCAATACCAAAAAAATTTTCAACTAGTAACTCCATATCTCTATGTAAATTTAACTAATTAGAGACTCATTAAGCTCTTTGGATTTTTCTTGAAAATCACAATAGTTGCGGTAAAGCATATCTGCTTTCACTCAACAAATGGTGTTTAATCCTAGAACTTTAATCACAAATCACCTCTCGGTCTCATTGCAATCCAAAAGATCGAACAATAATTAACAAGAAAACTGTAAGCATTAAGAATATGGAATAAACACTCAATCATGGAAATATTGAAAATAAAATAACTTGGAATATAAATTATGTGTTCAATGCTAGGCTACACCAAAGTTCTAGAAAATAGAATTAGTTCATAATGAAATTAAAAAGAAAAAGAATAAAACTGGTGTTCTTCATTGAAGTCTATTGATGAAGCATGCGACTCTCACCTCTACCATCCAATTCTGCCTTCTCGAAAGAATACTTCAAAAATAAACTCTGGAACTCTAAACTCAGGCTCAGACTCTAAAACATAAAATTAAGATTAAGAACCAAGACTCCGTATTCATCCCACAAGATGGGATTAAATAGATGTCAAAATTCAAATCCGAAAATAAAATAAATACGGCTACGATCTAGCCTAAAAATCTGAAAAATAGTTTCTAAAGATAGATGTTAACATAAAAGGAAATTATCCCAAGAATATCGAAATTATCTAAAATGAAAGATTCAATGATATGCGACTTGAAATGCGAAGTTCGGGAGGATTTGGTCGCCAATAGATTAATTGCAAAACTCGTAAGGGTCCCATTGGATAGATGCCGTGTGTGCTGAATATAACTGGCTGGAAGGTCAGAAATGAACGGGCCTGGAGTTCTCAAAGACCACATGGCCCTCTCCTCGCCTACCGAGTGGAAAGACTCCCGACCAGGATGAAAGACTCCTCTCGTATTTTCTAGTTGTTGCCCACGATGTCGTTTAGGTTGGTCTTTCAAGTTGGTTGTTTAGACTAGTCGCCCAATCTTACTGCCTTGAGCTTCTTGCCAAATCTTCGGTCACACCTTTTAGAAACGAGTTTCCTCACCTACCAAGAGGTAAGTCTTCTTGCCTTTGGGAAAGAGAAATCTCTTTGTTGCCCATAGGACAAGACTCCTAGCCCAAATCTCATCAGCTCTTTTCAGATCTCATTGTCACTTATCGGTCTGAATCTGTAGTCTCTTCTTTTGTACCAGAATGCTATCTTTTTGCACTAAATCTTATCATTATGCCAAATCCACGAAAATAAATAAAAATATGTAGAAATAAAATAAAATCAATAGTATTGAAAGAAAAATGACACTTTTCATAAATAAAAGAGTGATAAAAATCACATAAAAATAACACTTAGGGATGGAGGGTTTAAGGAAAAAGTTAGGGATGGAGGGTTGTTTTGTGATTGATCCACTTGGGAGAAGAGGTGGTCTGACCTTATTTTGGGAGGGTAGTATTGGAGTGGAGATTGTCAACTTTTCACAGTGGCATATTAATGCAAAAGTGAAGGATGTTAGTGCAGAAGAATGGATGTTCACTGTTTTTTATGGGCACCCTTAGGCAGCTAGGATGAGGTATTCTTGGGAGTTGTTGTTGAGGCTTAAACCTAGGGAGGGGATGGTTTGGTGTGTTACAGGGGACTTTGATGAAATATTGGCCCAAAGTGAAAAGAGAGGGGGCCAGTTGAGACATGAGGGTAAAATGATAATGTTTTGTGAGGCACTTGAAGCAAATAGCCTGTTTGATGTGATTTTTATTGGTAATCTTTTTACATGGAGCAATGGTCATGATGATCATACCTTCACAAAGGAGAGGATTGACAGGTATGTTGCTGATTACACCCAAAGAATAACACAGTAGTTGTAACACGGTTTTGGGGTGTCGATCCCACAGAGAGACAAATTAAAAGAATGGTATAATGAACAAATAAACTAAAGAAAAATATTAAATAACTAATGGAGAACAAAGATTAATTTTTAAATACAAATTAAAGTGAAGCAAAGTCATTAATGGAAAAAGTACTCAAATTTGACGAACAATAAAGTGTCAAAAATCCCTTGCACAAATCCGGTATTTTAATTATTCTTGATTCATTGAATAACTCAATTGGGAACTCAATTCCCAAAATTTCCAATCGGAAGGTATAGATTTGTAAACAAAAATTAAACTAAATGTAACCCTTTGAAAAATCATTCACCACTTTTAAAATACATAAATTATTATTACTATTGAGAAAATTCAACGACGACAATATACTCAGGGAGCGATATTGAAGCAAAGAATTAAATCAATATAGATAAATAATTAATCCAAACATAAACAAAGACCTAATCCATTTAATAGAAAAAGTATGAATGAATCCATAAACATAATAAATTCTATGATTATTTGGAGAAGAAAACACCAATAATGAATTGAGAATGATAAAACAAATGAGTTTTATTAATTGAAAATCAAATACATAAATTAAAAATAAATTAAAAATATCATCTAATGTGCAAGTTTATCCCTAACCCTATTTGAGAATTTAGTTACTTATAAATATAATGGACTACAAAAATCTCATGAGAAAAATAAAATAAACGGCGACCATGGAAATTAATATCGTCTCTTCATTTTTCAGTACTGAGCCGTCTCCCTTCTCTCCAAACTCCCAATTTCGTGCTAATGAAATGCTTATATAAGGTATGAAAGAAACCCTAATGTCTTCATATTCCTGCATACAAAATTGCCTAAATTTTATGATTTATCTTGACCGCCACATACGCACTTCAAGAATTTGAATTTAGAAATCTTTATTAGAGACAAACTTGTAGCCCTTTAAGATAGCTTTCCACACATCAAGAATAGCATCAATCCGATTTTTGAGTGGAAAGTTCTGATCAAAATACTAAAGTATGTACATGTTGTCTTCTAGTGAATTTCAGACTGGCTTTTTCTCTTGATCTGAATTACTCTCAAACCATATCATTATCCTTATTTGAATAGTCCTATATTCGTTGAAAGTTCTTAGGTTGTTCCAACGTCTTGCCTACTTGAAAGTACTTTGAATTTGACTGGGTTTTGACTTGCTCTTTTATAGACTTTGAAATTAAATATAAAAATCTGTTCAGGAGTATCCCAAAATAAATAGAAACTCAATTCAAGAATATACATTAATTCCTATGATTTCTATTCACATTTT
Source organism: Juglans microcarpa x Juglans regia (assembly GCF_004785595.1). Taxonomy (NCBI): domain Eukaryota; kingdom Viridiplantae; phylum Streptophyta; class Magnoliopsida; order Fagales; family Juglandaceae; genus Juglans; species Juglans microcarpa x Juglans regia. The sequence goes on along the minus strand of NC_054597.1, from coordinate 20,442,143 downwards.
AGCAATATAGTCCAATAATATGGTATTTAGAATGCACTTTCGTACACTCATCAGCCAAATCTCATCGGCTCTCTTCAGATCTCGCTGCCTCTCATCGGTCTGAATATGTAGTCTCTTCTTTTGTACCAAAATGCTCTCTTTTTGCACTAAACCTTCTCATTCCTTCAAATATAAGAAAATAAATAAAAATATGTACACATAAAAAAAAATCAATAGTATTGAAGGAAAAATGACACTTTTCATAAATAAAAGAGTGATTAAAATACATAAAAATAACACTTACTATTTTTCTGATGGAAACAATGGTGAAAGCTAGAAGGGTGGAGGGTTTAAAGAAAAAGTTGGGATGGAGGATTGTTTTGTGGTTGATCCACTTGGGAGAAGAGGTGGTCTGACCTTATTTTGGGAGGGTAGTATTGGAGTAGAGATCGTCAACTTTTCACAATGGCATATTAATGCAAAAGTGAAGGATGTCAGTGCAGAAGAATGGATGTTCACTGGTTTTTATGGGCACCTTGAGGTAGCTAGGAGGAGGTATTATTGGGAGCTATGGTCGAGGCTCAAACCTAGGGAGGGAATGGCTTGGTGTGTTATAGGGGACTTTAATGAATTATTGGTCTAATGTGAAAAGAGAGGGGCCAGTTGAGACATGAGGGTCAAATGATGTTGTTTCGTGAGGCACTTGAAGCAAATAGCCTGTTTGATGTGGGTTGTGTCAGGAATCCTTTTACATGGAGCAATGGTTATGATGATTATACCTTCACAAAGGAGAGGATTGACAGGTATGTTGCAAATAAAGAATGTGGAGAGAGATTCAAACAGCAGTTGTGGAAGGACTTGTTGCCAGGATTTCTGACCATAAACCTATTCTAGTAAGTGCTAAAAAAGAAAGTAAAGGAAAGAGGAAAAGAAAGTTTGTCTTTAAGTTTGAAGCAAGTTGGTTAAAGGAAGAGGAATGTGAGTTGGTGGTGAAAAAAGTTTGGGCAGGAAGTAGCTGACACATGAACCTCTCAAGGAAATTCAAAATATGTTAAACAGATGCAGTGGGGAATTAGTAAATGGTTTTCGAGTAAAGGATAGGGAGAAGGGAGCAAATATTGAGCAGCTGTCACAGAAGATAAAAAGAGCTACAAGAGGTGGAGGGGCCACAGGTGACAACATATTTAAAAGTTCTTAAAAAAGAAGTGGGGACGCTATTGGAGCAGGAAGACATTAATTGGAGACAGAGGGAAAAAAGAAATTGGTACGGACTGAGAGATAAGAATACAAAATTCTTCCATGCTTGTGCCAACTAAAGGAAGAGGAAGAATCAAATACTTTCGATGATGGATGCCCAATCAAATGTGAGGGTGGAAGAGTAAGAGATTGCTGAGGCTTTCAGGAGGCACTTTGTTGAGGTATATAGTTCTAAATCCCCTTCTAAATGCTATTGAGAAGTGTATCAGCTCTACTGGTGCAAAAGTCACAAGTTGTATGAATGTGGAACTAGATAAGAGTTTTAGCACGGAGGAAGTGGAGGTAGCTTTGAAAGAGATGGGCCCTGAAAAATCCCCTGGACCAGATGGTTACAGTGAATTTTTTACTAGAGTTTTTGGAGAATTATAGGTGGAGATATTAGTGAGGCAGCTTTGTGTTTTTTGAATGGGGGGAAGATGGATGCCTAATTTAACTTCACATATATAGCTTTGATTCCAAAGCTGATTGACCCAAAAAAGGTTGGGGATTTTAGGCTAATAAGCTTGTGCAATGCCTTGTACAAGCTTATTGCTAAAACCTTGGCAAATAGATTGAAAAAGTGATAAATGAGGTGGTTTCACAGAACCAAAGTGTTTTCATCCTGGGTAGACTAATAACTGATAATATGGGACCCATGTCTGTGAAGCTAGACATTTCTAAAGTATATGAAATAGTTGAGTGGCCCTACCTAGAAGTAGTTATGGTGAAGCTGGGTTTTGGCAGTAGATGGATCAAACTGATTATGGCTTGCATCACTACAGTTTCATATGTTGTTTTGGTAAATGAACAACCTGGGGAAGTGATTAAACCATCGAGAGGTCTAAGGCAGGGAGATCCCTTTTCTCCCTACCTTTTTCTATTATGTGTTGAGGGACTTAGTAGTCTACGAAATGAGGCAGCAAATAAAGGGGTGATAAGAGGTGTGACAATGGCAAGAGGAGGTGTAAAGCTTACACATTTTCTCTTTGCAGATGACTGCATCATTTTTAAGAGGGCAAGCTGGGAGGAATGGTTGAGAATTAGAAGCATCCTGCGGTTGTATGAAAAATCCTCAGGGCAGTGCCTTAATAAATAGAAAACCACCATAATGTTTAGCTCGAATGGAAGGAAGAGAGAATGGGGAAGAATTAGGGATGATTTGGGAGCTAAAGTGCAGAACAGTTTTGAAAAATGCTTGGGATTACCTGCAATGGTTGGTAGGTCCAAGTATAACACTTTTAGAGGAATAAAAGATAAGGTGTGGTTAAGGATAAACAACTGGAAGAATCACTTTCTATCTCTTGCTGGGAAAGAGGTCTTGTTGAAAGCTATGATCCAGTTGATACCAATATATTATATGAGTGTCTTTGCACTACATAAAAAACTGTGTAAGGAATTGGTAGCTGAGATGGCCAAGTTTTTGTGGAGCTTTAAAGAGAATGATAAGAAGATAAGGTGGATGAGTTGGGACAGGGTGGGGGCTTCAAAGAAGTGTGGGGGCTTAGGATTAAGAGAGCTAGAGAGCTTCAACAAAGCTTTTCTAGCTAAGCAGTGCTAGAGGGTGTTGACAAATCCTAAGCCCATTGCAGCAAGGGTCCTGGATGACAAGTATAATAAGCAGTCTAGTGTGTTGGAAGCAAAACTGGAAAGGGTCCATCATTAATTTGGAGGAGTATGTGGGGAGTTGTAGATTTGTTGAAGGAGGGCATAGTGTGGAGGGTCGGCAATGGTAAGAGTATAAAGATCTAGGGTGATAGGTAGATACCAAAACCATCCTCTTATAAAGTTCAATCTCCTTTTAAAACAATTCTCAGTTGAAGATAGGGTGGAAAAGTTAATTGATGAGAGTAGGAAGTAGTCAAGGAGGTTTTCAGGGAAGAAGAAGTTGGGATTATTTGTGGTTTGCCTGTTAATATAACAGGTGGGTCTGATAAGTAGATATGGGCACCTTCAAGAAGTGGAATTTTCAGTGTGAAATCTGCATACCACTTCAAAATGCAAAGAAGAAAGCAGATAGAAGGGGAGTCATCTAATGCAGTTAATTGAAATGAATGGTGGTGTAATATTTGGAGATTAAAAGTCCCATGAGCGATAAAGATGTTCATATGGAAAGCTCTCAATAACTGTCTGCCAACTAGAAGAAATTTGTTTAGGAGAAACGTGGTAGAAAAACCCAATGTCCACTTTGCAACCAAGAGGAGGAAACCATATGTAATGAGCTTTGGAGCTGTGCTGCAGCTGTGGCTGTCTAGGCAGAAGGCAGTAGTCCAGTGCAGAAACGATCCTCAGATGAAGTAGATTTTGGGAGTGTGTGGAGGAAGATGGCACTTAGATTGAGTGAAGAGGAGCTAGAACTAGTTGCTACAGTTTTGAGGAACTTATGGTTGAGAAGAAATATATTTATCTTTGAAAAAAAATTCACTAGTCCTGATACCATACAATTCAAGGAAGCTAACTATGTTGGAGGTCGAGTGAGTAACCATAACAATAGAGAGTTGGTAAGATGGAGTAAGCCTAGAGATGGTGCTTCAAAAGTTAATTGGGATGTTGCCTTTGTTATAAAGAACAAGAAGATGGGAGCAGAGATTGTTATTAGAGATCATCTTGGTGATATTTTTATGTCTGCATGTATGCCAAATAACTATGTTATGTCTTCAGCTCAAGTAGAAGCTATAGCTCTTTGGAGAGCCTTAAAGTTGTGTGAAGAAGTTCAGGTGGGTAGAGCTGAGTTTGAAGGGGATGCTCTGAGTGTGGTAAAGGCTGTAAATAGAGAATATGATAATTAGGAATGGGAAGGCCAGATCATAGAAGATATAAGAGGAATGCTAAAGAACATACCTCATTGGATTGTTAGTCATACGTATAGAGAGGCAAACAAGGTTGCTGATTTTTTAGCTAAGTTTGCTTTAGAAATAAATGAAGAAATTGTTTGGATGGAAGATGGCCTTGATGGTCTCTATAGTCTGATTTTACAGGATAAAGTTGTAATGGATACTTCTTGATTGAATATAGATACATGTTTGTTTCAAAAAAAAAAAAAAAAAGTTGTCCAATGGTTGATATGAGATGGAAATCATATAGCATGTGCAGAGATAATAGAGTTTTAATTTTTATGATTTATCAACAGTAAACACCATCATAGAGAACTAGGCAATAGAAGAAAAAAAATAAAAAAACAATAGTACAAAACATTGTAGTGTCATGATCCAATGCATGAGATTCTATACTTTCCACATGAACCATCAGTCGTACTTATCTTGAAGGGATTGGCTCTTGCTCATCTAATGTTTGGGCTTAGCCACGTAAATAAATGGAAAGAAAAACCCAAGGCAAACTAAGGGGTCAAGCTTAAGTTCTCCAATGTTGAAAATAAATGGAAAAATAAAACCAAGGCAAACCAAAATAGGATGTATAAGAAACAGATACAAATATCTCAATTATGGTAATTTATCAGATCACCAAACAAAATGCAGACTAAAGTGGCACGTAGAATTACGAGCACATGAAAACAGCTTATAGAATCAAATCTATATGTGAAACTTGCATTCGGATACACTTTTGAATGCTTTGGTAATGATTTGCAAAGTTCACAGCCTAGGTACAACAATATCATAAGTTACATGGGGATCCCTATAGGTAAGCTCATCTTCACATCAATGTAGGGCCAATATAGTTCACATAAGGCTATTGGAATAATTATATATTCTTTCTCTAAGAGAAGAAAGCAGATCTAAACACTTGTATTGCCCCTATATATAAGTTATAACAAATGATATCAAGGCCACAAAAAGAAAAGGAAAGTTATTATTTAGAGTTTCTGAGGTATGAACCCATTTAACCCATTTACTCATGAACAATAAGAAACTATCTCAATGCTATCAATATTCTTTTCTTACTATGTAACACCCCGCTTCCCAAAAAGACATTTTAGAATTTTCAGAGAGATAGTGTGCTACTATTAAACTTGAACTTAAAAGCTTTTCTTTTTAACAAAGCGTCAGATGCAAAAGATTTCCATAAATAACAAACTTCAATAAATCCTAAAACTCCAAAATAAAGTCTGCGGAAGCACTTATTTAAAAAAAAATACGGAAGTCTCATGTGCTTATCAAAATAATTTATTTAAACTATAAACCATAGAAATAATAATAGCACAATCTGTTTAGGCCTCTGTCTCGCCTCCCAGGATTAAGTCCTGTTCTGTAGTCTCATCCTCATAAATGCCATCACTTGGGGTAGTTTAAAAACATAAAAATAAACTAAAATGAGTCGAATACTCAATAAGCAACACATCATATAGTAAACATAATAAACATAAGGTTTCTTTAAAAACGTGCATACTCACAAATACATATGTAATTAACATAAACATGAATATGGACTTATCTTTTCATTTATCATAGGCCGTTACCCACTGTTGACCCCCGTGAGTTAGGGTTAGCGAATCTAAGTAGATTCCAATTTTGCCCGTGGCCGCAGATTGTAGAATCCATACATAAGGAAGACATACTAGGTGCACTACTAGCATGCACGACTTGGCAATGTAATATGCCCATAACATAGGTACCGTCTTCATATCATAACATAGGCCGTTACATATTTTATCAAAATCATACTTGCATACTTGTCATTTCATAGATTTCAAAAGAAATCACATACATACTTGTCATATCGTGTCATAGATTTCAAATGAAATCACATTCTTTCATAAATATTGTGATACATGTTCCCTCACATAAATTCATGACTTTCATAGAAAAGTTTATGCATAACTCTCACATAAAATAATTTTATGCATAACTCTCACATAAAATCATGCATTTCATAAATAATTTTATGCATAAATTTTCATATAAAATCATAGATTTTCATAAATATATCATGATTGGGTACGTAAAGAGGAGCTTCCAAAGAAGGGCATACATGCAAAATATTTTTATAAAAGACATGCCGTTTACCGTATATACGTGGGTATGATCATGCTACTTACCTTGCAGTGCTAATCCACTATTTTCGGTACGTAATCGGTCGCCTATAAAATAAACACGTAATTTGCATAAATTTCTAATTAAACATGTGATTTTATTTAAAACCTAAACTACTATAATATTCTATATTTCCTAAACTTAGATTCCTCTTAACACTAAAATATTCTCATCTTTTAATCCTAAATAGGCATGGGTATTTTTGGAAAACAATACAAAGGGCATTATTGTAATTTAACTAACCCACTTAAAATTGATCTTACGGGTTGCCTACATATTCGGGTTGGGTTTTACGCTTGAATGGGTTGCATGCATTCAGGTTGGCTGGTTCGATGCTCACCGAGAGAGGAAGAAGCAGTCGCGACGGTGGGTCTAGTAGCTGGGCACAGCGTCAACTCCGACGAGTGGCAGCTATGCAACTGAGAGTGAGAGAGTTATGAGAGAGAGATTACGGGGAGAAGGTTTACGCACCACGCAGTGTGCATGGGGCTTCGGGCGGTGGCGCTAGCTATCACTGGGTAGTGGAGGCTAGATCTCTGGCGTTGTCTGTTGCTGCCGACGGTGGCGTCGCGGCCCAACAGTGGCAGAACGTGGCTCTTGGTTTGTGCAAGGATATCTCCTCTGTTTCGGTGCAGTAAAATAAAGTATTGTCTGTGTAGATCTCACGGTTGGGCGACGGTGGTAGAAGGAAGAGCTACGATTGCTGCGTATGGGAAAGTTGGTGGTTCTTGGTGTAGCTGCGCGGCTGTGGTGTGGAGGCCGTGAGATGTGAGGGAGAAAGGGATGGTTTCCGGCATCCGGGAGTCTTGTTTTCGTGGTAGTTCACGGCAGAGGGAGGAGCAGCTCGGAGGAAGAGGCTCATGGTGGAGGGCTGAGCTTGGAAACACAGTTGTTTTCAGTATTCACGGTGGAGAGAAAACGGCGTGATAGTCTAGGGACGGGCTGAGCGTTCGATGAGTTCGTGAAAGGTGCTCTGCGTGCGTGTGTGTACTTTGACATTGGCAGTAGTGGACTATGATTTTCATGCAAGAGGGCTAAAGCATCTTTATAAACATAGGTGGATGAGAAACAAAAGAGAAAAGAAAACTCTAGAGGTGATAAACGTGTATGCGGAGGAAGTGGTATGATGGAGCCGTGTATGCAGTGATAGACGGACAACAACTAAACTATGCATGAAGAGAAATCTACCTAGGTGAGGAGTCTAGGTGATGGAGGGCTGTTGCGGCAACCATAGTTTGATAGCAATCAATAAGGAAGTTCTCGTATGTATATAAAAAAACATGGTGGAAAACCCTAGAGAAAACAAAGGGGAGAGACGTGCATGCGAGTGGATTATTTGAAATTTATAGAAGAAAAAAACCGGTAGGGAAGAGTTTTATTATGAAGAGGAAATAAAAAATAGTAATCGTGTTTGGACTCTAACACACACGTGCTTGGAGTAAAAAAAAATAATAATAATGGAGTCTTAACTCTAGGTTTAAAAAAAAAATCATCTGATAATTTTCATATGGGCTTTAACTCATTTATTGAGCCTAAAAATTTATCTGTACTTTATCCCTAAAAATATAGGATTGGGTCGTTACATACTATAATATAAATAACTTTTTTTTATTAGTAAACTAATTAGAAGGTGTCAATTGCAATCTCATTCTCTACCATATTATTTTGGGAGGAAGAGTAAGTGAAAAATAGAGTTTGAAGAAAAAAAAAATCTCAGAGTAAGACATACATAATGCTTACTAGTTTGATTTATTCTTGGAATATTTTTTTTCTTGTTCTCGTTTTTCTCCTGTCCTCACCGTGCCTACCTACTAGGGACTACAACTAAACAATGATACAGTGGATCCAATTCAGTACTGATTGAACCCAACTTGCAAATCATCAATTTAACACTACATTCAGAATCTGGAATTCTCCGCTATTGGGATTTTGGAAGCCCTTGTTTATATTTTATATATTCTCAACCAAGAAAACAAAGACTATATTCATTCATTACAAACATGGCGCCCTCTTGATCTGTTGTATTTGCGTTGACGCTATAGAGAGAGAGAAAGGAATGAACAAATAGATAGAGAAGAAAACGACACAAGTACTTTACCAATCCAAGTATAATGCGGGAATCCAAGTATTAGCATGTAGTTTTGGCATTAGTCAACAACTTCAAATTGTGTATTCAGATATGATGGGAATATATACAAAACTCAATCATATGCATAGAGAAATATAAGAAAAGCTAGAGTTTTTTTTTTCCGCATATGGTCAAGGCTAGTAGAGGCAGCACCGTTTGGGTTTTAGGCAGCAAAAGTGGTGGCAGTGAGTACGAGAGGTAGAATAGCGGCAGAGAGATAGATAGGGATGCTTAACATATGGACTTTCTTAAAAGTGGATGAGACTTTGGGCTCTACTATCAACCTATCTGCACTTTCAAAATGGGGATTGAGGAGAGTTAGGAGGCAGATTTTTCATAAATGTGAGAGTTAAGATGGTGTAGGTTTAATTTATAAAAGACATTAATTTCGACAACGAGAAATCACCTCAAAACAATATTCATATTTTTCACAAAATAAATTACCCAATATAGTTGTCGATAAGAGGAGTATTTTAATTGGGATGAGGATAAATCTCAGCAAAAAGAAAAATGTTGTCACAAAGTGCAACACTTCCCTCACTGAGAAATGTTGTGTCAACACTACATGGTAAAAACCATTTATTGCTACGACTTTTACGTCGCCATGAATAAGTCCCCACAATTGCATTGATTCTTTTTCAGAGGCATGCTTCTTGCGGGGTGAAAACAAGTCTTTTCATTAAATTATGAGCCGCCGGAAAAATAGTGGCCACAAAAGGTGTTGTAGTGTCATGTTGAAATGTAATCAAGTCAATAATGATAGTTGTCTTGTTGGACAAAACGTCAGGACATTTTGCAAGTGACAGTTATTACCATCTGGGCAAGGATGAATAGTGCAAAGAGTTTTGGAAGCAGCGGTAGGATAAGATAGTCTGTAGTCTTTTACAAAACCCATGTCCTTTTACTTTCATCGAAATCTGGAATACAAACATGTATTAAACAACCAACACCCCCCCCCCCCCCCCCCGGGCGCCCAAAACGAAAATTCCTTAGTAACCATGACCCTAGCCTTACGGTTTGATATTATGAGAGTAGTGCCAATAGGCCAACGACGGAATGACAAGTGGCATATTGGAGACTTGCCACATTGGAGGACTTGGTAACTTGGTTAAAATACTAGATAGATTTGAAGAAGGTCAAGAGTTGATTTAATAATGACTCAAGCCCTGATAAGATTAGAGGCTGAGAATGTACCCATGATTTTAGGCCAATTAGTAAACAAAATATTATAGGCCCAACTTAGTGGATTTAGGACTATGGGCCCAAAGACTCTAAACTATTGGCCCAATTTAGAAAAGATCCAAAACTAGGACCCAACTTAGTGAAATATTGAGGCCAAGAAAAGGCCCAATAAAATCTGAATATGGGGCCCAAGAAAAGGTCCATTTCAAGGCCAAAACAAAAGACTTGAACATATGGCCAATGGGATTTCAACACTTTGGAAAAAAGCCTAGCATTTCCTATCACTATTTCTAATGGGACCCACATACACCATACCATTAGTTTCCTTTATCCTAAAATCCATCCCACACAGCCCTAGGATTTGTTTTTCACCCATGGTAAGATCTCTAACTTGAGTTTAGGTTACTATCTCAAAAACTCTCATCATTTCCATGAATAGTAACTCAAACATCATGGCTTGTATAGTTTTCTTCATAATTTTTCATCTGCAATTTTTGTCTTTGCCATTTGTTTTGCATCACTATTAGGCAACCCTTGAATGATAGAACAACCCAACCCATGTCACTTGAAGAAAATGCATGTCAATGTGTAACGCCCGTCCTTGTGGTGGGTCTATTTATAAAATATTTTGAGAAAGGATGACGGGAATTACCTTCCGATTTAAAACTTTTTGCTTCTTCCCAGGGTGCAAGACTCTACGTTTATAAAATAAAAAATGTGCTTTTGTAATAAAAGAGGTTTACAGTGGAAAACGTCGATTTTAATAATAAAAAAGCCTCTCTTACATTTGAACCTTATGCCTAGACTTCCGTGCTCTTCCCCATGGGCCATGTCTGTCCCGACGCGTACTTCATTTCCTTCCCTATTGGGGGGGGGGGAGGGACATATATAAAAACTAAAATGAGTCGAAGACTCGTAAGTATTACTTCATGTAGTTAAAATATAACAACGTAGGTTTTCATTCATGCATTCATCATTCGTACATACTATACTTACATGCATGCGTGCATACGTGCGTTCATTTGAAAACATCACTGGACGGGGTTTTCCTTTCTTTTCGTAAAATGTTTCACCCGTCAGTGCCTTCATTTATGCAAGAGTGCAGTGCCTTCATTTCTTAAAGTGCGTTCGTGCATGCGTATATGCGTACATACATACATTCTTTCTTTTCACTTTCATAGGCCGGTACACACTATTATGTCCTGTGTGTTAGGGTTAGCGGCCCTTTGACCTGGATTCCGCCCGTGGCCACAGGTTGGGAATCCCTTTTCATATGGGGCAGCACTGGGTGCACTACCGGTACTACTTACCCGGCATTGCAATCTGCCCATTCATTGGTACCCTTTCATTCATTCATGTGGCCGTTACGTATCTCTATACATTTCATTCATTCATTCATTCATGTCAGCTCAGAAGAGCTGGAGCTTCATTTATTCTTTCTTTCATTTAACATGAGAAAACATTTCTTTTCATGAGAAAACGTCATTTCGTGAGCATGAGCTCGAACGTCCTCTTTCATGACGCCCACGAGCATCACCTCGTGACATACACAAAAGTATCAGTTCGTACCATCCATAAAACATAAAGCACGGGCTCAAACTTCGCCTTTCACGGCATCCGCAAGTATCACCTTGAACCTCGGCCTTTGCGGCGTCCACGAGCATCACCTCGCGGCGCTCGTGACGGCATCGGTCCGTGGGATCCTCAAAACGATCTAACGTTGAGATATTAAAATACTCATTTGAAAATGCATAAACGTTAACTTAATTAAAAGCACTCAGAGGAATTAAGGTAAATATTATTTTAAACTAACTGTAGTTTATAAAATAAGATTTTTTCATCATTAATAAATGATGAAATCTTATTTAATATATTTAAAAGGATGAAACCATTTAATTTAATTAAAGCTTTCAACATAGTTTAAATCCCAATAATATTTCAAATAAATGGAATCATTTTAATAATTAATATTAAAATGATCTCCGACAATTATAATATTTTGGAGCTCTTCAAAATATTATAATTGTCTCTTTTAAAAACAAGTTTAACTCAACGATAATGGAAATACCTCATATAAATATTTCCAGTACATTTAAACACTGAGCGTACTTTAGAAGTCACCTAATATCTTGAGAGGCACGTCGTCATGGTTTGGCACACATGACGATGCTCACAGTCGCCAGAAAGAATGGCAGACTATTGCATAATTCCGTCATCAGAATTTGCTTACGTCAGAAATGATGAGTCTTACGTAAGAAATAGAGAAGTTTACGTAAGAAGAAAGGAGCGGGGGTTACACAATGCTGCTAAAACCCACCAGTCAGCACACCTATTGCAAACCGATGCACTCCATTGTAACCTTGGCTCTTCCACAAGTTTTCAAAGGATTTTTCTGCAATTCATTCAACCCTCATCATATCTCCTAAACCTAGAAAATTTAGACCGAAAATAAGGCTAAGAACAGTTCCAAAAATAAATCCAAAAACCCAACTATTCATCTTGGAAATGAGACTTGACCAAACCGAACTGCCCATGACTTTTTCAAAAATATTTCTGCACCAAAACCAGCCACCACTACACTCCAATACCCTTGCCTTTTAGCTCTAAATATGTGCTCCAAAATAACCAATTGCATGCTTGGCCAATCACCTCTCACGAGTAGCAAAACCGATTGCTGAAATGGGTGGTGATCATGTGTTCACTTGGCTGAAACCTATGCACATTCAACCCTTTCATTTTCTGCTCAAACTAAACCAAAGAGAAATTATTCCTACCTCCACACACACCTGGAAAAGCTGAATAATAGTATTTACTATTTAGCGAAACAAACCACAAGGATGGGACAAAAGAGGATAAAAAAAGCTGGATAGCTTTGGTGAAGCCAAAACCGTTGGCTTTCATTTTGGTTTCTCATGTGATTTCTTTTCTAACTTCTGAAATCTTCAACCCCTGCACCTATGGCCTTCACCTAGCTCTTATCCATGAAGTAATAAAGTGGTTTATGCGACTATTCAGCTGTGCAAGAGATGATAAAATCTGAAAATGCAATCAAGCACTCCACCACCCACACACACACATCACCTCCCACCCTTCCTTCCTAGCCATGCACTCCCTCACTCCCACTCCTCCCATTGAGTCTTATAAATACCCTCCCCCCCCCCTCCCCTTATCCCTCACTTCCTCACACATCTTCCTCAAACTTCTCTTTAGTGTTTGTGAGAGAAAAACACTCTTAGTGTGTGAAAGGAGTGAAACCGAGTAGTGAGAGTGAAGTCTTTGGAGTGAGTATTTTGGGAGCACCATAAGCCATGGTTTGGTAAGTGATCCTATCTTATATTTTTTTTTGGGTGATAGATTAACATATTAGGCTTTAAATTATGGCATGAGAATGATGATTTGATTGAGTTATATGAAGATTAACTTGAAGAAATGCATTTCGGTTCAGATTTGGAGTTTTGCTAGAATAAATTATTTTGGGATGAAATTTAGCCATGAAATGTCTTGATATGGTCTTATATGTTTTACTAATGTATTGAATGATTTATCTAAGGTTCATATTTGAGGAAAACAACATGTCATGTTAGGTTTATAAGTCAACGTCTTGAGTTGATCATCTAAGCACATTCGGTTTCCACTTGCATGAAGATGTATTTTCCCAAAATTTGTGTTATAAATTAACCTTTATAAACCTATTATCATCATGTTAGGGGTTTAAGTGCATGATTTATTTAGGCCTTAAGGGTTTACATGTTAAAAAGAAGCTAAGAATGTCATGCTTACACTAGGTTTGAAGAAGGTCTCATGACATTTTGGTGCAAATTGATGCATGGATGACAATAAGAACCCATGTGACCTAAATCTAAGTTGCTAGCATGTCCCTTAAGAACATATGTATTGTTCGATACTTAATAAAATTCGGACACTTATGCATCCAAAGAGGTTATAGGCTTGAAATCACAAAATGACCACAAATGCATGCCGCATGTTGGATATAGTTAGCATAATAGTTGTTTGATTCTTGCAATTATAAGGTCACATATGGATTTAGAACATAAAAAGTATGAGGTTTGTGCAATTTGGTGAAATTTGGGGTCAAAATCAAAGTTTTAAAATTCGTTTTGTTCGAATCGGAATGACCTAAATTTTTCGTGCCGGAATAGTAATCGGCATAGAATAGGATATTGTTCCGTACTGGCTCAAATTCTGGCCGATTTTGATCCATTCCAACCATATTTCGGTATTCCGGCCAAAATGGTCATTTCGGACCGAAATTAAAGTCAATGGCAATTTTGAAAATAAATTAAAAACTTAGGACATAATGATAATTTTGTGAAAAAAGAATAGAAATAGTTAAAATGACGAAGGGTGGACGGTTCAGAGAAGATGAGAGAGTTCCTAGCTCCTACTGACCATGGCTTCAGCGACATTGTGCTTTCTTGGTCTCTTGAAGATATTGAAAATCAAAACCTTTACAAGTACCAGGTTTGCTTTAATCCATCATTCTCTTCGCACACATATTACTAGCTCCCCCTACACCGCTCTTTACATAATTTATCATTCACTATTGTGCACCCACTTTCCCTTTTCCGTCATGTTTTCCAAAAAATCATTCTACCCCCTTAAGCAAGAAAAAGAATCACTCTCTCCCCCACTCCAATAGTATCTTTAACTTATATAATCCGTGCAGAATCTCCCAGACTAACTCGACTTTCATGCTGTAAAAAATCCCTTTTAAGGACTCTTTGACCCTTCAAGAATATGATGTTTTCAAAAAGTAAAAAAGTACAAAATAAAAATAAAATTTATTACTATTATTTACTTGTAGGTCACGATCTAGTCTTCAAAAGAAAAAGACTCTAATCCAGGAGGGGAAGAAAGCTTTTGCAATAGAATATTGATGCTTATCATTGCTGTTTTACCCATTGTTGTGTTTACCGTTGCCATTTTTCTTATTGCCGTGTTTTCCATTGCTTACATTGTATTGATGTTATTTTAAAATATAGTTTCTATCTATAATTTATCCATATAATGTCTATCCTAAAACAATATACCAAAACGTACCGGAACCAAAATATTCCATTTCAGTGCCTCAACTGAAATGGTCATTGGAACGGAATTCAAAACTTTGGTCAAAATGCAAATAGTGAATGTTTAGGGCCTAAGTGGCAATTTCAAGAAATATAGGGGCAATTTTGTAAATATTGTTTTGAGCCCTGTTGATTATGAAAATATTCCTTAGTTTTAAAATTCCTAACTTAGAACAACTCTTACTACAACCACACCAAATTCTTAAGTACCCGAGAAGTTTGTAAATTAGCTTCTAACTTACTGTTGGATAATTTATTTATGATTCTTATAGAAAGGCCACATTCATATTATAATATCATATGATACATCATTGAGCATTTAATTACTTGCTTACATAAGATGTGAATCTTTTACCATTTTAGCATGTTACATAAAAATGTCATTTTTACATGAAGCATACTACATGCACATGTCATGAAACACATTTTGAGAATTAACATGAAAATAAATCTTGTCACGACCCCAAATCCTAGAATGGAGGATTATACTAGTAGAACTCTCCTGTCCAATCTGGAGTGAGTAGAAATGGAGTGGTAACCCTTGGGTTGACAAAGAACCGTCAACGAGTTTCGAATGGATTCTTTTTAAAGAATGTTGGAGTGAAGTCGTATATGGCATCTAATGTTGGTGGGTGCATATGTTATGATGATATGTTATGATAATGAAATTTTATAATATCAATGCATTGCGTTATGAGTCTCCAGACAATGTAGTTTCAACATGAGTTGTACTACGATCATCGACAGGTACTCAAAGTGCAAATGAAGAGCTATGATTCTACAGGGCAGGAGAAATCTACAGGGATAGGATGGATCATCAAGATGCGGTAATTAAAAATCTACAGGGGCAAGGAGAGATAGGAGGCGACATGAGTCTAGTGTTGAAAATGGGTATGAAAATGAAGAGTATGGTGATTCTCTTATTGCCAGGTGTGCACTCAATACACAAATTAAGATAGATGATACAGAGCAAAAGAGCGAGAACATTCATACTAGATGTCACATCAACAACAAAGTATGTAATATGATCCTTGATGAGAGGAGTAGTATAAATTTGGCTAGCACTACTTTAGTTGAGAAATTGGATTTACCTACATTGAAGCACCCTAGACCATACAAGTTGCAGTGGTTGAGTGATTGTGGGGAGGTTATGGTAAATAAGTAAGTGCTAGTTTCTTTTTCAATTGGAAAATACCAGGATGTGGTGCTTTGTGATATAGTGCTTATGCATGCTGGCCATATTTTGTTGGGGAAGCCGTGGCAGTATGATTGGATGGTGATCCATGATGGGTTAAGGAACATGTACAGTTTTGAAAATGATGGAAAAATAATCAAACTTGTTTCTTTAACTCCAACACAGGTCCATGGGGACCAACTGAAACTGAAAAGTAAGGTTGCTCAAAAAAGAAAGAATAAAAGTGAGATTGAGCTAAAAAGCAAGAGTGAATGTGAGATTGAGAAAAAAAAAGAAATAGTGAGGCCGAAAATGAGAAAAAGAGAAAAATAAGAGAAAAAAGATGAGGGTGAGGCTGAGACCTCACGAAAAAGAGAGAATGAGTTAAAAAAAATAATTGTAAGGTCGAAAGTTCAAACAAAGATGAAGAAAAAGAGAGTGACAGAAAAAAGGAGAGTGAAAAGAAAAAGGTGAGTGAAAGGGAAAAAGAGAATGAAAGTGGAAAGAAAAGAGAGAGTGAAGAAAGTGAGAGAAAAACAAAAATAAAAGTGTGTTTTTATGCTAAGGCGATTCTTAATACTAACAAACTTGACGTATCTTTGCCTAGTGTTGTTGTCTCTTTATTGTAGGGCTATGAGGTCGTGTTTCCTATCGGTATGTTTAGTAGATTGCTGCCTATTAGGGAGATAGAGCACTATATTGATTTTAGGCCAAGTGCGACAATTCCTACTCGACCATTCTTTGAAAACATGAGTTCTAGACACACTTAAAGGGACAAGGTAAGTTGTTGACTAGAATGCATGCTATGTGGGAGGACTGTATTGAGACTTTTCCTTATGTAATAAAATACACACAAGGTAAGAAAAATTTTGTAGTTGGTGCTTTAGCCAGAAGGTATGTCCTTGTCTTCATTTTAGATGCAAAGTTATTGAGATTTGAATATGATAAGGAATTGCATGTTAATGATGATGATTTTGCTAGTGTGTATGGAGCTTGTGAGAAGGCATCATTAGGTAAGTGTTATGGACTAGATTGATATTTGTTTAAAGAGAATAAACTTTGAGAGCCTACTAGTCTTATGCATGGATGTGGTTTGTTGGGTCATTATTGTGTAACAAGGATTTTAAATGTGTTGTGTGATCATGGGTGGGAGCATTGCTTTTCATTCATTGAGTTTGCATATAATTGGAGTGGTCATTTTGGTGCAAGGAAGACTTTAAATGTGTTTCATGAATGGCAAAACGTTTGTGAGAGTATCACTTGCCATTCATTGACTTGTTGCATGAACGTTTGCGGAAGTATCATTTGTCCTTTCCATATGTCATCCGTTACAAGCAAGGTAAGGAGAACATTGTTGCTGATGTGTTATCTCGGAGGTATGTCCTTACTTCTTTGAATACCAAATTGTTTGGGTTTGAATATGTGAAAGACATGTATGCCGATGACGCTGACTTTTCTACTGTATATATGGCATGTGATAAGGCGGCATTTGGTAAGTTTTACAAGCATGATGGTTATTTGTTTAAAGGAAACAAAATGTGTGTGCCAAATTGTTCTATGCGTGAGTTATTGATGCGTGAGGCACATGGTGGGGGATTAATGAGACACTTTGGTGTCATGAAAACTTTAGACATTTTGCATGAACATTTCTTTTGGCCTAAGATGAAGAGAGACATTAATCGCATTTGTGGCAGATGCATTACATGTAGGCTACTTTCAATGTTTTTGATCTTTCTCCTTTTGATGTAGGTGAAGATTCGAGGTCGAATCCTTTTAAGGAGAGGGGGAATGATGGGAACCAAGGAGGCCTAGTCTAAAGATCCTTTGCAAGTTTTAGATGAGCCAATTACAAGATCAAGAATCAAGAAGATCAAGGAAGCAATGCAAGTATTGGTGCAATCCACTTGGGATGAAGTTAGCAAGAGCCTAACACTCAAGATGGGCCTGGAAGAAGGAAAACCAGTTTTGATCCACTTGATACTTGTGGAAGACATGAGTTAGAGTTATTGTTTGAGCCTATTGTTATAGAAGGCTTTCAATTTGTTAAAGATTTATTTTATTAGTTTAGAATAAGTGGGCTTGAGGATGTTTGGCCCACATATGTCTTATTTCTTATGAACTAGACTTTTTGGGAAGACCTTGTATTTTGGCCAATGGCTTATTTGAAAAGTTACTTTTTAGGAACTAGGGTTTCAAAAAGTTACTGTAGTGTTACTGTAGCCGCGACACTATTCATCCTGGGGCATTTTGGGTAAAATGGGCATTGTTTTGGCCTAGTGTTAATTGGGTTTAGGTATTTAAATACTTGTAGCAATCCAACATAGGTTTAGACAATGTTGAATTTTCATTGTGAGTTGCATTTACTCCTTTTGTTCTTGATTGAAATTTTGAACTTATCAAAGGTAAATTACAACCTTTATGGCATTCCTCCTTGTAATCTGGATTCTTGAGACAGGTTCTTCAACAAGTCTAGATTTCAATATAATCTAGGTTTTTGAAACGAGTTCTCAACGGGTCTAGATTCTCCATCTATTGACTTGATTTTGACTTTCTTGGGTGAGTTTTCAAATTGATTGTGGGTTCAAGGGATTCAATTTCCATGGGTTTATATCAGTGGGAGTCTAAAACTCTGGACATATTTTCATCTCATGCTTGCATCACTCATGTCTTTTCTCCATGGCTGATTTGTGTTGGTATAATGTTACTTTTGAAGGATTTTTTAGGTGGTGGAAGATGGAGGATTGGCTGCCAAGTGCTCAAGTGTGTGCAGCTCATGGAAGAGGGTGAAGTTGCTGAGTGGTTCAAGCTTGATGCCATTGGTTTGTGGTGTTTGGCTCGGGGGAAAACTTGGTCAAGACTTCATGATGACTTTGAGGGGCTCATGGGGATTGGAAGGAAAGGGAGGTGGCATGTGGTGTTGGCTCAACCAAAAGCAGAAATTCAAACAAAAACACAATGTCACTTGGTTTAGCTTTAACTAGGTTGCTAATGGAATCAGTTGGGTTCTTGGAGCCAATTTGTCCATCATTTGAACTTAGCTATGAGGGATAATGTGAGGTGTTAAATGATGAAATCACCCTTGAGAAAATGGTGCAAAAGGCATGGGCTAGGGGGTTGATTTGGTATAATGCACAAGAAGGTGCACATGTGTGCCGATTGTGGTGACTTGGGCATTGAGATGTGTTGGGTCAAGATTAAACTTCTAATTTGACCTAAGAATGATGCAATTCAGTAATAAAATCAATAAATTTCAAATAAAAAGTGTGAGAAATCATTAAAAGGAAAATTAAGCTTAAAACATGGTTTAGCGGTCACTAATCATATGTAACTTGATTAATGCCATTAACTCAAGCTAGAAGCTTAATTATGGTCAAGTGGGAACCTTAAGGGAGTGGGGTACTTCTTGGATTTGAGGGAAACCAATGGTATGGTATTATATGTGGGCTTCAATTAGAAGTGTAAAATTGGAAAACAAGACTTTAGGGTCTTGTTGGGCTTGTAGGCTATTTGTTTAAGTCTCTTGGTTGTGGGCTTTTGGTGTGGGTCAATGAGTGGATCTTATGTCCATATTTGAGAGCTCAAATAAGGCCTCAATGTTCTACCAAGATTGGGTCAAAATGACATGTCTTTCTAAGGTTAGGTCAAGGGCCTCTACTATTACCAAGTTAGGCCCAAAGGCTTCTTGCCTTCATAATGTTTGAGCCTAATTTCTAAGGTTTTTCAAGAAAGGCCTAAGCTTCTTAAATCATCATGGGTCTTGGCTTATGGAATCTATCTTTAGCTCATCACATTCTTAGTGACTTAGGGCCCTAGATAAAATACTATTGGGCACACACCTAAATCCATCCATACTTAGCCCTTTGCTTAGCCCAATAATAATGCCAAGTGTCATTCCACTATTGGCTTTCTGGCAATTAGTGTAACATATAATACTAGAACCCTTCTCATAATTCTAACTAAAATAAAAAAAAATGTGATTCTCATCCTAAAATAATAATAAAAAAAATTCTCAACATTAGTATCAATCTATCGCTAACTAAAATTAAGGGAGCTAATGGTTAAAGTCTTAAAGTGCTTTTTAAGCAGGGTGTTACAGATATTTTCTTGTATGCATATTATGTTTATTATTAATCATGCATATCTTATCTCTGTGCAAGTTAGTTGTTTAACTTACTGAGATTCCAATGAATTTGCTCGAGGTAGGACATCATTCCCTCCAGAATGATAGAAACTATGTCAGGACCTACTTTTGACGATCGAGATGTGATGAACTCCACCCCTTTGCTTCAGATGATTGACGACGAGCCAGACCCAGACTGCTAGATGGAGTTAATAGTATTATTCTTAGGGACAGTCCTGATCACCATGGAGCATATTAGAGAGATGATTTGATTTGACTTGTTTATGAAACCTTGTTAATATTGTCTGTAAATAAGGAGATCCTATCTCCCACTTATCTCTGAACTTATGCCTTACTACTTGGACCTCTTTAAGTAAGGCAATATCTATCTATGGTTAACTTGATCTATTGGGTGTTTAGTTCATTCTTGCATGAAATTTTATTAATCATCATTTTTTCACTGCGATTATTGTATGCTTCTAGTTGCATACTACGATGCATTGCATATTATATATCATGTACCGGGAGTATGTAACCATGAGTTACATGTCCCAACGCTCCAAGTTTTCGTTACACCCCAAGCAGAGGTTGGGAGCATCACAAAACATGATATGAACCTGTGGGAATGGAATCCCTTAAACCCACAATCAATTTGAAAACTCACCCAAGAAAGCCAAAATCAAGCCAATGGAAAATTTAGACCAGTTGAGGAACTTGTTTCAAGAACCTAGATTATATGAAAATCTAGACCTATTGAAAAACCTGTCTCAAGAACCTAAATTATAAGGAAGAACGCCACAAAAGTTGTTATTTACCTTCGATAAATTCAAAAGTTTATTCAAGAACAAGAGGAGATAAACTCAAATCATAATGAATAAATTCATCAAATTTCATAACACTGATTAAAATGAGGCTACAAAGAGTATTTAAACCAAAACCTAATTAAAACCCTAGTCAAAATAAAACCCTTTCTTCCAAAACTACCCATGAATGAATAGTGTCGCGGCTACAATAACTCGGCTACAGTAACTTCTTGAAACCCTAGTTCAACAAAATAAAACATATGTGGGTCAAGCATTCTCAAACCCAATTATTCTAGACTAATTCTTATCAGTAATAAAATAAACCCCTTTAATGAAATAAACAAGTCTAAGGCCTTCAATCACATAAACATAGTAATAGACCCTAATTTACGTTACATTCTTCCATAGTTTGTATCACGTGGATCAAAACTGGTTCTTCTTCTTTAAAGCCTATCTTGTGTGTTGGGTTCTTGCTAGCTTCATCCCAAGTGGATTGCACTAATTCTTGTATTACTTCCTTGATCTGCTTGGCTTTGGATCTTGTAATTGGCCCATCTGGAACTTGTAAAGGATCTTTAAGACTAGGTCCATATTGGTGCTCATCATTCCTCATCTCCTCAAAAGGATTAGACCTCGAATCTTCACCCACATCAAAAGGAGAAAGGTCAGAAACATTGAAAGAGCAGAAACATTGTACTCACCTGGAAGATCTACTTTATATGCATTGTCATTAATTTTCTCAAGAATTTGGAACGGTCCATCTCCTCGAGGATACAATTTAGTCCGTTTATGGATTGAGAATCTTTCTTTGTGCATGTGAACCCAAATCCAATCTCCTGGCTCAAAGATGACACGCCTTGCCATTTTTTGGCTTCGGAAGCAAACCTCTCATTCTTTTGGGCAATTTGAAGCTCTACCCTCTCATGAAGTGACTTCACTAACTCCGCTTTCTTTTGTCCATCCAAGCTACTCCTGTAATCAATAGGTAAATGCATCAAATCTAAAGGAGTAAGTAAGTTAAAACTATAAATAATTTCAAAAGGAGAATATGAAGTAGTTGTATGCATGGTCCTATTATATGCAAACTCTATAAATGCCAAACAATCCTTCAAAGTTTTTAAATTTTTATGAACAATAGTGCGTAAAAGCTGAGTTAAAGTCCTATTAACTATTTCAGTCTGACTGTCAGTCTGTGAATGACAAGTAGTGAAAAATAAGAGCTTAGCACCCAATTTTCCTCACAACTCCTTCCAAAAGTAGTTAAAGAATTTAACTTCTCTATTAGAAACAATACTCTTAGGCACGCCATGGAGTCGCACTATCTCCCTAGAAAACAAATTAGCTATATTTGTGGCATCATCTGTTTTATGGCATGGAATGAAATGTGCCATTTTACAAAATCTATCCACAACCACAAAAAATAGAATCTCTACCCCTTTTTGTACTAGGTAGCTCTAAAATAAAGTCCATAGATATGTTTACCCATGACTCACTAGGAACGGGTAAGGGTGTATACAATTCATGTGGCAAAACCTTAGATTTGGCCTTTTTACATGTAATGCATCTGCCATAAATGCGATTGACGTCTCTTTTCATCTTAGGCCAAAAGAAATGTTCATGCAAAATGTCTAAAGTTTTCTTGAGACCGAATTGTCTCATTAATCCCCCATCATGTGCCTTACGCACCAATAACTCGCGCACACAAAGTTTGCTTTCTTTAAACAAATAACCATCATGTTTGTAAAACTTACCAAATGCCGCCTTATCACATGTCATATATACATCAGAAAAGTCAGTGTCATCGGCATACATGTCTTTCACATATTCAAACCCAAGCATTTTGGCACTCAAAGAAATAAGAAGGACATACCTCCGAGATAACGCATTAGCAACAATGTTCTCCTTACCTGGATGACATATGGAAATGTCTCAATGTTTTTCATCCATCTAGCATGCATTTTATTCAACTTACCTTGACCCTTGAAGTGTGTCTAGGACTCATGTTCTTTAAAGAAATGTCGAGTAGGAATTGTAGCACTCGACACAAAATCAATGTAATACTCTATCTCTCTAATAGGTGGCAATCCACTAAACTTAGTACTAGAAATCATGACCTCATATCCTTGCAACAAAGAAACAACAACACTAGGCAATGTGATGAATGTACGAAAGTGCACTCTAAATACCTTATTATTGGACTAAAATGCTAAAATGTGAATAGAAATCTTAGGAATTAATGTGCATTCTTGAATTGAGTTTTTATTTACTTTGGGATATTCCTGAGCAAATTTTTATGTTTAATTTCAGAGTCTATAAAAGAGCAAATCCAAACACAGTCAAATTCAAAGGACTTTCAAGTGGGCAAGACATTGGAACAACTTAAGAACTTTCAACGAGTGTAGGACTCTTCAAATAAGGATAATGATAGGGTTTGAGAGTAATTCGGATCAAGAGAAAAAGTTTATCCAAAATTTGCTAGAAGACAGCCTGTACATACTTTAGCATTTTGATCGTAACTTTCTACTCAAATATCAGATTGATACGATTCTTGATGCTTAGAAAGATATCTTAAAGGGCTACGAAGTTGTCCCTAATAAGGATTTCTAAACTCGAACTGCTGAGGCACGTATGTGGCTACCAAGACGAGTCCTAAAATTTAGGTGATTTTGTATGCAGGAATATGAAGACATTAGGGTTTTTTTCCAACCTTATATAAACATTTCATTAGCTAGAAATTTAGAGTTAATAAAGGGGAGACGACTCAGGTCTGAAGAGGGGGAGACAAAATTATTTTCCATGGTCGCCGTTTGCTTTATTTTTTTCTTGAGATTTTTGTTGTTCATTATATTTATGGGTAACTAAATCTCAAGTAGGGCTAGGGATGAACTTGCACATTAGATAATATTTTTAATTTATGTATTTGATTTTCAATTACTAAAACTCTTTTGTTTTATCATTCTCAATTCATTGTTGATGTTTTCTTCTCTGAATAATCTTATAATTTATTCTGTTTATAGATTCAGTCATGCTTTTTCTAATGAATGGATTGACTCTGATTATGTTTGGATCAATTACTTTTCTATATTGATTTAATTCTTTGCTATAATATCACTTCTTGAGTATATTGTCGTCGTTGGATTTTCTCAATAGTGATAATAATTTGCGTATTTTAAAAGTGGTAAATAATTTTTCAAAGCATTACATTTGGTTTAATTTTAGTTTATAAATTTATACCTTCCGATTGGGAATTTAGGGAATTGAGTTCCCAATTAATTTATTCAATGAATTAAGAATAATTAAAATACTAGATTTGTGCAAGGGATCTCGATGCTTTACTGTTCGTAAAATTTGAGTATTTTTTCTTTTAGTTACTTTGCTTCACTTTAATTTGTATTTAAAATTAATCTTTGTTCTCCATTAATCATTTCCTATTTTTCTTTAGTTTCTTTGTTCCTTCTGCTATAAAAGTTCTTTTAATTTGTCTCTCTGTGGAATCTACACCCCAAATCTGTGCTACAACTATCGTGTTATTCTTTGAGCATAATCAAATTTTGGTGCCATTGCCGGGGAGACGGTAGAAGAATTGCTAGATAATTTTTCTTTCCAACAATTTGAAGAAGGCGGTAACTTCGTTGATTCTTTTAGCTTATTGCATTTTTTTTTCTTCTTTCTTTCTATAGTATTTTTATTCTTTTAGTATTTTGTTACATGCACACCTTGGGTAAATTTACTTGTAGGCCTTTGGTAGAGTCATAATCAATCTTTTTAAATCCTTTGTTTGACAATTCATCTAGTCCAAAAAAAAAATGAATGAACACGGAAAT
Organism: Juglans microcarpa x Juglans regia; assembly: GCF_004785595.1. Classification (NCBI taxonomy): domain Eukaryota; kingdom Viridiplantae; phylum Streptophyta; class Magnoliopsida; order Fagales; family Juglandaceae; genus Juglans; species Juglans microcarpa x Juglans regia. The sequence continues at coordinate 20,417,625 of NC_054597.1, read as the reverse complement.
CAAATCATTAGAACTCTTCATGATTATCTCCACCCTACATCCACAGCCACACCATCATGCATCATGTTTCCAGCTAATACTCGCTAACTAGATTTTAAAACAAAAATGATACAATTACTCTATACTTTTCATGGCTTGAACAATGAAAATCCATATGTGCATATTAGGGAGTTTAAGGAAGTAGTTGCGACTTTTCATAGTCAAAATACAACTGATGACATTGTGAGACATAAGTTCTTTTCTTTCTCTTTGAAGGATAGAGCTAAGAGTTGGCTATATTCGCTGAGACCACGATCTATTGGGTCATGGAATGAGATGACTCAGGTCTCCTTTAATAAATATTTTCCCTAACATAAGACCAATGCTTTAAAAAGGCAAACCTCCACTTTCACCTTTTCATAAAAGGACAGTGAGACTTTGTATTAGTCTTGGGAGAGATTTAAGGAGTTGTTGAGTATGTGTCCTCACCATGGATATGAGAATTGGTGCTTAATAAGTTATTTTTATGAGGGACTTACACCTAAAGAGCGTCAATTTGTGGAGATGATGTGTAATGGTGAGTTCTTACAAAAATATTCGGATGAGGCCCTATAATACCTCAATGAGCTTGCTGAAAAAACTCACACTTGGATTAGACCTAGTGCTACTGAGAGCACAAATAGGTCACGACCTGCAGGAAACCCAAATAGTGGTGGAATTTACCATCTTAGGGAAGATGATAACTTAAAGGCTAAGGTTGAGATGCTCACTAGGGAGCTAGAGCTGTTAAAAACTAAGGACTTAAAGCCAACACATGTGACTAATCATGCAAAGTCTTTTGAACCATGTTTTGTGTGTGGCGGGATAGATCACCTTGCCCAAAAGTGTCCCACATTTATTGAGATGAGAGGGATGTATGAGGAACAATGTAATGCCTTAGGTATGTATAAGAAACCTTTTACACATTTCTCTGATACCTATACTCCGGGGTGGCGCAGTCACCCCAATTTTAGCTGGAAGTCTGAAAACCAGCCGCCTGCACAACCCCTAGATCTTATCCTACACTGTATCATGCATCTTCCTTTTCTAGGAACTCCTTAGAAGATACTTTACATACTTTTATTGAAGCACAGGGTAAGACCAATCAAAAGTTTAAATTTTTTATTATGCAGGTTGTTGAAGAAAACAAAGAGATAAAGAGCCATGTATCCAAGTTGATGAGCTCTTTTAGTGTGAATGAGTGTGGCAAGTTCCCTTCTCAAACTCAATCTACACCCCAAGGTCAACATATAGCTCAAGGAAATTTGAAGGAGGTTAATGCCATTGTGACACGAAGTGGTAAGTCCTTACACATCCCAACAACTGATAAGCCAGAGAATGTTGGAGAGGAACAAAGCAATAATAGAGCTGAGTTGCCCAAGCTGAGTTGCCCAAGCAATAAGAGCCTAGTTCAGGTACTATTTCCTCAAGCTTTAAAATCTGGTATGCGAAATTTAGATTCTAGCAATAAAATCTTGGAGAACTTAAAGTAGGTAAAGATTAATCTTCCTTTTTTGCATGTTATTAAACAAGTTCCTACTTATGCAAAAGATCTCAAAAATTTGTGTACAGTTAAGAAGAAGCACCATGTTAAGAAGACAACATTTCTAACAGAGCAAGTTAGTGCTCTAATTGAGCAGCAAATTCCTCCTAAGTACAAGGATCCTGGTTGTTCAACCATTGCATGTAATATTGAGAATCATGAGTTTGGGCAAGCCTTGCTAGATTTAGGAGCTAGTGTAAATTTGATGCCTTATTCCATTTATTTGCAGCTTGGTTTTGGTGAAACTAAGCCCACTTTTGTTGTATTTCAATTGGCTGACCGTTTAGTTAAGAAACCGAGAGGGATAGTTGAGGATGTTTTGATCCAAATTAACAAGTTTTACTACCCTGTTGATTTTTTAATTTTGGATACTCAGTCGGTTGTTGAGTTTGACTCTAAGATTCCTCTCATATTAGGTAGACATTTCCTTACTACGGCTAATGCACTTATAAACTGCAGGAATGGGCTGATGAAACTATCTTTTGGAAACATGACCATGGAGGTCAACATATTCCACATTAGTAGGCAGCCCAGGGAGGATGATGGGTGCCAACAAACATACATGATTGACGCACTTATAGACAAGGGAGTTCACACAACTCATGATTATGATCCCCTTGAATAATTCCTTGTTAATTCTGAGTTTGATACTATTAGTGATTCATCTGATGTTGTTGATATTTGTGCTATTTGTTATGAAACTCAGGATTATGGAACACAGGCTTGACAACTTAAATTTGATGAGTTGCCTAAGAAAAGTGAAAAAAAAATTCCTTCAAGCGTGGAGAATTCCAAATTGGAATTGAAACCGCCGCCTTCAAGTTTAAAGTATGCATTTCTCGGCGTAGGTGAGACTTCTCCTGTTAGTATTTCTTCAAAATTGAATATAGGTAAGCTTAAGAAATTTCGGTTGAGCGAGTTAAAGGAGTTGAGAAATGATGCTTTTGAGAACTTTACAATCTATAAGACTAAAATGAAAGCATTTCATGATAAAAATATTGTTAGGAAGACATTTAAGTCTAATGATCGAGTGTTGTTATATGATTCTAGACTCCATAAGCACCCAGGAAAACTTCGGTCTAGGTGGACCGACCCTTTTGTAGTGAATAATGTTTTTGCAAATGGGGTAGTAAAAATAGAGGATCCTAAGGATGGTCAAATCTTTAAAGTAAATGATCAACGCCTTAAAGTATTAATTGATAAGCAAGTTCGGAAGTGGAAGACAATTCCACTTGTGGATCTAGTCTATCAACTTTGACACACCACACATATATGTTTTCCTTTATTTGTTTTGTTTTATTTTTATTTTCTCTTATTTTCTTTCTTTTCTTTTTTATTTGTGATATGAACCCGTGGGAATGGAGTTCCTTGAACCCATAATCAATTCGAAAACTCACCCAAGAAAGCCAAAATCAAGCTAATGAAAAATCTAGACCCGTTGAGTAACTCGTTTCAAGAACCTAGATTATATGAAAATCTAGACCCGTTGAAAAATCTATCTCAAGAACCTAAATTATAAGAAAGAACGCCACAAAGATTGTGATTTATCTTTGATAAGTTCAAAAGTTCATTCAAGAACAAAAGTAGATAAACTCAACTCACAATGAATAAATTCATTAAATTTTATAAACTAATTAAAATGAGGCTACAAAGAGTATTTAAACCAAAACTTAATTAAAACCCTAGCCAAAATAAAGCCCTTTCTTCCAAAATTACCCATGAATGAATAGTGCCATGGCTACAATAACGCGGGTATAGTAATGAAACACCCCCTTCTCGTAGGCTAAGGGTGTCACGTGTTTTTCATAAAAGTAAACCTGGCAAGAGATCTCGTATGTCATAAATGAAATTAGAAATTTATTTTGTAGAAAAAGGTCTAATAAAATGTCTTCCAAAAAAACATTAAATGAATAAACTAAATAAATTCATGTCATAAAAGAAAATTTTATTTTAGAAAGTCTGAAACTAAAATTAACTGCTCCTTCTAATCCTGACCTGCCTGCTCGTATTTATCATCCTTACCTAGGTGGTTAAAAACATGAAAACAAACTAAAATGAGTCGAAGACTCAGCAAGAAATCCAACACAACGTAAATATAATAAACATAAGGTTTTCATAAAAGTTTTCATGCTGAGAGTTTAAATTCATGATTGTTCATACTGATGCTTATGTTATGCATGACTGATTTAACTGACTGATCTGATTGGCCAACACACTTCACCCTGTGTGCGAGGTTGTGCACTGGCCCCACATCCCGCGGCCGCGAGGGGAGCTGCTGATAGTATTCTGTCTGGCATACTATGGTAGACCACGCTTGAGCTCGTGGCTTGCACACCCACCCTGAAACTGAACTGCATTGGTACCATGCATCTGAATGGTCATTTAATTAACTGATCTTATCTTGCACTTGAACTTAAGATAGCTTATGTGTCTTATACACATGATATGTATGACATATTACATACATAATCATAATTTCTGAATTTAAACATGATGCGAAATGACATAATCGTATGCTATGCTGGATGACATGTTTGCATATGACATGAGTGGTGCATAAATAATGGCTGGCAATGAACTGGCTTGAATAATACTTATATATAAGCTGAACTGTGATGATCCTAATTTGTGATCAAATTACTTACCTCGTTGCGCTTCTTGTTGAATATCACTTCGTAACTAGTCACCTATATGCAATAATAACTATTACTAAATTTGTTTGGGAACAATAAGTACTAATATCTATCTTAATTAAATTCACAATCTAAAAGATAGTCAAACAAATCTTTTGTTTAACACTATAATCAATAAATCCTGGTATTTAAATTACTTAAATACTAACGACATATTATAATTTAGTAGAATACTTGAGCTATTTTAAAATAAGTCATAAAACTTCAATTCTTAAGTTTCATTTCTTAACATAATTATTAAATCTTATAAGAAACCTAATAAATACTAATATTGTTTAAATATTCTTAACATAATAATTTTATTAAATTCTACTAAATAGACAAAGGAATATTAACAAAATATTAGTCTCAATAATATACTTTAAAATATAATTCAAATCTTTAAACACTTCCTTATAAAATAGCCTTTGACTAATATATTTATTTAAGAAAAACTGACTTTTAAAATATTAAGCCCAATAAAATTAGTAAAACTGTTGTTAAAATAAAATAAGATCAAGCCCAATTTAGAATACAAGTCCATTTAAAGACCATTTAAAAATACAAAGTTACAACCTGGTCCATAAAAACATAAGCCCACTAAAAAACTTAAGCGTCGCATACGTAGGGCCCATTGGCCCGTTGTGAAACAAGGATCCTTAAAACCTAAGCCAAGACACAAGGATAGATCAAGAAGAAGGCCGTGCGAGAGTAAAAAAAGAAGGCTCATTGAGGGCAGCAGCGCGATTCAGCGATTTTGGGCGGCCAGAAGTGGTCGACGGCGTGACTGGATCTTCTGGCAGAGTGGTGCGACGCCTAGTAAGGAAAAGAGAGTTTAGAGAGAGAAACTGCTAGACCGAAAACAAAAGAGAGAGAGAGAGAATGGCAGACGGAGGGAAAAAAATTACTGAGAGGGAGGAGCGATGCGTGGTGGCTCTGGGTGGCTGGAGGTGCGACGCCGAGAGAATGAGAGAGAAGGGTGGCAACGCGACTGGTTTTCCAGGATGGAGTGGGTGCGATGGGTTGGCAACTTGCAGGAGTTTGATACGAGGGCTTAAAAAGGTTTTGTGTTTATTTCAGAGACTTCGTGGGTTTCTTATAGATGATAGGAAGGATATATGGTAGGTTTTCATATATGAGTTGGTCTCCAATTAGGATTTGAATTTACTAAACTAGGGATGATGATGAATATGAGGTTAGGATTACAAATTTGATAGATAGGGTTGATGCTTACGGGTGGGGATAGGACGAAACAAAATTTAAATTCAAACAAAACTCTAAAATCTGATAAAATTTAGTAATAATTATTAGAAATAATAATAAAACAAAAACTGTAGTAAATTCAACAAAACTATAATAGTAATTATTAAAATAAATAAATATAAAATCTGATAAGAGTATAATAATAATAATAATAGGAAAAAATATAACTAGAAGATTTACCTATATACCCTAAATCCATGACTAGTATGTTACAAGTAACTTCTTGAAACCCTAGCCAAATAAATCTCCATCTTCCAAAAATACCCCTGAGTGAATAGTGCTCCATCTACAGTACTCAGCTACAGTAACTTCTTGAAACCCTAATTCAACAAAATAATAACTTTTTCAGCATGCCTTTGAATAGGCGCCCCCTTAAGTCCTTCTCATAATAAACCGAATTATTCTAAACTAATAAAGTAAATCATTTAAATGAATTCAGCAAGTTGAAAGCTTTCAAGTGCCCAAAGCCTTTAAGTCATGTTGTTGCCTTCTTCAATAGCTTGTATCAAATGAATCAAAACTGAATCTTCATCCTTCAAGCCCATTTTAAATGTTGGGCTCTCGCTAGACTTTCTCAAGTAGATTGCACCAATCCTTGCAATGCCTCCTTGATCTTCTTGGCTCTTGACCTTATAATTGGCTCATCTGGAACTTGCAAAAGATCTTTAAGACTAGGTCCATCTTGCCCCTCTCCTGAAAAAGATTCAACCTTGAATCTCCTCTTGCATTAAAGGGAAAAATGTTAGTAACATTGAAAATAGCAAAAACATGATACATGCCAGGAAGATCCAATTTATATGCATTGTCATTAATTTTCTCAATAATTTGGAAAGGTCCATCTCTTTGAGAATGCAACTTAGTCCTTCTATGGGCTGAGAATCTTTCTTTGTGTATGTGAACCCAAACCTAATCTCCTGGTTCAAAGATGACACGTCTTCGGCCTTTATTGGTTTGGGAAGCAACCCTTTCATTCTTTTGGGCAACTTAAAGTTGTACCCTCTCATGAAGTGATTTCACCAATTTCACCTTCTTTTGTCCATCCTAGCTACTCCTACCATCAACAAGTAAAGATCTCAAATCTAAAGGAGTAAGTGGATTAAAACCATAAATAATTTCTAAAGGAGAATAAGAAATAGTAGTATGCAAGGTTTTATTATATGCACACTCTAATAAGGGCAAATGATACTCCCGCAAACATCCATGTAACAATTCAATGAATGGCAAATGATACTCCTACAAATGTTCATGAAACACATCTAAAGTTTTCCTTACACCAAAATGACTACTCCAATTATATGCAAACTCAATGAATGACAATCAATACTCCCACAACCATTGCAACTTGTATATTCTAGAGTGTTTCAAGATAGGCAAGTTCAATTTTTCAATTAAAATAGTGCTAGAAACATTAGTGCAACTCCCCCCCAATGATCATACTACATACCTTGTTGTTGATGTGGCATCTAGTATGGAAAATGTTCTGTCTCTAATGCTCCATATCATCCACCTTGATTTGTGTATTGAGAGCACATCTGGCAACAAGAGATTCACCTGTCACGGGGTACTCCACTCCATCATCATCACTAGTATCAACCAACTCAGGCATCTCTTCACTATCACCCTCACTCTCAGTCATCACCTCTCCATTGTCACGGATAATCATCACCCACATATTTGGACATTGAGATGCGATGTGCTCTGAACCCAAACACTTAAAATATTTAATATCTCCATTTCGTGAAGGTTGGGATTCTACCTTGGGTTTGTTGCTAGTTCCCTCATCTTTCCCTTTCGGTCATCCCCTTTGTTATAGTTTGATCATTTTTGTCCCACTTTGGTTTCCAAGGAGTGCTAGAAACCGAAGTATACCTTGTTGTAACTATGTAGCAGTCTTTGAATATGCTACCTTTACTTTTAGAATCAATGGAACATCATTCCAAGCAATTGACAAAACTTAGATATGCAAGAAACCCTAGAATTTTGAAACCCTAGGTGATGCAAATTTCACCCAAACCAAAAACCCTAAGAATTTCGGCAGCCTACTTTTTGTTTCTTTTTCTTTTTGTTTTTGCAACCCTAGAATAATGAAACCTTAGAATTAAACGTAAATATGCAAGAATTAAAATACAGAATCAGACTTGATTGGAAACCCTGCTCTGAATACCAAATGATATGAACTCGTGCAAATGGAATCCTTTGAACCCACAATCAATTTAAAAACTCACCCAAGAAAGCCAAAATCAAGCCAATAGAAAATTTAGACCCATTGAGGAACTCATTTCAAGAACCTAGATTACATGAAAATTTAGACCCGTTGAAGAACCTGTCTCAAGAACCTATATTATAAGGAAGAACGCTACAAAGGTTGTGATTTGCCTTTGATAAGTTCAAAAGTTCATTAAAAAACAATAGGAGATAAACTCAACTCACAATGAATAAATTCATCAAATTTCATAAAATTGATTAAAATGAGGTTACAAATAATATTCAAATCAAAACCTAATTAAAACCCTAGCCAAAATAAAGCCCTTTCTTCCAAAACTACCTCTGAATGAATAATGTCGCAGCTACAGTAACACAACTATAGTAAATCGGCAACAGTAATTTCTTGAAACCCTAGTTCAACTAAAAAAAACATATGTGGGTCAAGTCTCCGCAACCCCAATTATTCTAGACTAATTCCTATAACTAATAAAATAAACCCTTTTAATGAAATAAACAAGTCCAAGACTTTCAATCACATAAACATAATAATAAGCCTTAATTTATGTTGCACTCTTCCATAGTTTGTATCAGGTGGATCAAAACTGATTCTTCTTCTTTAAAGTCCATCTTTACTATTGGTTTCTTGCTAACTTCATCCCAAGTGGATTGCACTAATCCTTGTATTACTTCCTTGATCTTCTTGGCTTTGGGTCTTGTAATTGGCCCATCTGGAACTTGTAAAGAATCTTTAAGATTAGGTCTATGTTGGTGCCCATCATTCCCCCTCTCCTCAAAAGGATTCGAGCTCGAATCTTCACAAACATCAAAAGAAGAAAGGTTAGAAACATTGAAAGTAGCAGACACATTGTACTCACCTGGAAGATCCACTTTATATGCTAGATTGATGGAATACATTGAGACATTTTCCTATGTTATCCATTACAAGCAAGGAAAGGAGAACATTGTTGCTGACGCTCTATCTCGGAGGTATGTACTTCTTACTTCTATGAGTGCTAAAATGCTTGGGTTTGAATATGTGAAAGAAATGTATGCCGATGACGTTGACTTTTCTGATGTGTATATGGCATTTGATAAGTTTTACAAGCATGATGGTTATTTGTTTAAAAAAAGCAAATTTTGTGTGCCAAGTTGTTCTATGCGTGAGTTATTGGTGCGTGAGGCACATGGTGGAGGATTAATGGGACACTTTGGTGTCAAGAAAACTTTAGACATTTTGCATGAACATTTCTTTTCGCCTAAGATGAAGAGAGATGTTAATCATATTTGCGAATGGTGCATTACATGTAGAAAGGCCAAATCTAAGGTTTTGCCACATGGGTTGTATACACCCTTACCCTTTCCTAGTGAGCCATGGGTAGACATATCTATGGACTTTGTTTTGAGGCTGCCTAGGACAAAAAGAGGTAGAGATTCTATTTTTATGGTTGTGGATAGATTTAGTAAGATGACACATTTCATTCCATGCCATAAAACAGATGATGGCACAAACATAGCTGACTTGCTTTTTAGGGAGATAGTGCGACTCAATTGTGTACCAAGGAGTATTGTTTCTGATAGGGATGTTAAATTCCTTACCTACTTTTGGAAGATGTTGTGTGGAAAATTGGGTACGAATTTTCCACTACTTGTCATCCACAGACTGATGGTCAGATTGAAGTAGTTAATAGGACTTTAACTCAGCTTTTACACACTGTTGTTCATAAGAATTTAAAAACTTGGGAGGATTGTTTGCCATTTATAGAGTTTGCATATAATAGGACCATGCATACTACTGCTTCATATTCTCTTTTTGAAATTGTTTATGGATTTAATCCACTTACTCCTTTGGATTTGATGCCTTTACCTGTTGATGGTAGGAGTAGCTTGGATAGACAAAATAAGGCGGAGTTGGTGAAATCACTTCATGAGAGGGTACGGCTTCAAATTGTCCAAAAGAATGAAAATGTTGTTTCCTAAGCCAATAAAGGGCGAAGGCGTGTCATCTTTGAACCAGGAGATTGGGTTTGAGTTCACATGCGCAAAGAAAGATTCCCAGCACAAAGAAGGACTAAGTTGCATCCTCGAGGAGATGGACCTTTCCAAATTCTTGAGAAAATTAATGACAATGCATATAAAGTGGATCTTCTAGGTGAGTATAATGTTTCTGCTACTTTCAATGTTTTTTATCTTTCTCCTTTTGATGTAGGTGAAGATTCGAGGTTGAATCCTTTTGAGGAGAGGGGGAATGATGGGAACCAAGGTGAGCCTACTCTTAAAGATCCATTGCAAGTTCCAAATGGGCCAATTACAAGATCAAGGGCTAAGAAGATCAAGGAAGCAATGCACGGATTGGTGCAATCCACTTGGGATGAAGCTAGCAAGAGCCTAACACTCAAGATGGGCTTGAAAGAAGGAGATCCACTTTTGATCCACTTGATTCAAGTTGTGGAAGACATGACTTAGAGATAGGGCCTTTTGTTATTGGAGGCTTCCAATTTGGTTAAATGATTTATTTTATTAGTTTAGAATAAGTGGGCTTGAAGATGCTTGGCCCACACGTCTTATTTTTAATGAACTAGGATTTTCGGGAAGGCCTTGTATTTTGGCCAATCGCTTATTTGGAAATTTACTTTTTAGGAACTAGGGTTTCAAGAGGTTACTGTAGCGTTACTGTAGCCGCGCGTACTGTAGCCACGACACTGTTTATCTAGGGGCATTTTAGGTAAAATGGGCTTTATTTTGGCTAGGGTTTTAATTAGGTTTGGTTTAAATACTCTTTGAAGCCTTAGACAATATTGAATTTTATTTGTGAGTTGAGTTTACTCCTCTTGTTCTTGATTGAACTCTTGAACTTATCAAAGGTAAATCACAACTTTTGTGGCGTTCCTCCTTGTAATCTGGGTTCTTGAGACTTGTTCTTCAATGGGTCTAGATTTTAATTTAATCTAGGTTCTTGAAACTAGTTCTCTTCGGGTCTAAGTTTTCTATCCATTGACTTGATTTTGGCTTTCTTGGGGAGGTTTCAAATTGATTGTGGGTTCAAGGGATTTCATTTCCACAGGTTCATATCATTTGGAATCAAGAGCAAGGTTTCCAATCGGCCTGATTCTATCTTTTATTTCTTGCATATTTAATTCCAGTGCTTCATTGTTTTAGGATTGATTACAAACAAAACAAAAAAAAATAGAGGTGGTTGCCGGATTTCTTGACTATTGTTAGTGTTGCTGAATTTCATTGTTCTTGGGTTTGTGTTGGCTGAAATCTCTTGCTCTAGGGGCTACCGTATATCACTTGTCTTAGGGTTTTTGAGTTGTTGTTAGGGTTTTCTCATTTGCTTATTCTTGATTGTGATCAAATCAGTTGGTGAAAAGACAAGAAAATAAAAAAAAAATCCAAAATTTTTTCTTAAGCCTTATCATCAAAGGGGCTGCATACATTATTCTAATTGGTATCTTGTCTTATAGTTACTGTTTCATTGATATTATTTCCTTGATTCACGTGTCATTTTTTTCATTCCTTCCGTGTTTCTCTTGTTCTTGTTTCTTGGACCTAATTACTAGTTGGAATAAAACAAGGTTGCTTTGTCTTGATTGAGTTCAATTAGTTCTTGAAGAACTTGAGTGGGAAAACTCTTGAGGTAAAAGGCAAGAGAGTGTGAGACTATTATAAAAAAAAAGCCAATTAAGAGTGAAACACGAGTGAAGTGTCATTATTCGAGTTTAAACATGTAAGGGAGTGTATGAGGTTTTCTTTTATACCACTAACATTCTTTTGTGCAGTATCTTATAATGTCTCATTGGAGTAGCTCATCACCAAGGGGAGAGTAGATAACTCATCATTTGTGTTGCAAGTCATGCAACAATAGTTTGAGTAGTTGAACTTTGTATTGGGTGAAGTGAGGGATAGGATGGATCATCAAGAAGTAGCAACTAGAAATCTGCAAGGTGGGAGAGATAGGAGGCAACGTGAGCATAGAGTTGAAAATGAGTATGAGAATGAAGGAGATGGTGAGGATGAGGAGACTTAGCATCTGAAGTTGGGTCGGGAAGACATGGAAGAGTTAGGCGTGAAAGAGGACTTAAGGGGAATATCAGGGGTCGAGATGGTGTAGATAGAGACCTTGGGAGCATCAAAATGAAAATACCATCTTTCCAAGGTAGAGCTAACCCTGAGGTTTATCTAGAGTGGGTGAAAAAAATAGAGTTGGTATTTGATTGCCATAATTACTTTGAGGAGAAGAAAGTGAAGTTGACGGTAATTGAGTTCACTGATTATGCTATTATTTGGTGGGATCAATTAGTGACCAATAGGAGGAGGAATTATGAGAGGCCTATAGAGACATGGGGAGAGTTGAAAGCTCTCATGAGATGGAGATTTGTACCTAGCCCTATAGAGACCTTTACCAGAAATTACAAAATCTTACACAGGGGTCTAAGGAGTGTGGAGGATTACCATAAGGAGATAGAGGTGGCGATGATTCAGGCTAATGTAGAGGAGGACCGGGAGGCCACCATGGCTAGATTTTTGAGTGGTTTGAATAGGGACATAGCCAATGTAATTGAATTGCAGCATTATGTGGAGATAGAGGACATAGTGCACATGGCTATGAAGGTGGAGAGGTAGTTAAAGAGAAAAGGGACAGCAAGGTACACTTCAATTTCTAGCACTACCTGGAAATCAAAGTGGGATAGGAATGATCCAGCTGAAGCAAAGAGAAAGACCGAACCACCTAAGGGAAAAGATGAGGGAACTAGAAACAAACCCAAGGTAGAATCCGAACCTTCACAGAATAGAGATATTAAATGTTTTAAGTGTTTGGGTTTGGCGCACATTGTTTCTCAATGTCTAAATAGGAGGGTGATGATTATGCGTGACAATGAGGAGATGATGACTGAGAGTGAGGATGATAGTGATGAGGTGCTCGAGTTGGTTGATGCTAGTGATGATGATGGAGTAGTATACCCCGTGACAGGTGAGTCTCTTGTTGCCAGGCATGCTCCCAATGCACACATTAAGGTGGATGATGCAGAGCAATAGAGAGAGAACATTTTTCAAACTAGATGCCATGTCAACAATAAGGTATGTAGTATGATCATTGATGGGGGAGTTGTACTAATGTGGCTAGCACTACTTTGGTTGAGAAATTGAACTTACCAACCTTAAAACACTCTAGATCATACAAATTGCAGTGATTGAATGATTGTGAGGAGGTTAGGGTGGATAAACAAGTGTTAGTTACTTTTTCTATTGGGAAGTATCAAGATGAGATGCTTTGTGATGTTGTGCCTATGCATGTTGGCCATATTTTGTTGGGGAGGTCGTGGCAGTATAATAGGAGGGTGACACAAGATGGGTTCAAGAACATGTACAACTTTGGAAAGATGGGAAAAACAATCAAACTTGCTCCTTTAACTCCAAGCCAGGTCTATGAGGACCAACTGAGATTGAAAAGTGAGGTTGTTAAAAAAAAAGAGTGAAAATGAGAGTGATCAAAAGAGAAAGAGTGAAAATGAGATTGATAAAAAAAAAAAAAAGAGTGAAAAAATGATTGAGCAAAAAAGAAAGAGTGAGAGTGAAAATGAACATAAAAGAAATGGTGAAAAAGAAAGTAGAGAGGTGGCTGAGAGTAAAGAAAAAAGAGTGGAACCACGAGAAAAAAAAAAGAAAAAGAGTCTGTAGAGAGAAAAGGAAAGGTAAAAGTGAGTTTCTATGCAAGAGAGAGTGAGGTTAAGAGGGCTTTCTTCGCAGATCACCTTATGATTTTTCTTGTCTATAAAGAGTCCTATCTTACTCTTGATGCAACTAACCAATCTCTTCCTAGTTTGGTTGTTTCTTTATTGCAGGAGTTTGAGGATGTATTCCCGGAGGAGATGCCAAATGAGTTGCCACCCATTAGAGGCATTGATCACCAGATTGATTTTGTGCCCAGGGCTGCTATTCCAAACCTACCAACCTATAGAAGTAATCGAGAGGAGACAAAGGAGTTTTAGAGGCAAGTTGAGGATTTGATGAGCAAGGGGTACGTGAGGGAGAGCATGAGCCCTTGTGCAGTACCAGTGCTACTAGTGCCAAAGAAGGATGGGACGTGGAGGATGTGCATTGATTGCAAGGTGGTCAACAATATCACGGTAAAGTATCGCCATCCCATTCCTAGATTGGATATGCTTGATGAATTGCATGGCTCATGTATTTTCAGTAAAATTGATCTTAAAAGTGAGTACCATCAAATTAGAATGAAAGATGGTGATGAATGGAAAATTGCTTTTAAGACTAAGTATGGGCTTTATGAATGGTCGGTTATGCCATTTGGACTTACAAATGCGCCTAGTACTTTCATGAGATTAATGAACCATGTCCTACGTGCATTCATAGGCAAGTTTGTGGTTGTGTACTTTGATGATATCTTAGTGTACAACAAGGACTTAAATGAACATATTGAGCATTTGAGATATGTGTTTGATGTGTTGAGATGTGAAAAGTTGTATGCTAATTTCAAGAAATGTGCCTTTTGCATGGAAAAAGTTATTTTTCTTGGATATGTTGTTAGTACAAAAGGTTTTGAGGTGGATGAAGAGAAAGTCAAGGCTATCAAGGAGTGGCTAATGCCAAAAAGCATCACTGAGGTAAGAAGCTTTCATGGCTTAGCTAGCTTTTATCGGCATTTTGTTAAAGACTTTAGCACTATTGCTGCACCACTCACTGAGGTAATTAAAAAAAATGTTTGGTTTCATTTGGGGCTAATCAAGAGAATGTTTTTGCCACTATTAAAGAAAGGTAATACTCTACACCTATGTTAACATTACTTGATTTTAACAAAGCTTTTGAGATTGAATGTGATGCCTCAGGAATAGGGATTGGAACTGTTTTGATGCAGGATAGGCGGCTCATAGCCTTCTTCATTGAAAAGCTAAGTGGGGCATCCCTGAAGTACCCTACTTATGACAAAGAGTTTTATGCTCTTGTTCGTCCATTAGAGACTTGGCAGCACTACCTATGGCCAAGGGAATTTGTGATCCACATCGATCATGAATCATTGAAGCATCTCAAGGGTCAAGGTAAGTTGAATAAAAGGCATTCTAGATGGATGGAATACATTGAGACCTTTCCCTATGTCATCCGTTACAAGCAAGGTAAGGAGAACATTGTTGCTGATGCTCTCTCCGGGAGGTATGTACTTCTTAGTTCTATGAGTGCTAAAATGCTTGGGTTTGAATATGTGAAAGAAATGTATGCCGATGACGCTGACTTTTTTGATATGTATATGGCATGTGATAAGGAGGCATTTGGTAAGTTTTACAAGCATGATGTTATTTGTTTAAAGAAAGCAAACTTTGTGTGCCAAGTTGTTCTATGCGTGAATTATTGGTGCATGAGGCACATGGTGGGGGATTAATGGGACACTTTGGTGTCAAGAAAACTTTTGACATTTTGCATGAAAATTTCTTTTGGCCTAAGATGAAGAGAGATGTTAATCGTATTTGTGGACGGTGCATTACATGGAGAAAGGCCAAATCTAAGGTTTTGCCACATAGGTTGTATACACCCTTACCCGTTCCTTGTGAGCTATGGATAGACATATCTATGGATTTGTTTTGGGGCTGCCTAGGACATAAAGAGGTAGAGATTCTATTTTTGTGGTCGTGGATAGATTTAGTAAGATGGCACATTTCATTCCATGCCATAAAACAGATGATGCCACAAACATAGCTGACTTGTTTTTAAGGGAGATAGTATGACTCCATGGTGTACATAGGAGTATTGTTTCTTATAGGAATGTTAAATTCCTTACCTACTTTTGGAAGGTGTTGTGGGAAAAATTGGATACTAAGCTCTTATTTTCCACTACTTGTTATCCATAGACTGATTGTCAGACTGAAGTAGTTAATAAGACTTTAACTCAGCTTTTACACACTGTTGTTCATAAGAATTTAAAAACTTGGGAGGATTGTTTGCCATTTATAGAGTTTGCATATAATAGGACCATGCATACTACTACTTCATATTCTCTTTTTGAAATTGTTTATGGATTTAATCCACTTACTCCTTTGGATTTGATACCTTTACCTGTTGATGGCAGGAGTAGCTTAGATGGACAAAAGAAGGCAGAGTTGGTGAAGTCACTTCATGAGAGGGTACGACTTCAAATTGCTCAAAAGAATGAAAGGGTTGCTTCCCAAGTCAATAAAGGGCGAAGGCGTGTCATCTTTGAACCAGGAGATTGGGTTTGGGTTCACATGCGCAAAGAAAGATTCACAGCCCAAAGAATGACTAAGTTGCATCCTCGAGGAGATGGATCTTTCCAAATTCTTGAGAAAATTAATGACAATGCATATAAAGTGGATCTTCCAGGTGAGTATAATGTTTCTGCTTCTTTCAATGTTTTTTATCTTTCTCCTTTTGATGTAGGTGAAGATTCGAAGTCGAATCCTTTTGAGAAGAGGGGAAATGATGGAAACAAGGTGGGACTACTCTTAAAGATCCTTTGCAAGTTCCAGATGGGCCAATTACAATATCAAGGGCCAAGAAGATCAAGGATGCAATACACGGATTGGTGCAATCCACTTGGGATGAAGCTAGCAAGAGCCCAACACTCAAGATGGGCTTGAAAGAAGTAGAACCAGGTTTGATCCACTTGATTCAAGTTGTAGAAGACATAACTTAGAGATAGGGCATATTGTTATTGGAGGCTTCCAATTTGGTTAAATGATTTATTTTATTAGTTTAGAATAAGTGGGCTTGAAGATGCTTGGCCCACGTCTTATTTTTAATGAACTAGAGTTTTCGGGAAGGCCTTATATTTTGGCGAATGGCTTATTTGGAAAATTACTTTTTAAGAACTAGAGTTTCAAGAGGTTACTGTAGCGTTACTGTAGCCATGCGTACTGTAGCCATGACACTGTTCATCTAGGGGCATTTTAGGTAAAAGGGACTTTATTTTGCTAGGATTTTATTTATGTTTGGTTTAAATACTCTTTTTAGCCTCATTTGAAGTCTTAGACAATATTGAATTTTATTTGTAAGTTGAGTTTACTCCTCTTGTTCTTGATTGAACTCTTGAACTTATCAAAGGTAAATCACAACCTTTGTGGCGTTCCTCCTTGTAATCTGGGTTCTTGACACTTGTTCTTCAACGGGTCTAGATTTTAATATAATCTAGGTTCTTGAAACTAGTTCTCATCGGGTCTAGGTTTTCCATCCATTGACTTGATTTTGAATTTCTTGGAAAGTTTTCAAATTGATTATAGGTTCAAGGGATTCTATTTCCTATGGGTTCATATCACGCCGTCTCTCTCAGCGCCACATTTATATACCATAAAGACCAAGAACTAGTGAAAACCAAACTATTTCCCTTCTCTCTATTTCAGCTCCCATCTTTCGTCTCTCACACCATATCTATGTATCACTTTAACTAGTTGAAACTTAGCCTTGTCCAATTGCAAACTTCCATAGCAAACACCATCAAGCTTACTTGAATGCACGAGTTTTCCTCCCACGGCCTACGCTGAAGGTGACCAATGGATAAGTGGCTAGCTACTTGGTCACCACCTTGAACCACCACTACATGTCCCTCCTTTAACTTGTCTCTCTTCTCTGTCTCTTTCTCATCGAAACCACCTAAAAATGTCTAATATTTGCTAAAGATGCAGGTACTATGCGAGTTGAAGATGAAAAATATTGGGTTTGGTCATATCGGTTTTGGTTTGCAGTTAAGCATTGTGAGGATCGCGCCCTTCGAAAGTAGGAAACTCCCCATGTACGGGAAAACTTGACTAAGCAAGGATTCATAATCTCAGGCACAAGAGAAGACCATGTCAAACGATTAAGGTGGGCAAAAGCCTCATGTGAAATGGACTTAGGCAAGAATGGTCTTGGGCAGACAAAAAATTAATAGGCAAAAGAATAGTGAACAAATGAGGAAGTGCCACTTTTGAGTGACCAAAGGGTATGCGAAATTAACATTAGACGAGCAAAGGTTATATGGGCGATGTACAAGGAGAGCAGGCTCGAAAGCAAGGAAAGACATTTGGGCAGGCAAAGGGTAGCTAAGCTGGAATTTGAAAACATGTGTCACCAACTAGACAAAAATAGAATTTAAGAATACGATCCTCGCCTAGAAATTTGGGCCAAGATGCTAAGGCGTGACTGGAAGGAATTCAAATAATAAGTGGGCGCTCAACCATGAGTAGAAGCTTAGCTTTCCACCGTGTGGGCAACATTCATAAGCAGTAGACTGAGTTTCCCATCTCTTTGGCTAGATTTTTGAAACGCATAGAGCACGTCATTTCCATCTCTGCCACCCTTCATCCAACGTACACTTGGATAGTCGAGACTCGTTGATTCACCAGCCAACCTATGTCGAGAACTGTTAGGTTCTTGAGTGGCGATTCCCTTCATATAAAAGCATCATATCACATAACATCACTCTCACATGCATTGAGATCTCCGAAAACCTAAAAGCACGCGTGCGTGCACACGCGCACACACAGATAGAGAGAGAGAGAGAGAGAGAGTGTGTGTGTGTGTGTGTGTGTGTGCGCGCGCGTGCGTGCGTGTGTGTGTGTGTGTTCTAGTCTCCAAGATAAGACAAAAAACCTACCTCTGCAAGCTAAGCTCGTGCTCTCACGCATTCGGATGAAAGAGACCTCATCGAGCCAAGGGAAGCTAGGCCAAAAACGATCGACTTAGTGAAAACTCACTGTTAAGGTAGGTTCTTCTTCGTGACAACACTAACAATAATGGTTAATGATTGAACATACCGTGTTATTATTTATTACAATATTGGCTTGATCTTAATATCTTTTTGCATGAATATTATCACTATGATATACTGGTTGTTTATTAAAAAGGTTGATGTTATTATTTAAAAATGCTTACTTTCTAGTTATATGAGGAGTTATGGGTGTGTGATTGAATCACAACCCCAAGTCGAGATGAGACATTATCTCGGGAGAGCTTCTTTGGTTAGTCGGGAGTTTCTAAGATACAACATGTATCCTACATCATTCTATTGCGGTTATTTCCTCTTCATGTATGCTTAGCACAATCACACAACACTTCATGGAATGAAGGGGGTGTCATTGTACGATGTGCATCCCAACGTCGTGGCCTTTTTCGCCAAATCCTAAGTGGGATTCAGGAGCGTCACAAGCATTGCTGATTTCTATGTGTTATTATTACACAAAGGTGTATTTTTTTTTTTTTTTGGACATTTCAAGGGTTGGGTGCTATGGATTAGTTGAAGTCAAAATTACTAGAATATAAATTGTAGGCGTCACTCGATCATTATTTAGATGGTAGGTAGCTATATTAGGAGAAATCCCAATTTTGAAATTTGATGGAACACATGGTTAAAATTGGCATGGCATTGCATGTGTAGAAATCGGTGATTATAATAAGTTGTTGCTCAAACTATGATACAAGTAATATGATCACACCTTTGGCACTTATTTCTTTTATTATAAGTTATGTGAGTACATATGATCATGTCCATTGACATGCATCATTTATAAGTTATGTAAGGATATCCAATCATGCCCTTCGAAAGTAGGTTTTTAAATTATATGAGCTCACTCTTTTGAGATTTCTCAACGTCTAAGTCATATGATTATGAATTTATTCATAAATGCAAGGCTCATTGCTCAAAGTGTGTTTTTAATTATTATTATATGTAAAGCCTATTCATTGATAGCTCCGTTGATGTATCTTTTATTGTTAGAGCATATGAGTGTAAATGGATTTTACCGTATGCTTATGCTATGCGATGAAATGTATCTATATATTATTACATTTATTATTAATGGAGGAAAGAAAAGGTATAAGGAAATAAAAGAAAAGTGTTTGATTGAATGATGGATAACTGATGATGGATTAGAGTAACATATGTGAAAAAGATAGACGTCAATGTAACACGCCACCAAAAGCCTATCAAGAACACCACAAGGGGAGTGGAGAATGGACTATATTAAAAGAATTATTATCTTTGTGGGTTTAAGGGCCAAACCTATAACATCTTGTGGATCCTAGTTAGAAGGAAAATGGGTTTAAAGCATAAGAAAGTTAGGACCCAACTCTTAAGGACAAAAGCTTAGAATGGATCCAAGGTAAAGCCCAAAAGTTAAGCCCAAGTTTAGGCCCAAATCCGAATGGACCTAAAGCCCAATATGAAGCCCAAGTTTAGGCCCAAATCTGAATGGGCACAAGGCCCAACTAGAAACCCACAAGCTAGGCTCAAAATTGAATGGACCAAGGCTAATTGAGGCCCAAATCTAAGCCCAAACCAAGTGGGCTGAAACCCAAACCCAAGCTTAGCCCAACATACCAAACTTAGGGCCAAACTTGCCCAACTTGAAGATCAAGTTTAAAGAAACTTGCATCACACCCTTAACTTTAGGAATTCAACACCTTGCACCAGGCGCCTAAAAGAATACTTGGCTGCAAAGATCTTCATTTCTGAAAATTTAAAACACAATTTCAGGATTTGGATGAAAAAAACCAAAACAAGGATCAAGTCAACTAGCTTATGATGACAATCTAACAAGTACAAACTAAGTACGTCTAACGAATGCCACCAAATGCTTTGTCTATTTTGAATGAAGTTTTGTGCACTACAACCTAATCCCACCATCTAAATAGATTTAAAAACTTGAACCATGAAAATAGGACAAGAGAAGACACATTCTTCACAATCACATGAAGTACAAGTCACTAGAGTCAAACCGTACACCAACTCCTCTTATACATTCCTAATAAACAAAGGGCAGCACCTCTTTAGGCCATAAACTTTGTCCAAAAGCAAAAAGAATGCTAGATTCCAAATGGTCAGATCTCCCCTTGGCCCCCACAAAGTTTATGGTCAAGAGATGGGAGAAGAAAGAACAAAGGAAGCAAAAAACCCTATCTCGACCGATTGACACCCTTAACATTAAAATTAGTTTTTGCTTTTCTCCACATGCCACAAAAGCTCCATCCTTACAAACTAGGCTCTATACACGTTGCCTCAATTATGGAAGAAGTGCCAACTCATGTCAAGTTCCCTAGCAACATGTCAAACTCCTTGTACCCCACTCAAAGCATCAATAGTTTAATTAGGTACCCCTAGAGAAAGACCATTGGTTTGAGTCAAGGATTGGGAAGAAAAATTCTGAAATTGGACAGCCCTAATAGAGGACATTGAAGAGAGGAATCAAATCTACAAAGAGGTCATATGATGCATCCCTAGCACAAACAAAGAAGTAACTATAGCTCTAGCTCCTAGCTGACCACTATGATGAGCTTTCTTCCAAACCACATCCTATTCCCATGCCACTTTCTTAATTCCCAAGTGAAGATGAAGAAGCCATGGCATTCAGCCATCACTTGACACCTAAACCTTGGTTTGACTCCAAAGATTAAAGGAAAATTGAATGAAGACTTGATGAAGCCAAATGACTCTTCGCGGCAAGCACCAACACCTCCACTTCTATTTCACCTCTTCCACCATGAAGACATGTGTCCCTCACTCTCATGTCTTTCTTACACAAGGGAGGAATCAATTATGCATCTACTAGGGCCTTAGAACTGAATTAGTTAAAGGAAACTAGTGATTTTAGGTAATGATTTTGAAAAGAACAAGGATTTGGTTATGATCAAACTATGTTCACGAGAACTTATTCAACTTCTGAAAATTCTTGCACCCGACACCCCACAAACTCAGAAATGAATTCATCCTAGGGTAGACTTTAGATTCTATAGTTGCACATAAGAAAACAAAGAGAAATCTTCATCATAACCCTTAGCCGAAACCACCATGGTAAGAACAGGGGTGAGTTGTTGAGTAAACCATGGTAAGAGTTGCTTCTTGAGTGATATTCTTCCTCTTGTGAAGCTTATAAATAGAGCCCCTACTACCTTACTTCACCTCATACTGCATACAAAATAAAGTAAGTGATATAGAGAAAGATTTCCAAAAAGAGTGTAAGAGAGCCTTAATCGAGTACTTGAAGGAAAGCTCAAAATTAGTGAGTGATCTACCTTAATGATTCGATGGATGCACAAGCAAGAATGTTGAGTATGGATTCTTGTTAAAACGAAGGCTTAAGCTCAAAACGATAGAAGATGCATGCTGGAGTATAGGTCTTGATCATAGTGTCATAATGTTTTAGGTTAATAAAATTATCATGATATGCTATATTATGAAGTTAAAAGATCAAGTGAAGATGAGTTACAACATACTATGCTAGGTAAACAATTATGATGCTTTAATTTAATTACTTGTATGAGTCACATGAAGAAGTTGGTCTAAAATTCAAGGTTAAAATGGTGACAGCATCATAAAGGAGTTAGCATGATCACTTGGTATTGATTTCTTTGGTACTTAGCATGAGCATATGCCATGGTCTAGACAAAGAAATATCATGATGCATGGTACTAAAAAGTTGCATTTGGAAGTTATAAATCACTTGGATTAGTGAGGTGTAAAGCATTGGTAGGTTAAGTGTATGATTCTTAATGCCTATTAAGATTCTAACTTGTAGCACACCTCTTGTTTCAGCCACTACCTTCATAAATTCAAGAAATTTGTAAGTTGGCCTCTAACTTACTCTTGAATAATATTTATATGACTTTGTGTAAACGTCTCATTCATGTTATAAATGTTATTTTGATCATAAAATGTCTTGCAATATTTTATGAGTATTCGATCACTGTATGACGTGTTAGTTATTATGAAATTTTGCATAAACTAGTACTCTTTGGCATGAAATATGAAAATATGACATTTTACATGAAGTGTGAAACTTGTTACAAAAGAAGCACATGTCATTAAACATGTTTTGTAATGAGCATAGCATGAAACACATTTTTTTTATCATGACCCAATGCTAGGATGAGGGATTATCCTAGTAAAATTCTTCTGTCCACTCTAAAGTGATTAAAAATTGAGTGGTAACCCTTGGGTTGATGAAGAATAGTCAACAAACTTTGACCAATTCCTCTTTAAAGGATTCTAGGGCGTTGTCATATAAATATGACACCTAACGCTAGTGGGCGCCCAAGTCATGAAAAGTATGATCAATGCATTGAAATTATCTATGTAACTCTGATAACGTTGTCCCAAAAGTTGGGCTATGGTAACCAGGAGGTACTTACAGTGCAGAATGGGTAGCCATGATATTACCATATGTTAAAGAAAGAAAAGAAATGAAAAAGAAAAGAAAAAGTATGAAATGTTCTCTGTAAGAAAATGTGTATCTAAATTCTCTGAAAGATGCTGAGGACTCTGGATGAACAAGCAAAAATACTTTCTCTGCATCTCATGCATTCACTTCATGTCTATTATCTGCCATGTCAGTGTTATTATCTCTTTGTATTTTGGTTGTTGACTTATTGAGATTTCAAGGAATCTCACTCTATTAGTTTCAACTACCATTCCATTTGAGATGGTAGAAGTTGTAGCAAGACCAAATCATGGTGATGAATGCGAACCCTTGGCTGAGAATGATTGAAGCAGAGTTAGATCTCGACCACTAGCTAGAGTTGATAGTGATTTTTTTGGACATGGTCCTGCAAGCCATTCAACGCATCAAAGAGATGATCTGAATTATGTTTTGTTTGAAACTCCTTTTAACCATGTAACACCCCGCCTATTTACCCTTTGGATTAACTCTTAGATCAACACTAGAATTTAGAAGACTAGCTCATTAGAGTAGTCCACGACCCTAAGAGCTTTAGAAAGAATCAAATTAAGTTTAGAATTTTGGTTAAGAGCAATGATCGATCACCACATGATTAGTGATCATGAAACCATGTTTTAAGCTCGATTTTTACTCTTATCATTTCTCGTCCTTTTGTTCTAAAATTTCCTTGTTTGATTATCCATTTCCATTACTCTTAGATCATATTAGAATTTTAGATAAACCTTTACACATGTCATTTACGGTAATGACATGTCAAACCTTAAAACCATATCAATCGGCACCCTTGTATACTTTTGTGTGCACGAACTAATGTGCCCCTAACTTGATTATTTTATACCGACTTTTATCAAGGACATTTCTGTCATTGGTCCCTCATTTATTCAAGAAAATTTTCCTACCAATCTTGATTTCAAGAACCCTAACCGAAACACCAAATTTGAACCAAACCAAATGCACCTTTGTGTAACTTGGCAACCACCATTAAAACACCTTATTCATTGGGCTGCCATTTCTTCTTCATTCGGCAGCCAATTCCCACCGTCTACTGCCTATTTAGGGTACTTAAGAGTGCCTTTAAGCTAGGCATAACAGCCATAGAGAAGTGTTCAAATGAATAAGACAAAAATGGTTGGCCTTGGTAGTGCACCTTAACTATAGCATGATGGCTTGCCTTCATGCCATGCATTTACTTCTCTTCCCTCTTTCCACTCCCCCACGGCAACTCTCCCTCTTCCTCTAGCCATTTCAGCCTTACATAGATGCAGTGATGGTGAAGAATCAACCAACCACACACGGCAGAGGTTTCTAGGCAGCATCATCATCCACCGCCCAAACCAACCAATGGCAAGCCTTCTAGGCCAAGCCTCACCACCCTTGGAGTCTTATATAAACCCATCTTCCCTTCACTTCTTCCTCACTTAATTTTCTCAAGTCTTCTTTGAGTATTCTAAAGAGCCTCTCTTCCCTTATTTCTTGAGTGTTCTTGAAGTTCTAAGTGAGTTCTTGAGTTTGTGAGTTTGAGTGAGAAGCTTAGGAGGGCCACGAAATCATTGTAAGTTTTTCACTCTAGATCTTAATTTATGTGTTAAGTTATGTTTTTGAGTGTTAGTATTAATCTTGGGTGAATATAGCATGAGATACCATGTTTAGCTAGAAGCCGAAAAATTGGTGGATAAGTTTAGTTTTAAGTTATTATTATGATTATTATGTTTTTTTTTTTTTTTTTTGTGAAGATATTAGTTATGGCATGCCTTGATAATATATGCTATGATTCAAATACGTCTTAGAATAAATTCTAAAGGTTTAGTTTGAGGTTAGAAGCATATCATAATAGGTTTTAATTTCTACTTGTTTTGATCATCAAAGCATCTATTGCCTGACTTTTTATCATGCTTCATTTGAGGAAATTAGCTTATTTTACTTAGGCTTGAAATGTGAGCATTTAGAAAGCCTTCTAATTGGGATAAGAAGAATGCAGGATTTAATTCTAGCATGTCATTGGTGGAGAGGTCATGTCATGCCTCATTTGAGGTTTAGTTAGAATTTAAGGATTTTATTAGGCTTGGCTAAGTGTTGGGATGAACTTGCTCAAGGTTAATGTAGTAGCCAGCTAGAAATTAAATGGTGGAATTTCTATGGGCTTTAGGAATCTCATGAGAACACCGTTAGTTTTCACAATTTTATCAATCGCGTACGTTTTAGTCTGTAAGCATAGTCAGCTATCACTTACTTTGGTGCCAGAAGTGCAATTTTATTTATTTGAGATAGTTAGAAGGGTTAGTTTGAGATATGGTCTGCGCCACTAGACTCAATTGATTATTTAAGATTTTACGGCGAAATAATCTCCTTTTCAGTTTTCGGACGATACACTTGTTCAAAAACGCGTTTTTCTTATTTCGAGGCACTTTGAGATAGAATTTCAATAAACGAATTCACAGTTAGGTTTGTATGAATATTTATGATTTTACAGTGCAAAGTTTATTTTTCACTTTCCCGGAGTGAATAGTAACCTCAATAATAGCATCCACAGCAGTGTTTTCAAAATCAATGTAGAATGTCCAAATTAGGTTAGAGAAGTTTTATTTGGAGACTTGGCAAGATCTTAGCCACACTTGGTGAATAGTATTAGACACTTGGCAACATGAGGAACCATTAGATGGATTTGTGAAGGAAATCAAGATGTGAGATCATGCGACCTAAGCAAAACCTTGTTTTCTATTTGATCAACCAAATTGTGTTGAACCAAAGAGGGTTTCAACCCTAGTGAAACCCTAAACCTTTGGAATACATTTGAAACCCCAAAAGCTTGGTTGAAACCGAAACCCTAAATGATTTCCCCAAACCCTAAAGTTGGCCTCCAAACCCTTTTTGATCTAATTTCTCTCATTGTGTTTAATCACTTGATTAAATCACTTCCACATGCTATTAATTTATAAAATTCTTATTATGAAATCATTATCCAACCTTTTAACCCTTGGAAATTGATTGGGCTAAGAAAAATTGGATTTGGGCTTGATAGCATCCCGAACCCTAATCAAACTCCTTTTAAACCCCAAATTGAAGCCCACGAATTTGGCTACCTTGGCAAAATTCTTGAGGAAGTTTCCTCCCCCACATGGCAGACCATCCTCTACCCTTGGTAGCTCCCAAATAGTGCCTTGATGTGAGAGGAAAGTCCACCTCACCACCCTCCATACCTCACCGCAGCAGCAACAATCCTTCTCCCTCACTATTGTTCACTTTTTGTGATATAGGTACCACCGATCAAAGGTTAATTCAATTCCATACCTCCCCCCTCCAGAAGTCTAGAGTCATGCAAGACACCCTTTATTTCATTTACTTTTCCACCCTATTCTTAGAGAGAAACCCAAAAGAGCTATCTCAAGCAGATTCTTGAGTCTTTTTGAGTGGTATTTTTTACCCCTTTTAAGTATTTTTCTCGCGATGACTCTTTCATGAAAGTTGTTCGTATTTGAGTTTATTTTTCATGAATATCTTATTAGTTTCATTTCATGGTGATTTGATTGTCAAAATTTATTTTAACCATAGAAAGGTCATTCTGGGCATTAATCTGGAGAATGTGTTAAATTTTGGAGTTTTTGACCAAGCTAACGGATATATATTGGTCCAAAATTTTTATGGAGAGTTTTCAAACTGTGTATATGAATGTTCATTGAGGATTTGTTGCATGACTAAAGCTTTTGATGAAATATTTTCTTATATCTAGAAACTTAGAAACTGGAAGAAGAAAAACAGTTTATGTTTTGAAAAAGTTTGAATATTTTGTGATTTAATCTTACTTCAATGGCTTTGATATTTTTATTTGATGATCCTAAACCTCTTATATGCATGTTATGATATTATTTTGAAGATTTTCAATATTAGTTTCAAATATATGAGTTTTTATATGCAAGAGGATATTCGGTTAGGCCAAAAGATTGATGTTTTTAGCTAGATCCAAGTTTTGGGTTGTTTTTAGCCATGTGATTTTAAGTTCAATGGTTGGATCTTCTTTAGGAAACATTTTTTTAAACCATGTGATGTGTTGGTTTGAAGATCTCATCTTTTAAGCCATGGATCAAGTGATTGATCAAAACTAGTTAAGAAAAAGTTTATGTTTTTGGACTTAGTAGGAAGCTAAAAACTCCAAATGTTGTTTTGTGATTTTTTGTTACATTTGTTTAATGATCCTAAGCATGGTTGTTCTTAGAATGATGTTATGAATATGTTAGAAGTGAGATTTTATTTTTTTAGAATTCTTGGACATGTTTTGAATAAGGTCAAAACTTGTGATTCAAGGGTTTGTTTTTAGTTAAAAAGTTTGGATCTTTTTACTAAAAAGTTTTGTCTTGATGATTAGTAATTTCTTGTTGGATGTTTTAAGTTTGTTTTTAAACTTAGGATAGGAAGATTTTTGTTGCAAAAATTTGGTTTGATCATGAGTTTTGAAATTGGAAGAAGTGCAACAAAAATCAAGGGAAAAAACCCATACATGTTTCGGCCCCTATAGAGTTTTCATGGTTGTATTTAGTTTTAAATTTTTCTGAGTTGATATTTGAGTTTAGAACAAAATTTACATGAGATGCATAAATTTACATGTGAGAAATGATTATTTTCCCACATGTAGAGGGTAAACTGGTAATTTTACTCTAAATTAGTTTGTTTTCATGTTTCTAATTATTAGTGATTAAATTTCTAACTTTTATAATCATTATTCACAGTTCTTCTTAATCACGCTTGAATTCTCTTAAAACGCGACAATCGAAGTAAGTTAGCTCTTGACTTACTATCAGTTTATTGTGTATGTGTGATGGGTAAGGGAACTACAGTTATGTTTGTATGTTATTACATGTCATGCCATGCCACTTCATTACATGTTTATCTGTTACACCTAATGTATACTGTCACAAAATACTTATCTATTACATAATATATTCTGTCATGTAGTGTTATCTGTTGCAAGTATGTTATGTTGTGTATGCCATCTGCTACATGTTATGACATGTTACAAAATATTTTCTATTACATGTTATGATATGCTACAAAATATTTTCTGTTACATATTTCTGTCAAGTACGTTATGTCTGTCAATTTACGTTCATGTCATGTTATGCTACATCAAGACTTATGTCCTTTCGTATACATGTCGTGTTTCATCTCGGGTACAGTTTGTGTATCTCGGAGAATAGTCATGTCAAGTTAGTTCATGTCTATCACGACCCTAAGTGCTAAGATGAGATAATATCCTAGTGGAACTCTTTTGTTCAAGCTGGAGTATCTAAATAAGTGTGAAATTCTATGGGTTGATGAAATATAGTCAACAATGTGCGAATGGGGCCTAACTAGCTAGTCACCGGAGCGCGTCAGACACTAATGCCAATAGAGCCATCTTTTATTTCACGTGTGTCTACAGTAATTGTGGCACAAACAATTCATGGGGTCATAGCAATTGTAACACATGACGTATGGGGTCACAACAATTGTGGCGCATATACTACGTGAGACACAGCAATTGTACACATAGAATACATGGGGTCACAATAACTGTGGAGCATATATTAACGCACTCACAACTGGTCCAGATATCATGTGTTTTGATGTGATAATCGGCAAGGACACATAGCTCAAGGGAACCCGTGTAGCACCCACATGGTCACTTTATTAAACAAGATTCCAAGTTCATATATTTCACATTCACGTCATGTTCCAATTCACGTTCATGTCGAAGTCAGTTCACTTTCAGTCATGTTTCAAGTTTATGTTGATGTCCAAGTCAGTTTACGTTCAATTTCACGCTCAGTCATGTTTCAAATTCACGTTCATGTCCAAGTCAGTTCACGTTCAGGTGATGTCAAGTCAAGTCTCAGTTTCAAGTTCGTGTCATGTCAAGTTTCCAGTTTAGTTCACGTTTCAATTCAAATTATGTCACTTCATGCCATGTTATGTCAAGTTACGTTATGCTTATTATTGACTTTGATTATGCATTCATGCCTTTACTGTCCTACATGCAACATTAACCTGTGTGGAAGTATCCTATTAACTCGCAGAGATTTGTAATCAAATTTCATTGTGGTAATTCTAATTACCATTCCCCCGAATGGTAGACAATGTGTCAGGACCAAGACAGAGAGCGGACATGAGTAGACTGGAAGAGGTTGTCTAGATGCGACGCGAAGCTTACGACCTCCATAATTAGGTTTTTGGACAGTATTTTGACATCGTTAGTCGAGTTACGCGAGTTATTCGATGAACTAGCTCATTAGTATAATTTGGTAATGTAATTATGGAGCTCGATCTCCCTTGTTTTGAGATTAGTCTCCTGAGACCTGTACTGTAATTATGTATGTTTATTTTTTCATATATGCATGAATTATGTTTTAATTATTTGGGATATTATCAATTTGGTGCATAGTATTGCTAAAAAAAAATTATCCACTGCGAATATTGCATAATACTAGATGCATGTTAGGAATATTGCATCTTATATGTCATGAACGGAGATAGGTAACCTTGTGTTGCATGTCCCAATGCTTCAGATGTCCATCCAATCCTAAGCGGAATTTGGGGGCGTCATAGTTAAGCTTTTATTTCATTATTAAAGATTTCTGGTGATCATCTTTTTGTTGGATGAATCTTTCATGCATGCATTCATATATAGTCAAAATTTCATATAGGCATCAACTATAGAGCATGCTACGAATTGAGGATGAATAGGCACAGATCCCTTTTGATTTTTAAGGCATAGATGATCTTAGAACGTGCAAGATATGAGGACTACAGATTCTAGTTAAGTTTGGAGAGAAATTGCAATAGTAGTAGTATTTCGAAGTTAGGGGGTATTTTCATAATTTTCCTTTATCTAGAAGATTTTTATTTTTCTTTAAGATAGTATAGATTCTAACTTAGTTCAATTTTTATTACAGCCACTACCTCACTTCCAACATCAACAGTCTGTAAGTTGGCATATAACTTATACTTTGATGATTATTTTTTATTTATTGATAAATGTCGTATTCATTTTATAACTGTCATTTTGAGCATGAAATGTCATATCTTATGTTCTATTTTTATTTCGCATACAACTATCATTTTTGAACTGTGTCACATACATGCATATCATGAAAAATTATTTCATCACGACCTCAAAGGCTAGGATGGGGAAATATCCTTGTGGAACTCCTCTGTCCACTCTAGAGGAATTAAATATGGAGTGGAAACCCTAGGTTGACGATGAACAATCAACAGGCTTCAAATGGATTCTTTTTAAAGAACGCCGAGCAAAGTCATACGTTATAAAACCTAATACTAGTGGGTGTATATGTTATGATTTTTACGATATTATATTATATTACCAATGCATTGAGAATGAGTCTATAGACAACGTAGTTTCAACGTGAGTTGTATTACAATGATTGGCAGGTATTCACAGTGCATGTGGAGAACTGTGACGATACCTCACATTACGTTAATTCCATGATTTTACGTTAATTATGATGGAAGTGAAATTATGTTCTCTGTAAGAAAATGTGCATAAAAAGTCTATCTTCTTGAAAAATCTGAATGAGAGACAAATACAATTTTTATGCATTTTCATGCATTTCATGTTTATCATTTTTCATGCATAGTCCTATCTTCGTGCACGTTAGTTGTCTAACTTACTGAGATTTTAAATAAATCTCACCATTTGTGGACTCACTATCATTTCAGTCAAAATGATAGAAGTTGTAGATGCAAATGGATCCAATGGACCAGTGGATCAAGAGGATGGAGGAGGAACTAGACGTCGACAGGAGACTTGATCTTTCTAGGTCTAAGGCTTTGTGCCATAGAACACATGAAGCTGCTGGTTTAGATTCCTTTTTTTTTCTTTTTTTTTTTTTTTTTTTGAAAACTTGGCATTTTGTACTAAGATTAAGCTATCCGATGATTTGAAAGTTATGGTTTAATCAATATTATTGAGATGATTTAGTTATTCTGGCATAAGTTCATTTTTCACCCTTACTTTCCCCCGCAATTATTGTATACTGCTAGCTGCATTTCTAAGATGCATTGCATACTAACTATCATGTACAAGGGTATGTAACCTTGTGTTGCATGTCCCAACGCTCTAAGTCTCCAGTACATCCCAAGCGGAAGTTGGGGGCGTTACAAACCAAGATCTGAATAAGGAGATGTAATCTCCATTTGTTTAATATGTTATATATATGTCTGATTACGCCCAAAGAATAATGCGGTAGTTGTAGCATAGCTTTGGGGTGTCAATTCCACAGAGAGACAAATTAAAAGAATTGTAGAAAGAACAAAGAAACTAAAGAAAGATATTTAATGATTAATGGAGTACAAAGATTAATTTTAAATGCAAATTAAAGTGAAGAAAAGTGACTAACGCAAAAAGTACTCAAGTTTGACAAACAGTAAAGCGTCGAGAATCCCTTGCACAAGTCTGATATTTTTATTATTCTTAATTCATTGAATAACTCAATCGGGAATGCAATTCTCAAAATTCCCAATCGGAAGGTATAGCTTTATAAACCAAGATTAAACTAAATGTAACTCTTTGAAAAATCACTCACCACTTTTAAAATACGTAAATTATTATCACTATTAAAATTCAACATCGACCATATATTTAGGAAGCGATATTGCAGCAAAGAATTAAATCAATATAGATAAATAATTGATCCAAACATAATCAAAGAACTAATCCATTCAATAGGAAGAAGTATGACTGAATCCATAAACAGAATAAATTCTATTATTATTTGGAGAAGAAAACATCAACAATGAATTGAGAATGATAAAATAAAAGCGTTTTAGTAATTGAAAATCAAATACATAAATCAAAAACAAATTAAAAATATTATCTAATGTGCAAGTTCATCCCTAGCCCTACTTGAGAATTTAGTTACCCATAAATATAATAGACAACAAAAATCTCAAGAGAAAAATAAAGCAAACGACGGCCATGGAAATTAATTTCGTCTCCCCTTCTTTAGAACTGAGCCCTCTCTCCCTTTATGAACTCTCAATTTTGTGTTAATGAAATGCTTATATAGGGTAAGAAAAAAAACCCTAATGTCTTCATATTCTAGTATATAAAATTGCCTAAATTTTAGGACTCATCTTGGCATCCATGTTGTGCTTCAGGAGTTCGCATTTGAACATCCATATTAGAGACAACTTTGTAGCCCTTTAAAATAGCTTTCTAACATATGAAGAATTGCATCAATCCGATATTTGAGCGGAAATTTATGATCAAAATACTAAAGTATGTACAGGCTGCCTTCTAGCGAATTTCGGACTGACTTTTTCTCCTGATCCGAATTACTCTCAGACCCCATCATTATCCTTATTTAAAGAGTCTTGCACTAGTTAAAAGTTCTTAGGTTGTTCCAACATCTTGCTCACTTGAAAGTCTTTTGAATTTGACTGGGTTTGGATTACTTTTTTATTAACTCTGAAATTAAACATAAAAATCTGCTAAAAAGTATCTCAAAGTAAATAGAAACTCAATTAAAGAATACACATTAATTTCTATGATTTTTATTCACATTTTAGCATTTTAGTCCAATAATAGAATATTTAGAGTGCCCTTTCATACACTCATCAACGCCCTATACTATGGACAATTAATGAGGCGTGAATGATGGTTGTTTTTATATAATGTTATGTTTTCAGTTATTCTAGTACAAATATTTTATGACTCACAATTCCGCTGTGATTATTACATAAACATATTATCGGTTGCATTGCATATTATTTGTCACGAACGAGGATATATGTGACCGTGTATTGCATATCCTAATGCTCCAAGTTTTCATAACATCACAAGTGAAGATTGGGGGTGTCACAGTCAATACCATGAGTGGCTCATTAATGGTGCACCTAAAGATAACCATTTCGTTTTAACAGATAACCGAAGCTCATTGAAGACCAACGGGCGGGATCATGAACGTTGATATCGCCACCTCTTGCACACTAGGCGCAATTGTGTGTTATGATAGTATGAGATGATGGATGTAATATCCCGTGATGAATGATAAATGATGATACACATTTATTTTTGCATGATTATTTAAAGGAAAGAACTAAGTTAGTAAAGGTTTATTGTGTGACTTATTGCCTCCGGAGTATTCAACTTATTTTTGAACAGCTAATTATCAATGAGGATGTAACTGTATGACAAGACTTGGTTTTGGGGAAGAGGCGGAGTTATGGATGTTTTAATTTATTTTTATAATTATTAATAAGTGATTTTATTAGCATAAAACTTGAACAAATTTCTAATAAGTGCTACCTTGACTCTTTTAACTTTTAATAAAGTATGTTTTGTGTTAGTTTTATGGAGTCTTTTATACCTAGCGATGGAGTCTTTTATACCTAGCGCGGAAGTAAACTTTAAAAGGTTGGTAGAATCTAGAGGGAGGGGGTGTTACTAATTAAGACTTCATCACAAGTCGCTACAGGTAAGTGATTCATATTCTCTTATTCATCGTGTTCCATCATGACTATGAGATATGTAAAATAGATCTAGGCGACAGCTTTTTATTATATTAATGTGAACATCTACATTAGTTTTAATATGTTAATCGTTCCAGATAATTATCAATATGAGGATGAGGTTGAGGTTGTGGGATAATACTCGATTTAGGGAGAAGAGGCAGAGGCCTAGACTATTTATGAAAATTTCAATTTATTTATTTTTTTTATTTTTAATAAGTGATTTTATAAGCAAAAGACTTTAATAAACAATTTTTTAAGAGGAGTGTTACAGCCACAAAGAGATTACACAAAATTAATCCTATAAACTGACGTGATTTCATGTGATTCGTCACATCTATTTTATAATAAAAGTAACTTTATAATCTGACAAACCACATCAGTTAGTAAAATTACTTTTGTGCACAATAATAGTGTGCGATATAGGCAGCTGAATAGGACTCTAGAGAGAACTGGGTGCTGTGTGACTATGGTCATGCGAGTTGGTTATGGTGGTCATATAAATTGAAGCCCAAACATCAGCTTATTCCCTCAATTCAATACACTGATTTAAATCTACCCGAAAACATTGGTTTTCTTGCCCTTTTTTGGGTCTGAAACACATTTAAATTTAATCCCCCATCAATAAATGACGAGAAATGCACAACAGCCTAGTTATTTTACCAAATTATTCTACTCATGCTTTTTTCCATTGAGCTTTCCCTTAGGGATCTTGCTAAGGACACCAACATCCAGCTTCCGATAGTTACATTGAATTTGTTCGATGACCTGGTACACAAAGCTGTCAACTTGATCTTCATACCTCTCATATAACACTGGCAGTGTGTGAGCAGCGACAAAACCTAAAGAAATTAAAAACTGTCAGATGACAAGTACCTCTTATATAAATGAGTAATGCTAGATACAGTTATGAGTTATGCAACCGCCATGCGCTCCTTTTGAAAAAGAGTTAGATCCACTATTAAAAAACTAATTTTTCCATATAAATCTCATATTTACTCACTTTTCTCGAAAAGAGTGCGCAACCTTTGCACATTCTATAATTGTAAATATCATTTCTCTGTAAACATTAGTTTGTCAAAACGGCTTTCAAGTTCCATGTATGTTTCTCACACAAACACAGGGTACATCTTCAATGATAAACAAAAGAATGAGCCAGGAAGAATAAAGGGACATCCCACAATCTTTTTATGGTTTGGTTGCGTTTGTTTCTCTGAAAAATGATATCCATGTCCTCATAGAACAAAATGTTTAGATATTGATTCTTACTGGCCCCTGAAATAGACACTGTTATGATACACGGAATAGACTCAATTTCATTCCTCATGGGGAAATATCGGTCTCAGCCATCCCATATCTATCAAAATCATCGATGCTTCAATTCCAAGCAAATGAATAATATTCTCTGTAAAATTCTGCCCATGTGAATAACAAGCATTTCAGGGTTGACATAATAAGCAATTCTTCATTAAAGACATTTTTAAAATCCAAAATAAAATAGATTCCCGGAAAAATAGTTATAAATATATATATATATATATGTAATATAGGTAGATTCCCAGCAAAATAGTGTTGCCCATAGACCCAGAATAGTAAACATTCCTACGGGATAATAAATTTTTCCAACTCCACAGGAGAAAACTAGATTTGATCTATATTTTAATTATGCTACATGCAATCATGGTTTCCAACTTTCATAATACCGGGCAAAAAGTTATCCACAATGCTGAGGAGAAAGATGAACATGCTCACAGGGATCTCAGCTAAACTACATCCAACATATGGAGACTCACAAGCCAGGAAATCAAAACACAGAATCAAAGCACATACAGTATCGAAACAGAAAACGACAAAGTTAGTAGCAGACTCCACAATATAAAAGTACGAAACTCACCAACATACAGAACAGTCAGAAAATTGCACCAGCTCCCTACCACAGCAGCAAGCCACAAGCCTACTATAACCTGTGAAGATTTCATGGAATTAAATTGCTATATCCAAAAGCAACAGGTAGGAGTCTTTGGGATACAAGATACTAAAATATATCTTTTCTCCTAACACTAACGAGCCAGTGAAAAGCTTAGCCAATATACTTCATATTTATCACCCTTATTGGTGTATATCAGGCAACACAACATTTGAATATGACCTCTCAATAGACATGTTTAGATTATCACATTGAAGAAACATTGTTAGTCCATGATAAGACCGCATTCATATTAAAGGGAGGGGGTGTTTGGAAAAGTTTCCAAAACTGTTTTTGCAAATGTAGCATCAAAAAGAATTTTGGGAAGTTCTGTTGAAAGGACTGGATAGTATGAAAATTTGTTTGGTAAGTTTAGTTGAAAACTAAAATTAGAGGGTTGGTTTGAGGGGTGATATTATAGGGGATGGTTAGTCAGATTTCCTCTGGTTGAAGAATTGACATTCAGTAGGTCCCTTAATCCACAAACTTGGAAGCAACTTCAATGTCTGGCCCTGCCTCTATAT
Source organism: Juglans microcarpa x Juglans regia (assembly GCF_004785595.1). Classification (NCBI taxonomy): domain Eukaryota; kingdom Viridiplantae; phylum Streptophyta; class Magnoliopsida; order Fagales; family Juglandaceae; genus Juglans; species Juglans microcarpa x Juglans regia. Next base: position 20,381,761 of record NC_054597.1, on the reverse strand, counting down.
GCCAAATGTCGTGAAGTAGTGGATGGCTATGATTGGAGGTGACCCCCTAATGAATATCACATATGGCAATATGTAATAAGGAAGCCCTCCACACCTGCACGAGGGATGGAGTGGGGTGGGGGTGGAGAGGGCCTCAGTGCCCACCCGCACGGAGGGGTTGATGATCCTCCCCACCTCGCACAATGGAGGAGGCCCCTAGTCCTCACCCTATGCCATATGACTTTGGGGTGGAGGGGATACACCTCGCACAAAGGTGGGAAAGATCCCACCCTGTGCCATATAACTTTGGGTGTCCTCGCTTACCTGTGCAAGGTGTGTAAACAAGAAATGCATGCCCTGAGCCTCTCACTAAATAAATTTACTAAAACCCAAAATTTGGATGAAAAAGGCAAATAGAAGATGCACATTCATATGTCACATCAAATAGACACGATCAATTCATATTGATGTAATGTGATCATACTTGACATTTCTTCTTCCACCGATAAGTTACTAAATAACCTTGTGTGGTACTTGCAAGGGCCATAGCAGTATCTGCTGCTTTGTCCCACTCTCACTTCTGGTTACTTCCCAGGATAATAATTAATAAGATAGGATCAGAAAATAATGGCATGCTTTGATCAAGGACCTATGAAATTAGGGAAAATTAGAATCTATCTATATCTAGAATTATAATATATAAGATAGATTCTAATCGAACTAGAATTATTAGATTCTTTTTAGAGTATTAATTGTTATATTCTATAATTTATTCATTCGAATATAAAGAACCAAATGTTCCATTTTATAACTAATAATTACTATACAATTATTCATTTAATGATAGCTTATTATCATTTATTATAAAATTGAATTATAAGGTTTTTTACTTTTTGAGTATAACTACCAACGGTCAACAAGGTCTCTATTCTCCCTCCAAATAAGAATACTATGGTATGGCTAGGGTTTTATGAAAAAAGAGAATCGAAAAATTGAAGTTACCACAAAGTTACAACGAAAGATATGTTTGTGGAATGGCAGATAATGGAGGATTAGAATTAGGACTAAAAGTGATTTGTAATATATTTTTCTGATATATCATTACAGCTAACATACCCCAAGAAATTGCTTAATGTTTCCTCCATATGCAACATCCTGAAGAAAACCCAAAGCTCGATTAACCTCAGCGCCCAGTGAGGTGGCAATGTTGACAAATATCTCTTTGGGTATAACAAGACGAGGGATTTGAGAATGTGACCTGCCACTATAAGGAATATGTCACCACAAACTAAAATGAAGCTCTGAGAGCAAAGAAGCTCGTTTTAATTCTAGATCACCTGTTGAATAAGCCTGAAGCATTTGACCAAATGAACTGAGCAAGCATACCAAGAAGCAAAGCAAAAAATACAAGAGTTAGAAAATGGTAATTGAGCCATTCAAAGAGCACCCAGATAGCTGTTGCACCAGTTAAAACACTTGCTGAGATCTTCTTGTTCCTCCATAACAACACATCAGCAGCTACAACATTTAGAAAACTTTAGAGAGAATGGAAGTTGTACAAATTAGAGGACCATAAATAGAATAATCAGAGTAATCAGACATTTTCCTCCCCCCAAAAGATGGTGGACAGGCTTCTGACGTCCAAACAGCCGATTGAATTGAGAACTGACAAAATTTGTTTTCTCTTCCCCAAAAAATGACACAGATTTCTGCTTTGAACCACCCTCAGCAAGTGTTTCCACAATCTGGTCCAAGATATTCTCAGCTATTTTCTCAGACATTGTTCCTATGCTTCAAGAATCAACAAAAGGTGTTGTCAGGAGAGGACGGTAAATCACTCTGTAAGCTCACAACACTCTAGTACTTTTCACAAGTACAAATGCGAACAAGGCAAATTTAAAATATTTGGTTGGGTACACAGCAGTGGCACATACCAACATAATAGAATTCAGCACAGAGCTTTATCTTAAGGAATGGCATAGGCTACAAGGGTCTTGTTGCTTTATGCAATAAGCCACATGGCAGATCATTAACTTGATACTGATGGTATTCCCTAATTCAAGACTACATATTGAACTTTCTGGAATTATAGAATTTAATGTGCATCTCTCCTAATGAAGCACAAATTAAATCAGGCACAATTTACACCAAGTGCCACAAATTTTCGAAATATAAAAGCAGGTATCTGATACCAAAAACAAAAAAGTACACACCAATCATGGATATTAGTTTCTCACCCTACCAATCTTATTCAATCTTATGCTCCATATCTAATATTGCACAGCATGACATTGCATTTATTAATGTAATCAATCATATTCATATAATCACTACTCTAATACAAAATGAAATTAATACATGCTTTCACACATCCCAAACAGAAGGGGTAGGCATATCTTGCCTTTGTAAGCCTAAACTTATAACAAGTTGCTTGACTAAGGCATATATACATATTTTTTTTTATAAGTAAAAATATTATATATATCAATAAGAGTAACCACGTACACTGGACGTATACAAGAAAACACCTAACCCATACTACAGAGCTATAATGACCCAAAAAGCCCGTGAAAATTAGAAATCTATCCAACCCCTTGTTTCCCGTAAGACTAATACCCCACCCGAGACTCCCTCTACGAGGACGTCTTCATAATGCCATCCCTTTAGTCTTCCCTCGATTTGAACTACCTCCCTTAGCATTGTAGTTGATTGCCGCATCTTTCCCTGCTTTTCTTAAAACTTGATTTAGTTTCAAGCGAGTGGACCGCCTCAATCGCAGTGAGTAGTGCTTTCAATTGGTCTTCACATCCACCATATGAAAACCCCACAATATGCTAAATCTCGTTAACCTTATGCAAAACTTAGGGGAACAACATTATCCCCAGACACAGTTTCCAACTGCACTCCCTACCCTAGACATTCCTCCTCACAAGGCACCAATGACAAACCCATAATTTCCTCCCCACCATATCCTGCATTCAAATCCCAAACCTCCTCAACAGCTATACTGTTGTCGTTGTCACCATTAAAGGTTCCTTCACCTCCGACATAGGTGTTGTCATTCCATTGACGATGACATTGCTTGTAGGTGCTCCACCCCCCGATGATCTTTTATGTGCCACTTCGTCAGACCCTACTGCTCCCTCAGGAGGCATAGAACAGGTAGGGGAAGCACTACCTTTTGTTACCCCATTTTCATCTTCTGAAAGAGGCTCGTCTGCTTCTTTCAAAGTACTCAAAACCTTGGAAGGACCCCCATATTGTTTTAACGTATTTTATGAAAGACTTATATTAACCATCATTACAGATGTGACTACCATTATAAAATGCTATGTTTAATTAGGACATTGAAAACCTTTTACTAGGAAGATGGATAGTCTAAGGTCCCGTTTGGATGTTGAACTGAATTGAGATGAGTTGAGTTCTTTATGAATAGTAGTGAGTTGAGATGGTGGAGTGAGTTGAGATGGTGGAGTGAGTTTTGTGGGGCTCACCTAAGATGAGTTTAAATGTGTTTTGATGTTAAGATGAGTTTAGATGTATTAAAGGGAAGTTGAAAAAGGTTGTGGGTGCGGTGTAAAGAGGTGTTTGGTTGAAAAAGGTTGTGGGTCCCTACGTGTAAAAAGCTTTTGAGTTGAGATGAGTTTAGTGATTTAAGGGTTAGGTATTTGGATGTTAGACTCAGCTTAAAATTAAACTAAATTGAGTTGATCTCAGTTCAATCCAAATTCCAAACGGGGCCTAAAACTCCTTAAGAAAGAGACAGTGCCCAAAAACTCAAAGTAACATCCAATATCTACCAAAATTTTCCAATACATAAACCAAGCTACAAGCTTCAAAAACAAACTCATATGGTTATTAAATAGATCCTAATGAATTTAAGAACTGAAGGGACCCAAACAACAATTTCTGTGAAGTCTGAAATCATCAATAAAGCCCTAGAGTACTGAAAAAATACAACCACCACAAAGAAACACACAAATTATAGTCACATGAATATGCCAACACACTCATTTTACATTAACATATATAAATAAAACAAATACCAATAATCCAATACTTGTAAGCTGTCTATCTTAGTATCAGACTGAATGACCACCTCTTTGTGGTTTATTTCGCATAATTATCAAGGTTTCATGAAAAGTTCGGGCTTTTGTACAAATTTAACATTGGAAGAGAAAATCAGACCAACTAAGAACTCACAAATTTAACATTGGGCTCTTGTTGTAGTACTGAAATTATACAGTATCATAATGCTCCTATAAGAAGTGTGATGATTGCTTTTTAGTAGACCCATTTTGAAATGAAAGTTTAAAAATACAGAGTTGATACACCCCACAACATAGGAAACTTGATTAGGTATTTTTGGACATAGTGTTTCTTGACACATCCGACTCAACAATAAGGCTTGGTGATTCCAATTACCAAAACTACCACTATTCAGCCACAAAGTTCTTTTTTTTTTTTTTTTGATAGGTAAACGATAGTATTAATAAGAATAGGCATAGCCCAAGTACACAAGAAGTTATACTAGAGGTAAGACCTATCTAAGTTGCTGAAAAAGAAACAAGAAAATCATGTACAATTAGGCCATTAAAATCTACAGCTATAGCCCAAAGAAGTAAGGTGCGGAAAAATAAAGCTCGAAGCTCCTCTAAGGTCTGCTCCTTATCTTCGAATGTCCGCTCGTTACGTTCTCGCCATATACACCACATTATGCAGCTAGGAACCATCTTCCACACAGCTTTGATTTGTGGAACTCCACCCGGTATCACCCAACTAGCCAATAATTCCACCACTGTAGCAAGCATCACCTAGTTTAACCCTATACGACTGAACACTTCACTCCACACGGCTCTAGCTGTCTCACAATGTAGCAGAAGATAATTCACTGTCTCCCCAGCTTTCTTGCACATACAACACCAATCAAGAATAATTACCCTACGCTTTCGTAGATTGTCGGTAGTCAAAATCTTACCCAGAGCCGTTGTCCAAGTGAAGAAGAGTGCCTTGGGAGGTGCCTTATTCCTCCACAGTTTTTTCCAAGGGAAATGTGTATTTGGAAGTAAAGTAAGGGACTTATAGAAGGAACGCACCGAGAAGATACCCTTACCTGCTGGTGTCCACCACAACTTATCACCACACCTTCCATTCAGCTTCGTAGTATACACTAAACTGAAAAAAGCCTCAAAACTGTCTAGTTCCCAGTCTTGGGCTGCTCTATTAAAGATTATATTCCATTGGAATTGGTCCCCTGAACGAACCATGAGATTTGTCACCGAAGCTTCTTGGTCACGTGCCACTCAGAAAACCAAAGGGAACAAGTCCATAAGTGCCTCTTTCCCGCACCAAATGTCCCTCCAAAATTTTATACGATTACCCTCCCCCACCATAAATTTAGTATATCGAGAAAACACCCCCCCACCCTCGTCTTATGTATTTTCAAACCCCCACACGATAAGACCCATTCCCTTCACTAGAACACCAACCCCCCCATACCCTGCCATATTTGCAATCAACCACAAGTTTCCAGAGGGCTTCCGGTTCCATATTCAGCTGCACAGTTACGTTGACAACTTAACCAGAAAACTAATAAAATACATCTCATAGAAGAACATCCAGTCAAAAACACTTCTGAAGATTGCACGCCAGTAAAAGTTTCACACTTCCAAAACCACTACTGTAAGACCACACCAATTACATTTCAAATCTTATAATCAAATTCAAGAGCTTTGACTAGAAAGCCGCCACCAAGATTTAATGTATAAAAAATATAAGTTAAAGCAGCCATGGAGCAACATCTAAAGGCTTAAAATGGAAGACAAATATAAGTTATTCCAAGATGCACTTCGGACCTCTAATCTTGAGCACGACTATATGAGTGAACCCTCCAGGAGACTGAATTTAACGGGACCGACAACATGAAATACAAGATAGTAAGAGTAAAAACTATTACAGAAATGAGAGATTTAAAATAAACTCACAAATGAAGCATTCAAAACAGTACAAGTTGAATGTTAAAAAAGCATAACAAAATTCTACTTAGCCTTTGATTGAGCCCCAATATAACAATAAACTTACAAACTTCGATTGCCCGTAACCTGATATTGACAAATAATCCAGAATCAACAGTAATAACACCAATACGCCTCAAAAAACCATATCGACCCAAGATCAGTTTGAACCCGCTCATAGAACACAAAGAATCAAACATTCAGAGATAAAACATTGCAACCACGTAAAAGAAACAAAAATAAAATGAAAAGGAAAGCACTAAACGCTGAGAGCACAAACCAGAGCCAAAAGATGAGTCTTTCAAGGAGATTAGAGTTGAGATGAAGGACTAAAATAATGGGTTTCGCTTCTTTGTTATGACAGTGGGGGTTTCGGGCACAATAGCAGATAAGCAGGAGTAGCGAGCAGTACACTGGCAAAAGTACCGTGAGAGTCAGAGAACCAATGTCAATTATTATTTGTCTGCACGTGGCTAACCCATTCTGACTCGGGCTGACCTGACCGAATTAACCAATACTTACACAATAAGGATAAACGGTTACGAGGAATTCGGATATATATGGATAATGATTGGTTTATTACTCTTATTATTTTTTTATTATTTTTTTATATTTGATTTTTTTAATTTTTAATTTTATTTAATAGTTAAAAAAGTAATTATTAGTAAAATTAAATATTTTTTTATTTTTTTTAATAATTAAGAATGTTAAAAAAATATTTTAAAAAATGATAAAAAAATTAAAAAAAAAACTTTAAATATATTATAAATAGTAAATGAGTAGTAACTCTATGCATATATAAAAATTACACTTTTTATTTAAAATCCGGAGATTTTTTTAATTCTTGAAAAAAGTAATATTTTTCCTTAAATTTTGTGAGCTGCATACAGAAATAAGTTGGATGAAAATTTTATAAGTAGTTTTTTTTTTTTTTTTTTTCGATTTTGTGTCAGTAAACTTGTTTTGTTATTTTGTTATGGATGATGCTAGCGGCCGCCCTGCGTGTACTGTTGAACGTAATGCGAGTATAAATTTATAATTTTTTTCATCATTTTCTACTAAGTTTTTTTTTTAACATCCTTAATTATTAAAAGAAGTTTTAAAAAATATACAATTTCACTAATAATCGTTTCCTTAACTATTAAGTAAAAAAAAATTAAAATATTCGAGCAATAACTTTGAGCTGTAACATTGAAGGGGTTAAGTAGCATTTTCCTTTTGTTTTTAATCTCTAACTTAGAAAAATACTAGCTTAGAATTGAACTGATTCTTTGTAATACCATGCTCCTTCCTACTTACGTACGCTTCTTCTTTCTGACGTACGTTCTTTCTTTCTGACGTAAGCAAACTCTGAGGGCAGAAACTATGTGATTGTCTGCCCCTTCCATCTAGCGACTGCAAGCCTCGTCATGCGTGCCGAACCTCGATGGCGTGTTCCAAAAGATATAATGTGACTTTTAAGACAAGCCCAGTGTTTTAAATATACTGTAAATATTTATAAGGAGTATTTCCAGTGTTATTGAACTGAACTTGATTTTAAATACGACAATTATAATATTCTTGAAGAGCTCCAATAATATTATAATTGTCGGAAATCATTTTAATAATATTAAAATGATTTCAACTAATTAAAATATTATGGGATTTAAATTATGTAGAAAACTTTAATTAATTAAATGGTTTTATCATTTTAAATGTATTAAATAAGACTTCATCATTTATTAATGATGAAGAATATTATTTTATAAACTAAAGTTAGTTTAAATAATATTCTACCTTAATTCCTCTAAGTGCTTTTAATTAAGTTAATGTTTACGTATTTTCAAATCAGTGTTTTAATTCCCCATCGTTAGATCGTTTTGAAGATCCCTAGATGAAGGGACTGGGTTAAATACCCAAACCCCCTCTCTTTCTCCCTCACTTTTCTCCCAGCTCTCTCTCTCTCCTCCCTCTCCCTCACGGCTTGCACGACACCCCCCACGCCCGATTCTTCCATAGCTCAGCCCGGCGCCGCCGTGCGCCGCCAAGCCTCACTGCCCCTTCCACCAGCACCACTCCCTCTAGTGAGTCCTCCCATGCCAGTCTCTCCCCGCTGGCCGTGCAAAGCCCGAACGAGCTTAGTGCCTACTGCGCTGCCGTGCGCCGTTCTCCGGCGCCACCACCTCCACGGCAGTTTCTCCTCCCGCCGCCATCATCCTCTAGCAAGCTCAGCCTCCATCTCCCCTTCCGTAGCGCACACGCACTGTGACGCCCACGGATTCTGCTTGGGATCGGACGGACATCTGAAGCTTCGGGACATGCAACACAAGGTTACCTGCCCTCGTTCATGACATATAAGATGCAATGTTCCTAACATGCGTCTAGCATTATGCAATATTCGCAGCGGATAATTTTTTTTTTTCTTTTGGCAATACCATGCACCAAACTTATAATATCCCAAATACTTAAAACATACTTCATACATAAAGGCATACTAACAACCGAGATCACAATACTAGTCCAAAATAATTGTGAACAAAAGAGTGCTGGAGATTTAACTCCACAAAATACAAGTAGTAATCTAGGGTAACTACATCTAAGTCACACCGTCACTTAGTCGACCGTTTCCAGCTGGTCGATCCCTAGTTCTCCTTCAGATCCTGTAATAAGATCTACCATTCGGGGGAATAGGTAGTTGGGACTACCACAGTGAGATTTGATTACAAATCTCAGCAAGTTAACAAAAAACCTTCACACAGGTTAATGATGCATGCATGGCAATAAAGGCATAAATGCACAATCAAAGTCAATAGTAAACATAACATATCTTGACATAGCATGGTATGAAATTATAAGCATAGCATGACTTGACATAACATGGCATGAGCTGACATAACTTGAACTGAAACTGAAACTTAGCGTGACGTGACATAAACTTGAAACTTGACATGAACGTAAACTTGAACATAACATAACGTGAAACATGACTTGAACGTGAAATACATGAACTTGGAATCTTATTCAGTAGACTTAATCATTAAAGTGACCATACGGGTGCTACACAGGTCCCCTTGAGCCATGTGTCCCTGCCGATTACCGCATCACAACACAGGTGTCTATACCAGCTGTGAGTGCGTTAATACGTACTCCACAGTTGTTGTGGCCCCACGTATCCTATGTGTCACAATTGCCGTGTCTCACGTAGTGTATGCTCCACAGTTGTTGTGGCCCCATACTTCATGCTCCACAGTTGTTGTGGCCCCATGAATTGTTTGTACCACACTTGTTGTGGACACATGTAAAATAAAGTTTGGCTCCATCGGTGTTAGTGCCTGGCGCGCTCCGATGACCAGCTAATTAGGCCTCATTCGCAACTTGTTGACTGTACTTCATCAACCCAGGGAATTTCACACCTATTTAGACACTCCAGCGTGAACAAGGAGTTTCACTAGGATATTACCTCATCCTAGCACTTAGGGTCGTGATTGACATGAATAACTTAACAAGACTGTTCTCGAGATACACAAACTGTATTCAAGACGGAATGACATGAATATGAAAAGACAGAAGTCCTGACGTAGCGTAACGTGACGTGAACAGAAGATGACATACATGACTTACTTTGAGTCTTACTTGTAACAGAAAATATTTTATAACATGGCATACATGTAACAGATATTATTTCGTAACATGGCATAACATATAACAGACAATATTCCGCAACATGGCATAACATATGACAGTGAATATTACGTGAAATGAAATACATGTAACAGATGGCATACTTAACTTAACATGACATACTTGCAATGCATAGCAATGTATAGAAATACGTGACAGAATATCTTATGTAACAGATGAATAATTCGTGATAGAATAAATACTGTGTAACAGATAAATATGTAATGACTTGGCATGGAACATATGATAACATGCATACATACACTTTAGTTCCCTTACTTATCACTCATACACATTAAACTGATAGTAAGTTAAAAGCTAACTTACCTCGATAGTCGCGTTCTACGAGAATAAGTGTAAAATACGAGGAACTGTAAGAGGGTATTCTAAAAGTTAGAAATTAATTACTAACAATTAGAAATGTGAAAAGAGGCAACTTAGAGTAAAATTACCATTTTACCCTTTACAAGTGGGAAAATGACTATTTTACCCCTAACTTAAGGATTTCATATCCTATCTCCAAAAATTACCAAAATTTACATTCCTCATGTAAATTTTGTCCTAAACTCAAATATCAACTCAGAAAAATTTAAAACCATTCACAACTATGAAAAACTCACTATTGCCGAAACCTACATAGGCCATTTCTCTTGATTTTGGTTCAATTCTTTCAAAATTCAAAACTCATGATTAAACCAAAATTTTGTAACAAAGATCTTCCTATCCTAAGTTTAAAAACACACTTAAAATATCCATTAGGAAAAATCTATTCATCAACACTAAACTTTTTGTAAAAAGTCCCAAACTTTTTAACAAAAGTAAGCCCTTTAAATCACAAGTTTTGACCTTAATAAAAACATCTCCAAGAATTCCAAAAAATCAAATCTTACCTCTAACATATTCATAACATCATTCTAAGATCAACCATGCTTTAAATCATCAAACAAAAGTCACCAAAAATCACAAAACAACACTTGGAGTTTTTGGTTTTAAACATAGTCCAAAACAGAAACTTTTCTCTCAACTACATTTGATCAATCTCTTGATCCATGGCTTAAAGACGTGTGATCTTCAAACAAAAAAATCACATGGTCTAAAAATGTGTCCTAAAGAAGATCTAACCATCAAACTTAAAATCACATGGCTAAAATTCAACAAAACATGGATCTAACCCAGAAACATCAAATCTTAGGCCAAACCGAAATCCTCTTACATAGAAAAATCATATCTTTAAAAATAATACTAAATATCTTCGAAATAACATCCTAAAATGTATATAAGAGGCTTAGGATCATCATATAAAAATATCAAAGCCTTTGGAATAAGATTATACCACGAAATATTTAAACTTTCACAAAACAAAAACTGTTTTCCCACCTCCAGTTTTCAAGTTTCTAAATCTAAAGAAATCTATCATCAAAAGCTTTAGTCATGCAATAAAACCTCAATGAACATTCACAAAATCATGTTAAAAATACTCCATAAAATTTTCGGACCAAGATATGTCCATTAGCTTGGTCAAAAATTCCAAAACATATCATACTCTCCAGTTTCACGCCCAGAATGACCTTTCTATGGTTAAAAATACTTTTTACTAATCAAATGAGCATGGATTGAGACGAATAAGATATCTACGGAAACTAGACTCAAAGAAGAACAACTTAGATGAAGGAAACATCGTGCTAAAATACTTACAAAGGATCGAAAATGGTCACGCAAAAATACACAGAAATCTACCCGAGAGAGCGCTTTTGGGTTTCTCTCTAAGAATGAGGGAAAGAAGTGATGAAATGGAGAGAAGTGTGCCTTGCACGACTTTAGACTCCTGGAAGGGGAAGTTATGGACTTGAAAGACCCTTGATTGGAGTTGGCTATGTGACATAAAGTAGAGAATAGTGAGAGGCATGGACTGCATGCAGCAGTTGTGAGAGATGGGGGTTGATGGAGTGGATTTCTCCTTCACATCAAGGCACTATTGGGTGCAGCCAATGGCAGTGGATGGTCTGCCATGTGGGGGAGGAAACTTCTCTAAGAAGTTTTGCCAAGTTGGCCAATTTCGTGGGCCTTGGTGGGCCCCAACCAAGTGGGCTTCAATTTGGTTAGGGTTTGAGATGCTATCAAGCCCAAAATTAATTTTTCTTGGCCCAATCAAATTTTCAAGGTTTAAAAGGTTGGATAATGATGTCATGACAAGGATTAGATTAATTAATAGCATGTGGAAGTGATTTAATCAAGTGATTAAACACAATGCTAGAAATTGGATTAAAAAGGGTTTAGAGGCCAACTTAGGGTTTGGGGAAACCGTTTAGGGTTTTGGTTTCAATCAAGCTTTTCGGGTTTCAATTGGATTCCAGCCATTTAGGGTTTTGCTAGGGTTGAAACCCTCTTTGGTCTGGCACAATTTGGTTGAACAGATGAAACAAGGTTTTGCTTAGGTGGCATAATCTCACACCTTGATTTCCTTCACAAATCCATCTAATGGCTCCTCATGGTATCAAGTGTCTAATACTATTCACTATGTGTGGCTAAGATCTTGTCGAGTGTCCAAATAAAGCTTCCCTAACCTAATTTGGACATTCCACACTGTGATTTTAAAAAATACTGCACTAGGTGCGCTTATCGAGGTTACTATTCACTCCAAAAAATTACATAATAAAATTAGTACTGAAAAATTCTAAATATTCATATTAACCTGTAGTGAAAATCGTTTACCGAAATTCAACCCCGAAGTGCCCCTAAAAATAATTTCACAATTTTCAACAGACGTTTCGTCCGGAATTATGAAAATAGGCTATTGCGCCATAAAATCCTAAATAATCCACTAAGTCTAATGGCGTAGACCATAATGCATTCTAACACTTCTAACTACCTCAAATAATTAAACTCGTAAATTTAGCACCATAGTGAGTGATAACACTGATTATGATGACAGACTAAAACCTGAGCGATTGGTCGATTCGTAAAAACGTATGGGTTTTCACGAGGTTCCTAAGGTCAAAAGAAATTCTACCAGTGAATTTCTTGTGGGCTGTTACATGCACCGTACCCATGAAAATGGGTTCACATGGCTTCAAGGCCACCGACTCTCCTAGCGCCATCACGCGCGGCCACCTTGGCCACCGGACACCACCACAGGCACCTCCTAGTCTCCCCCTTCCTCCTCCCTTGAACCCATGGCCAGTAGCCCCTCCTCCATCTCACGGTTTCTCCCTCTCTCACGCACGGGTTTCACACCCTCCACCACATTGCGCCGCCACACACGGCGTGTAACCGCCACCTTCAGCCTCCTCAAGCCACCACCGATCCATCCCAACCACCCATGGCTCCAATCTGCCACACCTGCACGCACACTCTCTCACAGGCTCCTCCACCCATACACACGGCCATTCCTCCCTCCACCACTGTGGACCACCGTGCCACCACCTCCGAGCCTCCACGGCTCCACCAGCAACTCCCTTAGCCGAACCCTAGGTCCAAACCACCACTTTATGTGGTGGGTAGCCACTGCACATGATGGACAGCCACTGCGCGTGGCTGACCGCCACTGTACACGGCTAGATCCGTCATGTTACGCTCCTTGTCACCATCACAAGGTCACCACGAGCCCTTCCAAGATCACACTTAGCTATCCAAACACCCAAACAGTCACCGTACGTGGGTTAGCCACCACATACGACCCTTTCGACATCATCGGCTGTGACGATCAGCGAGCAACGCACGGGTTATCTCGTCGATGGTATAACCCTCTATCCCTCGTTATTTATGTTAGATGTTGATTAGTTGATTAGGTTGTGGACTGTGCTATTAGTATGGTGGAGTTCGCTGTATTGTGATGTTCTGTGTAGTGTGCTGTAAAGTGTGGAGCGTAGTTGGGAATTGTGCTATGCAGTGTTGTGGACTGTGTTGTGTAGTATGGTTGTAGAGTATGTGTTGTATTGGTAATGTGGCATGTGGAATGGGAACAGTACACACTGAGTGTACTCTGTGTGTGGCGTAGTGTGGAAGAATAAGGAGAGTATATGTAAAATATACCCTCCTAACGTATGTGGGATGGGAACAGTACATGCTGAGTGTACTCTGTGTGTGGCGTAGTGTGGGATAAGGAGAGTATATGTAAAATATACCCTCCTGGCGTATGTGGAATGGGAACAGTACATGCTGAGTGTACTCTGTGCGTGGTGTAGTGTGGGATAAGGAGAATATATGTAAAATATACCCTCCTGGTGTATTGTGGAATGGGAAGAGTACACGTGGAGTGTACTCTGTGTGGCGTAATGTGAAAGGAGTACACGTGGAGTGTACTCCATGTGGTGGATTGATGCACCATATGGCATGTACGCCATAGTGGTAATGTGGCGTGTGTGAAGGGAGTACACGTGGAGTGTACTCCATGTGGTGAAGTGATGCATCATATGTCGAGTATGCCACAATGGTGATGTGGCGTAGTGTGTGTGACGGGAGTGTACTCCATGAGGTGGAGTGATGCATCGTATGGCGGGTATGCCATAATGGTGATGCGGCGTAGAGTGTGTGAAGGGAGTACACTCGAAGTGTACTCTATATAGTGGAGCAATGCACCGTATGACGGGTATGCCATAGTGGTTGATGGGAACCAAGGTGGGCCTAGTCTTAAAGATCATTTGTAAATTCTAGATGGGCCAATTACAAGATCAAGGACCAAGAAGATCAAGGAAGCAATGCACGGATTGGTGCAATCCACTTGGGATGAAGCTAGCAAGAGCCCAACACTCAAGATGGGCTTGAAAGAAGGAGAACCCGCTTTGATCCACTTGATTCAAGCTGTGGAAGACATGGCTTAGAGATAGGGCCTATTGTTATTTGAGACTTCAAATTTGGTTAAATGATTTATTTTATTAGTTTAGAATAAGTGGGCTTGAAGATGTCTGGCCCACACGTCTTATTTTCAATGAACTAGAGTTTTCAAGAAGGCCTTGTATTTTGGCCAAGGGCTTACTTGGAAAGTTACTTTTAGGAATTAGAGTTTTAAGAGGTACTGTAGCATTACTGTAGCCGTACTGTAGCCGCGGTACTGTAGCGTGACACTGTTCATCAGGGGCATTTTGGGTAAAAGGGGGCTTTATTTTGGCTAGGGTTTTAATTAGGTTTAGTTTAAATACTCCTTGTAGCCTCATTTGAAGATCAGACAATATTGAATTTTATTTGTGAGTTGAGTTTTCTCCTCTTGTTCTTGATTGAAATCTTGAACTTATCAAAGGTAAATCACAACCTTTGTGGCGTTCCTCCTTTGTAATCTGGGTTCTTGAGACGGGTTCTTCAACGGGTCTAGATTTTAATATAATCTAGGTTCTTGAAACGAGTTCTCATCGGGTCTAGGTTTCTCCATCCTTGACTTGAATTTTGGCTTTCTTGGGGAGTTTTCAAATTGATTGTGGGTTCAAGGGAATTCATTCCCACGGGTTCATATCATTTGGTATTCAGAGCAAGGTTTCCAATCAGGTCTTATTCTATCTTTTATTTCTTGCATATTTAATTCTAGGGCTTCATTGTTCTAGGGTTGATTACAAAAAAAAAAAAAAAAAAAATAGTGGTGGTTAGCAGACTTCTTCACTATTGTTAGGGTTGCTGAAATTCATTGTTCTAGGGTTTGTGTTGGCTGAAATCTCTTGTTCTAGGGGCTGCTGTATATCACTTGCCCAAGGGTTTCTGAGTTATTGTTAGGGTTTTCTCAACTGCTTATTCTTGTTTGTGATCAAATCAGTTGGTGAAAGGAAAAGAAAAGAAAAGAAAAGAAAGGAAAGGAAAAGAAAAGAAGAGAAAAGAAAAGAAAAGAAAGGAAAAGAAAAGAAAAGAAGAGAAAAGAAAAGAAAAGAAAAGAAAGGAAAGGAAAGGAAAAGAAAAGAAAAGAAAATTTGAAAAAAAAAAAAAAAAAAAAGAAGAAGAAGAAGAAGAAGAAGGAGAAGAAGATAAGGAGAGGTAGCATATTTAAAGGTTGTTACATAGTTACAACAAAGACAAAGAAAAACATTTGTTGATTGAGTTTTATCCTCAAAGGGGCTGAATACATATTTGTAGTTGGTATCTTGTTCTATAATTACTCTTTCCCTCATATAAATTCCTTGAGTCCCGTGTCGTTTTATTCCTTCCTTGTTTCTTGTTTCTTGGATCTATATTACTGGTTGGAATAATACAAGGTTGTATTATCTTGATTTAGTTCAACTAGTTCTTAAAGAACTTGAGCGGGAAAACTATTGAGGTAAAAGGCAAGAGAGTGTGAGACTATTATCGGGAAAAAGCCAATTAGGAGTGAAACACGAGTGGAATGCCATTATTCGAGCGTAAACACGTAAGGGAGTGTGTGAGGTTTTTCCACTAACATTCATTTGTGCAGCATTTTACAATGTCTCATCGGAGTGGCGCCCACCGTGGGAGTATCATTTGCCATTCATTGACTTGCTACATGAACATTTGCGGGAGTATCATTTGCCCTTATTAGAGTGTGCATATAAAACCTTGCATACTACTATTTCTTATTCTCCATTTGAGGTTGTTTATGGTTTTAATCCACTTACTCATTTACCTCTGATGGCTTTGCTTGTTGATGATAGGAGTAGCTTGGATGAACATTTTCAATTTCTTGAGAAAATTAATGAAAATACACGTGAAGTAGATCTTTCAAGTAAGTATCAAGTTTTTGCTATTTTCAATGTTACTAACATTTTTCCTTTTGATCCAGGTGGAGATTCGAGGTCGAATCCTTTTGAGGAGAGGGGGAATGATGGGAACCAAGGTGGGCCTAGTCTTAAAGATCATTTGTAATTTCTAGATGGGCCAATTACAAGATCAAGGACCAAGAAGATCAAGGAAGCAATGCACGGATTGGTGCAATCCACTTGGGATGAAGCTAGCAAGAGCCCAACACTCAAGATGGGCTTGAAAGAAGGAGAACCCGCTTTGATCCACTTGATTCAAGCTGTGGAAGACATGGCTTAGAGATAGGGCCTATTGTTATTTGAGACTTCAAATTTGGTTAAATGATTTATTTTATTAGTTTAGAATAAGTGGGCTTGAAGATGTCTGGCCCACACGTCTTATTTTCAATGAACTAGAGTTTTCAAGAAGGCCTTGTATTTTGGCCAAGGGCTTACTTGGAAAGTTACTTTTAGGAATTAGAGTTTTAAGAGGTACTGTAGCATTACTGTAGTCGTACTGTAGCCGCGGTACTGTAGCGTGACACTGTTCATCAGGGGCATTTTGGGTAAAAGGGGGCTTTATTTTGGCTAGGGTTTTAATTAGGTTTAGTTTAAATACTCCTTGTAGCCTCATTTGAAGATCAGACAATATTGAATTTTATTTGTGAGTTGAGTTTTCTCCTCTTGTTCTTGATTGAACTCTTGAACTTATCAAAGGTAAATCACAACCTTTGTGGCGTTCCTCCTTTGTAATCTGGGTTCTTAAGACGGGTTCTTCAACGGGTCTAGATTTTAATATAATCTAGGTTCTTGAAACGAGTTCTCATCGGGTCTAGGTTTCTCCATCCTTGACTTGAATTTTGGCTTTCTTGGGGAGTTTTCAAATTGATTGTGGGTTCAAGGGAATTCATTCCCACGGGTTCATATCAGTGGTGATGTGGCGTAGTGTGTATAAATGAAGTGTACTCCAAGTGGTGGAGTGATGCACCATATGGCGGGTATGCCATAGTGGTGATGTGGCGCAGAGTGTGTGAAGGGAGTACACGCGGAGTGTACTCCATGTGGTGAAGTGATGCACCATATGGCAAATATGCCATAATGGTGATGTGGCGTAGTGCATGTGAAGGGAGTACACACGGAGTGTACTCCTTGTGGTAGAGTGATGCACCATATGGCGGGTATGCCATAATGGTGATGTGGCGTAGCGTGTGTGAATAGAGTACACGAGAAGTGTACTCCATGTAGTAGAGTAATGCACCATGTGGCGCGTATGCCATAATGGTGATGGGTCGTAGCGTATAAAAATGGAGTATACGTGGAGTGTACTCCACGAGGCAACGACACTCCGTGTGGAGTGTCGCAGAGATAAGGATGGTTGTGTGATTGATGGGCGTGAAAAGTAGTGAATAGTATCAGAAATTGTGGAACAATGTCCCGAAGTAGTTATGGTGCAGCCTGTAGTCTGAGGTGACAAGTGTCACCGTGAAGACTTATGGCTAGGAGTATGCATGAAGTAGCAGAACAAGTGTAAGAGTACTCAGCGGAAGCATGACTGGGCAACTACACGAAGTGACGTGGTTACTAACAGTCATGCTTATGATGGATGAAGAGTTAGTATTGAAATGATGTAGCAGGAACGTGACGAGATGTCACGATGTAATAGGAGTAAGTGAGGAACTGTACTCGTGATGAGTTAAGGGTTGATGTAAAAATGACGTAGCGGGATGTCAGGTGACATGACAAGGTCATGGTGTAGCTTGATGGTTGTGAATGGAGCCTTGTTGTGTTAAGTGTTGGGATGAACTGTCAAAATGGACAGATAGCATAAAGAGTCATGCTAGCCGAGTTAAGAGAAGGTTGGTATCGGAGTATGGCCCTTGTCCTTACGAGCAGGTGATCAACATGTTATATGTTGGTCTCAAGTGATAAAGGGATAAGGTACATGTGTAATTTGATTAGACACATGTGCCGGACGGAGTCACCATGTGTAATGGGTAATCTGTTCTTAACACAGTTACACGGTGCTTGAGCCTCAGAACTGGCTTAGAGACGTGTGGCTTGTATGGATGAGAATGAGGATTTAGTGTGGACTAAGGTGCATGAAGGTAGTGACGAGTGTATTGTTAGGATTTGGATGCGTGATTCCATCGGTCGGAATCATGCGTCGAATGTGGTTAGTAAGAAGAGTAAGATGAAGGTCTTAGTGTCTTAATCCTAAAGTGAATCATGGGTTCACTTTAGTGGATGAACACTCGAGGGAAGACCTTGAGTTGGAAGATGTGGTGAACGTAAGTGGTCCCCGAAGGGTTTAGCATAGTAAAGGGTACGTAGGAGCATGGGATAGGAGGATAGTGTTCCAAGTGATGTGTAGCTCTATTTATAGTTTAAGTTGCTTATGCATTAGATAGAGAATGACGTTAAGGTTATGTGTATGCATGTAGGCTGCCATCTGATGCACACATGAATGGACTGCATGATATGCAAGTAGCATGGAATCCAGGTAAGTGTTACGTTGATACTCTTTTTGAGTCTTCTTAAAATATAAAGAAACGAAAAGAAACGCTTTTCCTCACGATACCTTACGAAAAAACACGAAAGACGTTTTACGAAAGAAAATGCTAAGTGTTCAAAGGTATACGTATGTACGGCCCTCCTTGGCAGCCCTTTTTTACGCAACGAAAGTATTAATTGTACGCATGTAAATGGATGACTATACGTTGTATCTATTGTATGTGTTTTCTAAGAAAATCCACGAACTACACGAAAGACATGAAAACGGACGCTTTTACGGATCCTACGAACCGAGGCTTTCGTGTGCACCATGAGGTGATGCTCATGGATGCCGTGAAAGACGACGTTTAAGGTGACGCTTATGGATGCCATGAAAGCTGACGTTTAAGCTCAGTTTTCAAATGACGTTTTCCACAAACGAACTGTTAAACGAAGCATAGAACTGAAATGAACTAAAAAAGGAAAAACGTTTTTCGGGCTTATGCCCCAAACGATATTTTTTTATGAAAAAAATGTTTTCTCATGAAAGGATTGTTAAAGGAAAGAAAGAACTGAATGAAAACTCCAGCTCTTTAGAGCTGCCATGAACGAATGAATGAAAAGCAAGAAAGACATGAAAGTATGAAATGTATGAAGACACGTAACGGCCACATGAATGAATGAAAGGGTACCAATGAATGGGCAGATTGCAATGCTTGGTAAGTAGTACTGGAAGTGCACCCAATGCACCCCCCTATGAAAGGGATTCCCAACCTGTGGCCATGGGCTGAGTTCGGGTCCAAAGGAAGACCGGTAACCCCAACACACGGGGCGTAATAGTGTGTACTGGCCTATGAAAGTTATAAGAAAGAATGTATGAACACATGTACGCATGTATGCACGAACGCACAAACTTTTAAGAAATGAAGGCACTGACGGGGAAAACGTTTTACGAAAAGAAAGCCCTGTCCAATGATGATTTCAAATGAAAGCACGCATGCATGAACGCACTGCACTCTTGCAGAAATGAAGGCACTGACGGGGGACATGTTTTACAAAAAGAAAGCTCCTTTCTAAAAGAAAACTCCGTCCAGTGATGTTTTCAAATGAACGCACGTATGCACGCACGCATGTACGTATAGAATGTATGAATGATGAGTGTATGAATGAAAACCTATATTGTTATATTTTAAATGTATGAAGTAATGCTTATGAGTCATCGACTCATTTTAGTTTTTATGCATGTCCCTCCCCCTCACAAGAACTGAGTGAAAAGGACGGACACGGCCCATGGGGAAGAGCACGGAAGTCTAGGCATGAGTTTTAATCGTACGAGAGACCCTTTTATTGTAAGATTAATGTTTTCCACTGTAAACCTCTTTTATTCTAAAAGCACATTTTATGTCATAAACGTAGAGTCTTGTACCTTGGGTATGCAAGCAAAAAGTTTTAAATCGAACGGTAATTCTCGTCGTCCTTTATAAAGATATTTTATAAAAATTTTCACCACAAGGACGGACGTTACATTCTTCATAGAGGCAAAGTGCTCGTCAAGGAGGTGAGCACTACAAGGGTAAAGTGCTCACACCTCAAGCGAGCATCATGGGAGTTAAAGTGCTTAGAACCTTGGTGAGAGCAATAGGGAAATGGAAAATGCTCGTACCCTAAGCCCCAGGCGAGCACCACATGGGATAGATTATTTGTACCCCAAGCAAGACCACGAGAGTTAAAGTACTCGCCACCTCGATGAGTGACAGGAAAATGGAAAGTGCCCATACCCTAGGCAAACACCTCGAGAGACAAAGTGCACGCCCCCAGGTGAGCACCACAAAAGACAAAGTGTTCACCACCCTGGTGAACACCACGAGGGACAAAGTGCCTGTATCCTAGGTGAGCACCTTAGAAGAAAAAGTGTTTGTACCCTAAGTGAGCACCTCGGGAGACAAAGTGCTTGTACCCCAGGCGAGGACGACGAGAAGTACTTGTACCCCAAGAAATCCCATAGGAGGCAAAGTGCTTGAACATAGGCAAGCATCTTGGGAGCAAACGTGCTTGACACATAGGCGAGCACCATGGGTTGAGATGCACGACAATGTCGTGGTCCATCCTTGGGTCGATCTGGACTCATGTCGATGCTTGGCCCATCTTTGGGTAGATGTGGACCCTCGACAGTGTTGTGGATCTATCTGTGGGTCAATATTGACAAACAACATTGTTGCTGCTATGGATCTCTGTATCGGTTGGATCACAGATTTGAGGTTTTTGGGGTATGGATGTTTTCATGCAAATATGGTAATGTGATCTTGAGTTTAATATTTGAATCTACTTTAGGGCATGTTTTTAAACCATGTGATGTTGTTGGTTTGTGATTTTCATTATGGTATGTTTCAGATCAAGTGGTTTGATCAAAACCAAACTTGGAGAAAATCTGTTTTTGGTGAAGTGTTGAAGTCGAGTACTTCTAGATGAATTTTGTGACTTTTGGTATTTTTACTTGATGATTCGAAAGATGATATTTCTTATGAGTATGTTAGGAATATATTAGAAGTTATTTTTGAACTTTTTAGAGTTCTTGGAGATGTTTTAAATTAAGACAAAATTTTGAGAATCAATGGTTATGTTTTAGTTAAAAAGTTTGGAACTTTTTGTTAAAAAGATTTGTATTTTTATGAAGTGGATTTTGTTTTTTGTTTTAGTATTCTTTTCATGCATAGGATGTGATTATCTTTGTTGCAATATTTCGGTTTTAAGCATGAGGAATGAGATGGATAGAATTTCAACAAAAAACAAAGTGTTTTGCCCTTGAAGGTTTCGGCCTTAGTGTATTTGTAAGGGTTGTGATTTATTTTAAATTCTTCTAATTACATATTTGGGATTATGATAAAATTTATATTCCTAATGTAAAGTTTGGTGAATTTTGGAGTCAGGATAAAAAATCCTTAAGTTAGGGGTAAAATGGTCATTTTTTCACATATAGAGGGTAAAATAGTAATTTTACTCTAAGATAGTATTGTATTTTTCGTGTTTCTAAGTTATTAGTGATGAAGTCCAAGCATTTAGAAATCTTTACTTAAAGTTTATCGTGTTTTGTGCTTTCTCCATAACACGACAATCACTGTAAATTAACTTCTAACTTATTGTTAGATTATTATGTATGTATAATGAGTAAGGGAACAATTATTTATGTACTTATGTTATCATATATGTCATGTTATACCATGTCACTACATGTATGATTGTTACGCATATTATATTCTGTCACGACATACTTATATACCACAATATATTCTATCACAAAATATTTGTTTGTTACACTATATATTCTGTCATGTAATGTTATTTATTACATGTTATGTCATGTTACATAATGTTATATGTTACACGTTATGCCATGTCACGTAATGTTGTCTGTTATATGTTATGTCATGTTACATTGTGTTTGTCTGTTTCATGTTACGTCAAGTTATGCATCTCACGTATATGTCACGTTACTTTACGTCAGGTCATTTATCCTGTCAATTCATGTCACGTCATGTCTCGAGTACAACTTGTGTATCTCAAGAACAGTTTTCCAAGTCAAGTCATGTCTGTTATGTTTATCACGACCCTAAATATTAGGACGTGGTAATATCATATTGGAACTCCTTTGTTCAAGTTGGAGTGTCAAAACTAGTGTACAATTTTTTAAATTGACAAGGCAAAGATTAACAAGTTTAGAATGGGGCTTAATTAACTTGTCACTGGAGCGAAGTCATGCACTAATGCCGATGGTGCTAGCTATATTTTCACTTTCATTTTATGCATACTCGTGCTGGTTCAGATACCTGACACGAGATACGTACATTATGTGCTCCACAATAGGTGCAGATACTTGTGAACTGGCACATATGTTAATGCACTCACAACTGATTGCAGATACATGTGTTGTGATGTGGTGATTGGTAGGGACACACGACTCAAAGGGACTTGTGTAGCATCCACATTTCACTTTTATTAATCATGCTTAATTATTGAACAATATTCCAAGTTCATATATTTCACATTCGTGCTCATGTTATTTAACATTCAATTTAGTTCAATTTCAGCCAATTCACGTTCAGTTTTATGTCATGTTTAGTTCACGCCAGTTCAGTTCTTCACTTCTTTTTATGTTAGCTCAAGTCATGTCAATCCATGTTCAGTTCATGTCATGTCAAGTTTAGTTTCAGTTCAGGTTCAGTTCAAGTCATGCCAGTACATGTCTGGTTAAATATCAAGTCACATCAAGTTTATTTGTGATCATGTATGCATTCATGCTTTTATTGTCACGCACGCATCTTTAACCCCTGTATGTTAAGTTATTTGTTAACTTATTAAGATTTGTACTCAAATCTCACCGTAGTAGTTCCAACTACCATTCCCTTCGGAATGGTAGATCATGTGTCAGGATTAAGAGACGCAGTAGATGATCGACAGAAGGCGGTAGACTAGATAGCGAGCCTATCGCTATCTAGGACGTGGTAATATCATAGTGGAACTCCTTTGTTCAAGTTGGAGTGTCAAAACTAGTGTAAAATTTTTTAAATTGACAAGGCAAAGATTAACAAGTTTAGAATGGGGCTTAATTAACTTGTCACTGGAGCGAAGTCATGCACTAATGCCGATGGTGCTAGCTATATTTTCACTTTCATTTTATACATACTCGTGCTGGTTCAGATACCTGACACGAGATACGTACATTATGTGCTCCACAATAGGTGCAGATACTTGTGAACTGGCACATATGTTAATGCACTCACAACTGATTGTAGATACATGTGTTGTGATGTGGTGATTGGTAGGGACACACGACTCAAAGGGACTTGTGTAGCATCCACATTTCACTTTTATTAATCATGCTTAATTATTGAACAATATTCCAAGTTCATATATTTCACATTCGTGCTCATGTTATTTAACATTCAATTTAGTTCAATTTCAGCCAATTCACGTTCAGTTTTATGTCATGTTTAGTTCACGCCAGTTCAGTTCTTCACTTCTTTTTATGTCAGCTCAAGTCATGTCAATCCATGTTCAGTTCATGTCATGTCAAGTTTAGTTTCAGTTCAGGTTCAGTTCAAGTCATGCCAGTACATGTCTGGTTAAATATCAAGTCACATCAAGTTTATTTGTGATCATGTATGCATTCATGCTTTTATTGTCATGCACGCATCTTTAACCCCTGTATGTTAAGTTATTTGTTAACTTATTAAGATTTGTACTCAAATCTCACCGTAGTAGTTCCAACTACCATTCCCTTCGGAATGGTAGATCATGTGTCAGGATTAAGAGACGCAGTAGATGATCGACAGAAGGCGGTAGACTAGATAGCGAGCCTATCGCTTCGATGCTCTGTTTCATTGATAGTATTATGTTGTTCTTGACCAAGTTGCGCGAGCTACTCGATGAATTAGCCTAGTAGTTACCTTAGTTTTACATGTACTTAGGGAACTCTGTATCCAGTACTATTTATGTTACGAACTTGTTGGAAAAATACTGTAATATTTTGGATACCAGTTATCATGTGAATTACATTAAGTATGTTTATGTTTTTGGGATACATTACTTCTTATACATAGTATTACTCAAAGAAAAAAATTTTGCACTGCGAATATTGAATATTGTTAGTTGTCTGTTTGGTGCATTGCATCTTTAGTTGTCATGAACAGGGGCAGGTAACTTTGTGTTGCATGTCCGAACGCTTCAGATGTCTGTTTGATCCCAAGCGGAAGGGCATCACAGCGCTCGCAAACGAGCACAATCACACATCCAGCCCAAGTTGTTTCGCCACC
Organism: Juglans microcarpa x Juglans regia; assembly: GCF_004785595.1. Taxonomy (NCBI): domain Eukaryota; kingdom Viridiplantae; phylum Streptophyta; class Magnoliopsida; order Fagales; family Juglandaceae; genus Juglans; species Juglans microcarpa x Juglans regia. The sequence continues at coordinate 20,357,137 of NC_054597.1, read as the reverse complement.
ATCGTACGCCACAAAAACTTCTAGTAAGCCACCTCTCTTCAGCCTCACTCCCCATCGATAAACCATGATGTCCCTCACTCTCTCCCTTCATTTTTGTCTCTTCTCGGTGTAGTAGCGCCAAATAATTCCTCTCTCTCTCTCTCTCAGTGCTCTTTTGTCAGGCCCTCCACAATCGACCTAGCCCAGCCACCAACGCCGCCGCATCCCTTCTCTCAATGAGCCTAGTATGTCCCTCTATCCTTAGTTTTCCATTGACAGATGAAGTTTTGTAAAGTGTTTTGCAATTGAGGATTTAATTATGTTTTTGCCCCATAGTATGTAAGCCATGGCAGAATGGTTTTTGGACTCGTATTTTTACGTGGGCTTTGGACTCACATGGGCCTTATTTATATTTTGGGCTTGATTTTAACCATTATATTATTTTAAATTGGACTTAGTTTTAATTGAATAAAGGTGTTATCCTAGAAACCTATATTTTTGTAACACACATTTCTCATAGGCTAGAGTCTCATGTAATTAGCATTTATTTCATAAAAGGATTTGTCTAATAAAATGTTTTCCAAAAATATTAAATGAATATATGTTTATTTGGTGGAATAGTGTACCTCCTATCATTGAGAATGTAGTTTTCATTGATCAACACTATTGTAACCTTTCCTAAGGTGTTTTGCCTATATGAAATGAAGTGTTTTTCTATAAAAAAAAAAATATTAAATGAATTAACTGAATAAAATTTATGTTATAAAAGAAAATTTTGTTTAAAGAAGTCTGAAATTAAATCAACCATTCCTTCTAATCCTGGCCTGCTTGCTCGTGTTCATCATCCTCACCTAGGTAGTTAAAAACATAAAATAAACTAAAATGAGTCGAAAGCTCGACAAGAAATCCATCGCAACATAAACGTAAGAAATATAAGATCTTTCATAAAGTTCATGATGAAGCTTAAATTCATGACTATTCATGTTGATGTTTATGCTATGCATGACTGATTTAATTGATCTGACTGACCAGTACATTGACCCTATATGCGAGGTTGTGCACCAACCCCATGTCCCGTAGCTGCAATGGGAGCTATCGATAGTATTCTATCATATTATGATGGACCACATTTGAGTCCATGACTTTCACATCCACCCTAAAACTACATTGGTATCTATCATACATCTAAATGACCAACTAATTAAACTGATATGATCTTATCTTGCATGACATAATACGTACATAATTATAATTTCTGAATCTAAACATGATGTGGAATGAAATGATCGTATGCTATGTTGGATGACATGTTTGCATAATCATGACATACGTGGTACGTAAAAGAGGCTATCAAGAATTGGCTTTAATAATAATTTCTCCAAGCTAAACTACGATAATTTTAATTTGTGATCAAATTACTTATCTCGAATCGCTAATTTCAAAATCTCGCCTCACAGACCGTTACCTATACGAAATACCATATGTCACTAATTTCCTAAAAACGTATTATAATATTTTACTTAATTAAATAAAGACTATGCAGAGAACTTTAATAATTATTCTATTATATACCAAATTAATAAATACTAAAATGATTTAAATAGTGATAACATATCTTCACTTTCAAATTCTAACTTAATACGAAACTATATTTTACCTAAACTTATCAATTAAAACATGAAGCTCATTTCATAAAATAGTCTGCATCATATTTATAGCGTTAAAATATAAAATTAAACTATTTACTACAATAATTTAATTGTAAAAATTATACTTAATAATATAATCAAAATTCCATAAATATTTCGTTCATCAGTGTAAGTAATAGACCCAACTAATACAAGCAGACTATAAGATAAGCTTAGGCCTCGTTTATTTTCACAGTTTATCTCAACTCATCTCATTTCATCTAATCATTATTATTTTCTCAAATTTTCACACAAAATAAAATAAACAATTTAACTTTTTCAAATCTCAAAACAAAAATAATATTAAAAAATATATTCTAACAATATTTTATTCTATTTTTTAACTTTAATCTCAACTCATATCATCTTATCTCATTTATAAAAACAAATGAGGCCTTAAAGTGAGTATTATTTTCTAGAAAGGCAACAAGTTGTGATTTTATTTAACACTAGAAAAGCTGCATGTCTAACTTGAAGGTAGTTGAAGGCATTTTTAAAATAACAAAGAAACATGCAGGGGCTACATAGAAAGCTGAAACCAGATTAAAATTGTGATACACGACAAAACTCAAAAAGCCAGTTTTGAAATTAACCAAAAAGATATGACCACATGTTGACCTACGGAATTTAAACCAACGCCAAAACTTCCTTTTAGAAAAAACTAAAGGTTGGAATGAACAGATAAAGGCATGAACGAGGGAGAAATTAACTGTGATGATCTATTCATTGTGGAAGAAAGGAAGTGCGACGGGCCTGTGGCCTGAGTGGAGTTAATGATGGAGAAATTTCTAGGCAACAGAGAGGGTGTTTGCTTTGTTAGGCTAAGATATGGTAGAGTGGAAAAGGAGATTGGTGAGGACTTACCCAAAAAAAATGGAGTGTAGTGGCAATGGCTAGCGAGTGAAGATCGACGGCGGTAGAACACTGAGGGAGGCCTCTGTTTGTGGTGAAATACTGAGAGAAGATGATTAATTTCTATAATACTCACTGAGAAACAAATGAGCAGATAGAGAGGGTGAACAATCGTGACTTACCTCAAAAAGGTCTTGCCCAGTGTCTCTGAGTGGCTAAGCCGATGATGGCAATAGCTTCGAGCAGGATGAAGTATAGAGGCAAATGGATGAATGTTGGTTCTAAGTAAGATGAAGAACAGATCAGATTGGGGGAATAGTTGTGCTGTTGCTTGAGGCTTTTCTGTGATTGAAATTATAGACGGGGAATGGATAAATAGATGGAAATTGTCTTGTACGTGTTCAATTCAAAGTGTTTCAGAAAATTTGCAGGAGAAAGACCCGGTGATCACACCGAAAATAGAGGGATAACGAAGAGGGTGACGTGAAGTGAAGAGTGGTTTATTTGCAATGAATTTCAGTGTAGTTAAAATTGACTTAGGCACGTTTTTCACATTTAGAGAGGATTTGGTAATTCTATAGAGACTCGGTCAATAGTGTTTGCATCTGATAAAATTAATACAGATTTTGGGTTAAATATTTATAATAATATTCAATAAATAAAACCTCAAAATTAAAATAATAATAATAATAAATAAAGGATTATATTTATTTTATATGTTCCAAATATATGTTTAGTATGTTACAATTTTACATAAAATATTTATGGGATTGATCTATATTATTAAATATTAATTTCTAAAATTAGATTTCAATAGTAATTAATAAAGATTTTAATTTTAATTTGAACGCTTTGAATCTTGTTGAAACTATTTTATGAAATGAAACTTCACTGTTTATTTTAATAGATTTTGATATAATTATATTATTAAAGCTATAAATTTAAAATAAAGAAATATGTTAAGAATATTTAAACAATATTAGTATTTACTAGATTTGTTGTATAACTGAATAATTATGTTAATCATAAAAAAATTTAAAACTATTTTATGAATTAAGATTTTTGCTACTTCTTTTAACAGATTGTATAAAGCCTAATAACTTTACTAAGTTATAATTTCAAAGTGAAGATATGTTAAGTATAATTATATGATATTAATATATCATAGAATAATTATTAAATTATGCTTCATAGTATTTCTTAAATAAGTAGGATATTACGATATGTCTTTCTAAGTAAATTTAGTAAAGTATGGTATTTCGTATAGGTAACAACCTACAAGGCGACATCCTGGAATTAGCGCTATGATGTAAGTAGATTGATCATAAGTTAAATTTAGCACATGTTAGTTGGTTTAAATAGATTATTATTAAACCTCGTTCTTTGATAGCTACATTTTATGTACCACGTATGTCATATATTATTGCAAGCATGTCATTCATTATGTACGTTATGTAGGTCATGCATCTCACGTTACATAAGACACGTAAGTTTTCTAAAATCAATCAAAACTATGTTTGGTCGGCACACGAATTCCTTATCATAAAGTCCCAATAGAAGATGTAGGATATTAGTAACAAGAGGGCCAACTTGTTCATGAAAACCAAGGCTTGGTAAAATCTTTAAAATAAAATTGCATCTAGGTAACACTATATTTTCCTCATTTCTAATCCATAAAAATAAATTGAACCAGCTCCTACTTCATTTTTAGTCTAGTTTTATAGCCTAAATGTCCAAAAGACCAAAAACAACATATAACAACAGCATATAGATTCCAACAATTCACAAAATTTTATCAACTAAGCAAGAGAATCATTCACACGAATTCCAACCAAATTTCACACAAGAACACGAAATGCAAGAGAAAGAGAGGGAGAGAGCACAAAACCGATGAGCAGGAAAGCAAAATGCTTCTGAATCAAATCTCGAAGAGCAAATCCTTGTAGTCAAGATTCTCGCATCTAGCAAATCTCGAAATGAAATTTACTAAGCTATTTATAAAAATACCTCCAAATGGATGGCTAATTAAAGAAGGGAGCTTACTGAAATGGAGACTAGGTGGAGGAGGTGGTGGAACCACGTGAGAGATCAGGATGACGTGAGAGAGAGATAGAGAGACTTGTCGGCTGGCGAGGTGGCGACAGTTGGCAACAGGTGGATAGCATGAGGAGGGGCGGCTGAAAACTCACAGAGAAGAGCGAGGCAGAGTATTGGGGTCGAGGGAGAAAAGTAAGGGGAAAAAGGTTTATATCTTAAATTTTTGACCCTTTGTGGCAGTTTAGTCCGCCACAAATAGTTAAATAGGACCAATCATGTTTATTGGCAAAATATTGTCAGCGTAAAAGATTAATAAAACATTAGAATTGCTTTTTTCCATTCAAAATATTTGTGGCAACATAATTTCGCCGCAAAAAGTAGAGTTTAGTGCCAACTTCTTCTTCATTGGAAATGAAACTACGCCAATGCACAAAATTAGCATTTTGCATCCAATATTACAGGTGCCACAAAAAAATTGGCCGCAAAAAGTGTGATTAGTAAGTGGGATAAACTGACCGACGTTTAAAGAAGACCCAATTTCCCAAGATTAGTAAGTTATTGTCAAAGATTTGCAGAGGAGTTCTTTGAGCTCTTCAACCCATCGACCACTCTGATGAAAAATAACATATATTTTGTTTGGTCAAACTATTACAAGAAGAAAATAGGTTTGCACAGGGCTTCCAAAAGCTGAAACAAGGATTGATCATCACCGTACCAATCCTCAACTTACTTGCAGAGTTAATAAAATCTTTGGTATATGGTAATTAAGGTGGTGCATCCAAAAGAGGGGTATGATGTATAATCATGCAAATGGTAAGGTGTTGGCATACACTTCACTCCAATTGAAAGAATACGAGAAGCATTATCCCTTTCACGACTTGGGGGTGATAGCGGCAGTGTTTGCTTTAGATTTTTGAGGCATTATTTGTATGAATACACAGACAATAAGAATCTGAAATACTTATTCGACCACAGTCTCTTCAGGGAAAAAGCGGTATTTTGTTAGAAACTCAGTGATAAAAACAATAATATAGACAATAAAAGACAATCAAGAACAAGAAAGATAGTGATAATAACTACGCCTTGGGGTATTCGAGGTCCCCAATTCCTCCCAAAAGGAAACAACACAAGTTCATAATATTTTCCCAAATCCTCCCTCACTACCCTCTTCCCTCTACATATACTAGAAGACACCCCTAATTCGACAACTACCAGCAAAAAGGCCATGGGCCACTTATCTAAACCCATAGGCCACTAACAACTTTAACAATCAATTAAAATAAAAATAGCACTGGGTTGGAGGCCCATCAACCCTGCCCAATGTAAATGGGTTCATAACAATCTCCCCTCCTTTAAAGAATCTTGTCCTCGAGGTTGAAATTTTGATGCTCAAATTGCCTTGCCACACTTCTATGGTACTATCTTCACTTCCTTCTGATGTGTATACCATTGAAATGGTAGAACTAGACCTGTCCGTTTTCCTCTTGAGGAAACGTAAGTGCTGAAACCAAGGGATGATACTAATGCTGAAAAAGCAAGCCAATACTTGAATGCTCCCTTGGTGGATTTACCCGTATGTGCTTTGACATTGTATAATTTATTATGCTCAAAGTAGCATATGATAAAGTGGCATTTCTTATGCCTACTGCAGTTAGGATCAATGTCTTGATGGCGATTGATGGCTTTCTAAATCTGTCTTACAAGTGCAGAAGCTATCAAAGTTGTACATGGAGGAGTTCCAAGGTCATTTCCATAGGGATAACAACATTTATGCTAAGCAAACATTTAATGAAAGGGGTTTTTACACCGCTAAGGAGAGACACAAGAATATATGCTTATGTACTGATGTGGAGTTTATTAATGAAACCGATAGTTTTGATTTTTGGATGAAACAAAGTTTAAGAATGGAGAGAAATTGGTTTTCTGATTGCTAGTCAAATTAAAAGAAATGAGAAATATTAGTATGAATAAAATGGGTGCAGTAAATGTAGAGATTGCAGAAATATCAAAACCAGTTACACAAAATGTCAAACACTTGGGCTACAAGGATGTTTCCTCATTTTCCAAACTCTGATTAAGAGGTCTAACTCTATAACTCAATTGTCAATCTAGTCTAAGCATTAACAATCGGAAAATGAAGATTTAAAACCAGATTTCCAGTCAAAAGTATCTATAGAATTACCAACCAAGAAAAACCTTGAAAATATTATCAAGTTTCTGCTTGCCTTCCGTCAACAGTAGAACAAGAATAAGAATTTCTGGTTCTGACTTGTCTCAACAAAATCGACTTGCAAAACTATAAAATGGATTTCTATCATATCAGAATCACTCTAATCAGTAGTTTAGTGCAAGAGAATCCATATCTTGTAGCTCAAGCTGAAAACTTAGCCTAACATCATTCTCTCAGGAAAATAGAAATTAAAGCAAGCAAACTCCAACTCATAAAAAGAGTGCTCTGTGTAATAACAAAACTGCTGAAAAAGAAAAAAAAAATTCCAGAACAACTACAACTTCGAAAAAAAATCCCTAAACAATAGTATGGAAAATGCCCAAAAAAAAAAAAAAAAACGAGAGAGAGCGGCCCCGCATAGAAAATCCTCCCTTTTATTCCATGCGTGAGCTGCTCCAGCACCTGCAGTGAGCGCTTCTCCCTTGCATCCCTGCAGTCCGCGTGATCTCCCTTGCACCAGCGTCGTGCATGAGCTGCTCCAGCTTAGTTTGTGAGGCCACGATCCTGGTTCCTACAGTCCCGCCTACTGCTCTGTGAGGCCACGATCCAACCCCTGCCCTTTCCACTTCTGCGTGCATGAGTCTGCTGCTGCACAGCTTGAGGCTAGTTGTTGTGCCTTCCACTCCCATGTCGCACTCCATAACTTCATCTTTCTTTCTTTTCTTTTCTTTTTTTTTTTTTTTTTGTTTTGTTTCGGCTCATAATCCTTAGCCCACTTCCAGTACATTCTTTAGGTGTTGGCATGCTAGTTGGGTATTTCCAAGAATACCCTTGTGTTTCTTTTCCAATAATGCCCTACATAAAATGGGATTAAGTGTTCACAATAGAAATGGTAAAATTGAGATATTAATTCTGATGGTGCTTAACAGTTGCATAAATCTTTTTAAGAGCAAAATATCATGATTTAACGATTGACCCCAATTTATAATTTACTACATAATTAAGTGTTTAATTCATTTTTGGCTAAACAACTTAATCACTTTATCAACTTAATTATGCAGTTTTTGATACTTTATCATGTGCCCCCCAACTAACTTTTTACTAGTCTCTAGCAAATAATGCGATCAAAGAATGAAAGATCCAAGAATGGGCCACTGAACTCAAAAAATCTCTAAAATAGATCAATCATATTGGAATCCTGGGCATTAGAATGTGGACATGTCAGGTTATAGCTTAACACAAAAGCTTATAAAATTCTCAAGAGCTCAAACAAGGGAAATGTATTTAAGCTGAAGATCTTTGAGTACATCAAGTGTGTGAACAGATTGCCATTTGTTGGTTTCAAGATTTCTCACAATAGTTTCAGCCTAGCAAAATTTTCAAGAAAAATCAAAAGGTCTTTACTCAAATTCAAAACCATTACATTGTCGGCTTTCACGCTTTCACACTTTGAAAGACCTTTTTTTTTAATCAGATCCCGGTAATAGGCAGCCTTTTCCAATGTACTTGCACCATTTCCCTTCTTTTTTTTTCTTTTTCTTTTATATATATATATATATATATATATATATATCTAGCCTATCCCTTTTCTCATGTATTTTTACACATTTTTTTTTTCAATACATATATCACACTTTTCCTAGGCCATTAAGATATGGTTCATTATAGTTCTTGCTAGTTGTTTAGATGAAAACCACTGATTGACATCAAACAAACAACAAAAGTAATATGTCTTGTGTCCATTAGGGTCATCAATCAATAGCTTTGAAATACATTTTCTAAGTTTGAGTCGCTAAGATTTATCATAAGGTCTTGTGTTGAACTTAAACCTAAACCAGTGGGAATTAGAGCAGCCCAAGACTGCAACTATCTCATCTTAAGTAGAGAAATGAGAAAACAGTAACTTGGTAGCAAGAAAAAAAAAATCAGACCCCACAATAATAAATCCTGAGAGACTAAGTGGTAGAAGACTCTCCTTAACCCCAACTAAAAATGGGCAGTGTCCTCACTGTAAATCATGAATAAAACAAGGTATGAAAGAAAATAGGGTCGAAGGAAAATACCTGAGATGGCTGAAGGGATCATGAAAGTAAAATTGAAACCAGAAAAAAAAAAGAAAAAAAAAAGAAATAAACAGTACTGAACCTGAAAAGATAGACTGAAGAAAAAAAAAAGAAATAAAACCAAGGAAAGAAAAAAACATAGAAGTGAAACAAATAAAAGCAGAAAAAGAAAGAAAAAAAATTAAAGCAAAACAGAAATGAACTAAGGATCATGAGAATAAGTGGGATCTTCCAAAGGTATGGAAGTATCCTCATGTGAAAGTTTTGCCAAAAAATATTTAAGTCGTTGGCCATTGACTTTGAAAGTATTTCTATTTTGAGGATTGATAATCTCAACATTTCCATATGGAAACACAGCCTTAACTACATAAGGACCACTCCACCTCAATCTTAATTTGCCTGGAAATAGATGGAGGCAAGAATTGTAACGTAAGACTTGTTCATTGGGCTCAAAATTCTTTTTTTGATGTGCTTGTCATGTAACACCTTCATGCGCTCCTTTGACAATTTAGAATTGTCATATGCATCTCGCCTAAACTCATCCAATTCTGAAATCTGAAACTTTCTCATAGAACATGGTCAATGGAAAAATTGAATTGTTTAACAGCCCAATATGCCTTATGTTCAAGCTTAACGGGAAGATGACATGCTTTTCCATATACCAAGCGATAAGAGGACATGTTAAGATAGGTTTTGAAGGCTATTCTATAAGCCCAAAGTGCATCAGTCAGCCTTAAAGACCAATCTTTTTTGTTAAGGTTGACCTTTTTTCTAAGATGTGCTTAAGCTCACTATTAGCTAATTCAGCTTGCCCATTTGTTTTGAAGGTGATATGGAGTGGAAACCTTATGGTATATACCATATTTTTTCATGAAGGCAACAAAGGGTTTGTTGCAAAAATGGGTTCCATTATCACTAATGATAGCTCTAGGCATGCCAAATCTAGCAAAAATATTTTATTTCAAGAATTTGAGCACTACCTTATGGTCATTTGTTTTACATGGGATGTCTTCAATCCAATTAGAAACATAATCAACAGCCACTAAGATATACAAATAACTAAAAGAAGATGGAAATGGCCCCATAAAATCAATCTCCCAACACTAAAAAATCTGAATGACCAAAATGGGTTGTAAAGGCATCATGTTTCTCTTAGTGACTGTGCCTAGTTTTTGACATGGTTCACAAGTTTTACAAAAATTATACGCATCCTTAAATATATACGGCCAATAAAACCCATTTTGTAAAATTTTTACAACGGTTTTATGTGCAGAAAAATGTTCCCCAGAGGCCTCATTATGATAAAAAGAAAGAACAACTTGTATTTCATGATCAGGCATACATTTCCTTATGATTCGGTCAGAACAATATTTAAACAAGTAAGGATCATCATAGAAGAATGATTGACCTCATGCTTGAATTTTCGTATGTCTTGAGCACTCCAATTGGGTGGAGTTTGTCCTGTCACCAAAAAATTAACTATGTCAGCAAACCAAGGTAAATTTTCAACTGACATTAATTGTTCATAAGGAAAAGAGTCAAGGATAGGGACAGTGTACTCATTTTCAGCAAATGTAAGCCGAGACAAGTGGTCGGCGACTACGTTTTCAGCACCCTTCTTGTCTTTGATGATAAGGTCGAACTCTTGGAGAAGAAGAATCCATCGGATCAATCACGGTCTAGCATCCTTCTTCGACAATAAGTACTTTAACTCTGTATGGTCAGTGAAAATAACCATAGGAGAACCAAGAATATAAGTTTGAAATTTGTCTAATGCAAAAACTACAGCAAGCAGTTCCTTTTCGGTGGTAGAATAATTTCTTTGGGCTCCATTTAGTGTTCTACTTGCATAAGAAATGACGTGTGGAAACTTAATTCTACACTATCCAAGAACAGCTCCAATGGCTACATCACTAGCATCACACATTATCTCAAAATGAGTAGACCAAACAGGAGGCTGCATGATAGGGGCTGTAGTGAGCAAAATTTTCAGCTTATCAAAAGCATTTTGACAAGAAAAGGTTCATTCAAAAGCAGCATCATGCATAAGTAACTCACACAAGGGCTTAGAGATAGAACTAAAATTTTGAATGAATCTCCTATATAACCTAGCATGCCCAAGAAATGATCCGATTTCCCTTAGTCTCGGGATGAGACTATGTGACCAAGAACTATGTATTGTTGAACCATGAAATGACACTTTTCCCAATTGAGAAGCAAATGCTTCTCTTCACACATGTCTAAAACAACTTGTAAGTTAGTCAAACATGCATAAAAAGAACTACCAAATACTAAAAAATCATCCATGAATACTTCCAAATAATTTTCAATCATGTCGTTGAAAATACCAAGCATACATCTTTGGAAAGTAGCTGAAGCATTACATAGTCCAAAATGCATTCTTCTAAATACAAAAGTGTCAAACAGGTAGGTAAAAGTTGTTTTCTCTTGATCTTCAGGTGCTATTTTTATTTGATAGAAACCAGAAAATCCATCAAGAAAGCAATAGAAATCATGGCCAACAACTTTTTCTAACACTTGATCAAGAAAAGGCAAAGGGAAATTATCTTTTTTAGTGGCGGCATTCAACTTCTTAAAATCTATACACATTCGCCAACTAGTAGAAATCCTAGTAGGAATTAGTTCATTTTTCTCCTTTTTCACAATAGTAAGCCCAGATTTTTTTGGAATTACATGAATGAGACTTACCCACTTGCTGTCCACAATAGGATAGATAATTCCCACGTCAGGTAGTTTCAAAACCTCTGCTTTTACTACCTCTTTCATGGTAGGATTTATCTCATTTGCATCTCCCTAGAGACTTTAGCATTTTCTTCTAAATAAATCTTATGAGTGCACACAAGAGGATTTATACATTTTATATCCACGATTGTCCATCCAATAGCACCTTTGTGCTGCCTTAAGACTTCCATTAGTTTCCCTTCTTGATTATGAGTGAGATGGGCTGAAATCACCACTGGGAATGTGCTGTCAGGACCCAGAAATGCATACTTCAGGTCATTCGGAAATGGCTTCAACTCTAGTATTGGGATTTCATTTACTGAAGGCTTCAAACTTGCTGTCAATGGTGGGAGTTGCTCAATATTAGGCCACCATTTAGCCTCAAATATTTTTTTTTGCATTAAAAATAGGAGAAACATTAATGGGGTGTCATTAATGATGAGATCACAAATATTTTCTAACTCAAACAGCAGGTCAGTGGGCTAGTATGCCAAATAAGTCTCTTCCGCAAGGATGCTTTCCAGCAAATTTACTTCTTGTACATCTTCCAAGTCTTGAGTTTGCCCACAAATATTAAAAATGTTTGGTTCAAGGGTCATGTTCCCAAAACTCAGCTTTAAAACATCACTCCTACAATTTATTAATGCATTTGAAGTAGTAAGAAAATGTCTCCCAAGAATCACAGGTGCTTGAAAAGAAAAATTTGGTGTCAAGTGAACATCCAACACAACAAAATCTACGAGGTAAAAAAATTTATCCACTTGAATTAAGACATCCTCAATAACCCCTCTTGGCATTTTAATTGATCTATCCGCTAATTGTAAAATGATAGGAGTTGGTTTTAATTCCCCCAAACCAAGCTGCTCATATACATTATAAGGCAGTAAATTCACACTTGAACCTAAATCTAACAATCCTTGACCAATTTTTGAGCTTCCTATAACACAAGCAATTGTTGGTGAACTGGGGTCTTTATATTTTGGTGGGGTATTGCTCTAAATTATGGCACTGACCTGCTCAATAAGAAAGGCTTTCTTTTGCACATTTAATTTTCTTTTAACAGTACACAAATCTTTTAGAAACTTAGCATATGTGAGAATTTGTTGAATAGCATCCAACAAAGGGATGTTAATCCTAACTTGCTTGAATATTTCTAAAATTTCAGATTGGTGTTTGTCTTTGTGTAGGGGAGCCAATCTTTGGGAAAAAGGAGCAGGTAAAAGACATGAAATCTTTTCAGTTTCAGTTTGTTCAACCTCACTCTTTTCAGCCTCATTTTGTACAGGTTTAGAGACCTTACCAGCCTTGTCTGAACCTTGAGCTGGAATGTTCACCACCCTGCCATTTCTCAAAGTAGTGACTGCCTTCACTTGCCTTACATTTGAAATCTCAATTGCTCCTTGAAGTGGCTAACTTTGGGGATTGAGTTGAGGTTTTGCAGGAAATTTTCCTTTTTCTTTGGAGCTCCAAGCCGTAGTCATCTTTGTAAGTGTGCTCCGAATGTCATTTATCGCTTGAGAGTTTTAATTGTTGATTGTTGCTTGACCTTGCATAAACTGCCGCAAGGTGTTTGACAGCTGCTGCACCGTCTTTCAATTCCGTGGCTCCCATTTTCTGGACAGCAAGGTTAATTTAGCATGCAAATCATCATCTTCCTTTAAAGTATATTTTCCATGACCAGACTCAACTTGCCTAGACCTATCATGCTTATCAGTTGTGTCCCAAGATTGAGCATTTTCAACAAGGTAATCAAAATATTCGAATGCTTCCTCAGGCTCCTTGTCAAAAAGTTCTCCATTACACATGGTTTGTACAAATTGGCGCATTTTAGGTGTCAAACTTTCATAAAAAAAAACTTATCACACGCCAATTTTCATAACCATGATGAGAACAAGCATTTAAAAGATCCTTGAACCTTTCTCAACTTTGATAAAAAAAAATTTGGGATCTTTTTGGGTAAAGTTCATGATTTGTTTTTTAAGTGCATTTGTCCTATGTATTGGAAAGAATTTCTTCAAAAATTCAGTTTGCATTTCCTTCCATGTGCCTATGGTTCTAGGTCTTAATGAATTCAGCCACGTTTTAGCCTTATCTTTCAAGGAAAATAGAAACAACTTTAGTCTAATAACCTCCTCAGTGCATGTCCAGTCCTTGAATGTAGAACAAACCTCTTCCAACTCTTTGATATGAAGGTAAGAGTTCTCAGATTCCATGCCATGAAAATGTGGAATTAATGGAATCATTCCAGGTTTGAAATTAAAGGCATTTGCATTCAAAGGTTGGATTATGCATGAGGGTGTGCTAGTTCTGACAGGTTGTAAGTAATCTCTAAGTATCTTATTCTGATTTACAACTTCCCTATCATGATTCTCATTTTCAGCCATGGTGCTATTAGTGTCAGAAGATGACTCAAGAGGAAGTGATGCTGAGGTAAAAGATGCAAGTGATTCTGTCCTAACCAACCGAGAAGATTGGTCCCTAGTCCAACCAGTCATACAAACAAGAGTAGAAAATAAAAAAATATGTAAGACAAACAGGGAAAAGAAAAAAAGTAGAATAAAACAAAGAAGAATGTCACCCAAGCTGTGACGAGGTTCACAGCACTACAAATGTCTTCTCAATAGTATGAGAATGCCCTGATAAGTACCTGTTGTCCCCGACAACGGTGTCAAAAACTTGATGGCTTTCTAATTCTGTCTTCCAAGTGCAGAAGCTATCAAAGTAATATATGGAGGAGTTCAAAGGTCATTTCCATAGGGACAACAACATTCATGCTGAGCAAATATTTAATGAGAGGCGTTTTGTGCAATGAACATGTTTAAGAAAGGGGTTTTTACACCGATAAGGAGAGAAACAAGAATATATGCCTATGTGGAGTTTATTAATGAAAATGATGGTTTTGATTTTTGGATGAAACAAAGTTTAAGAATGGAGAGAAATTGGTTTTCTGATTGCTTGTCAAATTAAAAGAAATGAGAAATATTAGTATGAATAAAATGGGTATAGGAAATGTAGAGATTGTAGAAATATCAAAACCAGTTACACAAAATGTCAAACACCTGGGCAACAAGAATGTTTCCTCATTTTCCAAACTTTGATTAAGAGGTTTAACTCTATAACTCAATTGTCAACCTAGTGTAAGCATTAACAATCGGAAAATGAAGATTTAAAACCAGATTTCCAGTCCAAAGTATCTATAGAATGCAAATAAATTTACTATGAATACCAACTATGAAAAACCTTGAAAATATTACCAAGTTTATACTGTGCCTTCAGTAGAACAAGAACAAGAATTTCTAGTTTTGACTTGTCTCAACAAAATCGACTTGCAAAATTATAAAATGATTTTTATCATATAAGAATCACTCTATTCAGTAGTTTAGTGCAAGAGAATCCATATCTTGTAGCTCAAGCTAAAAACTTAGCCTAACATCATTCTCTTAGGAAAATAGAAATTAAAGCAAGTAAACTCCAACTCATAAAAGGGTGCTCTGTGTAATAACAAAACTACCGAAAAAGAAAAAAAAATTCCAGAACAACTACAACTCCGAAAAAAAATCCCTAAACAATAGTCTGGAAAAATGCCCAAAAAAAATGAGAGAGAGAGGCCCCGCACAGAAAATCCTCCCTTTTATACCATGCATGAGCTGCTCCAGCCCCTGCAGTGTGCGCTTCTCCCTTGTACCCCTGCCGTCCGCATGATCTCCCTTGCACCCGCGTCGTACGTGAGTTGCTCCAGCTCAATTTGTAAGGCCACGATCCTGGTTCCTATAGTCCTGCGTGCTGCTCTGTGAGGCCACGATCCAACCCCTGCCCTTTCCACTTCCGCGTGCGTGACTCTGCTGCTGCACAGCTTGAGGCTAGCTGCTATGCCTTCCACTCCCATGTCCCATGTCCCACTCCATAACTTCATCTTTCTTTCTTTTTTGTTTCTTTTTTTGTTTTTTTGTTTTTTGTTTTGTTTTGTTTTGTTTCGGCTCATAATCCTTAGCCCACTTCCAGAACATTTTTTAGGTGTTGCCATACTAGTTGGGTATTTATAAGAATACCCTTGTGTTTCTTTTCCAATAGTGCCCTACATAAAATGGGATTAAGTGTTCACAATAGAAAGGGTAAAATTGAGATATTAATTCTGATAGGACTTAACAGCCGCATAAATCTTTTTAAGAGCAAAATATAATGATTTAACAATTGACCCAGTTTATAATTTACTACATAATTAAGTGTTTAATTCATTTTTGGCTAAACAACTTAATTATGCAGGTTTTGACACTTTATCAGCTGTCAAACTTGCCAAGAGTGATACCAACTCTGGCCACTCTCGAAAATGAAGCTGCAAACTAATGGAGGTCCCTAAGAAAGTCCCAGCGTATACACTGAAGCCCAACTCTTGGGTGAGATAAAAATTCCAGCAACAGTAATTAGGTAGAGAGCAACAAAAGCCTCTGAGCTTCTAGCTTCTGCGACAGCATTGAAAACTCGTCTGAGCAGGAAATTTCCCTTCGATGCAAGAAACTGCAAAACAAAAGTTGGGGAAGATAGAGAGAGTCGCACCCACCACTACTCCCTCATCAATGCTTCTGCAGTTGACCAAATCCGGCCCAAAGACAAGTTTTGCAAGTGCCTTCAGGCGTGCAAATGAAAGCTTCAAGCCATTCTCAAACAACAAAGAAATATCCCACTTAGGCAGAACTTTCACATCAGTAAGATTTCTAAACAAGCCAAACTGATTGAGGACCATCCCACCAAAAAATAAACCAAGTATAGGAATAGCTTTAATGACCTTGATTCGGTTTCCTCTCTTAAGTATTTCATCAAACATCTTACGTGCTGCACCCCAGTTTTGAATTCCTTTTGTCCCAAATTTGTCACTTCCTTCCAAGATAATGGACATCCCATCGTCACTCAACCTTGCCACCCAATGCTCATTGATCAGAATATTATTTGTCTTCAATCCATTATCGAACGAACCATGAATAACCCCAACATGTAGGAAGTGCACAACCTTGGCATCGTTCACTAGAATTGCCAGTCTCACTGCCCATTTGAAAACCTTTCTGCAGCTATTCTGATTTAATTTGATTTCATCACTTAGATTCACAGCTTGTAGTGTGGCACCAAGAACTCCAGCTTCATCAATATTACTTGCAAGTCTCTCTGTATTTCTCGAGTTGTCTATAAGTATATTTCCTTCAGGATTAACAATCAAATAAGAAGCTGACCCATATGATTTCTGAGAGGGATAACCACAGTAATAAACACTTGGAACTCTCTCAGACCATTCACCTGTTTTCATGGTGGAAGGGATTCCCTCCATTATTTTTTTCCTTCCTCTATCAAAAGGCCTAAAAATAATTTTATGGGGCAAAATATCAAGCAACTGGGGAGCGAAACTGCAGCAGTTGTTTTTAGCCAACCTCTTAATTATTTTTTCTTCACAGTTATTTTTACAACAGTACCTTGCACAACCGCATCAGTGCATGGATCTGAATTATCCTTTGGTTTGTCTTCAATATCTTCATTCCGAGCAAACGAGTAGGCTTCAACTAGTAGCAAAAAAATATCAATGAGAGCATAATTAGGCTCATCAAAAGAATCCCGTGACAACATATTCCCGTAGGCCCCAACTTTTTCTTCCTTCAACAGCTCCCTGAATCCATGGTAGGCCACCTTCACATACTTATGCTGATCCATCTTCAAGATGTTGCCTCCATTGGAACACAGTCCCAGTTCCTCCATAACATCCTGGCCATCAGAATTTATTCCACAAGGGTTCTTTCCCTTCCTCTATCAAAAGGCTCAAAAACCACTTTAAGTGGCAATACATCAAACAGATAGTGAGCAAAAAACTCTTGCCCTTAAACTTTTTAGCAAACGCAACCACGCTGCCTTCATCATCAATCTTCCTCAACCCAAATGCCGTGTCATGCTTTTCCACCATGGGAACTCCAATCTTAGTTCTGCTGAGTGCATTGACAGCATGATTCTCTCCCTCTTCTAGCACCAAAATAGTCGTATACACAGCAACATCATCTTCAGCAGGGGCATCCTCAACTTCCTTGACAGGAGCAGCTTCAATTGGAGAGGCCTTGCCACTCACTCTCACCCCAACATCTTCGTCAGGGAAGATGGCAGCGAACTGGGCCAAAACAAGCTGCGCATGAAGCTCAACTGAGTTAGAATCATCTTCAACTCCAGACCCAAGGAAGAGCTTCACCCTCTTACAACGAGATGCATCCCAAATCTCTTATTTCTCTCCCTCAGATGCTAACCTTTGACTTTCTGTACTGATTGCAACCTCCTCCTTCAAATCATCCACTTCGGTGCCAATCACCTCACTGATCAAATTGGTGTGTTGCATACCAACGTGTTCTGAAAAATCGTGACGATCAGATACATCAACTTCGGAACCAGGACCGCTAGTAGTTACGACCAGATTTACACCATTTTGATTCTCTTCGTTCACTGCCGATTTTTGTATTTCTTCTGTTGGATCAGTAGTTGCTTCCCCTTCTTCTAATTTTTTTGAGCCGACTTCTTCACTCTTCATATCAAGAACAACATATCCATAGTCAAATATCGCCGTGCTTAACAACATAACCTCATCTTCTAAAACAACTCCTCTGTGTCGCACTTCCTGTTGCTCCATTGGATAGATGTGTCTCCCATAAGCATATTCAATATTGAGCTTCATGGTAATAGTGAATGAAGAATCGACTAAAATTTTTAAGTTTTTATCTTTGAAAGACTTCATTGTAAACACCATTTGCATAGGATCTCTATAAAAATCATCAAAGAGAACACGGTGATAATTTTAAAAATATTTATAAATTTCTTCATTACTCAACTCTATAAGATCGTTGTTTCTAAATACTAATTGTTAGGAATCCAGTGGTAAAAATAGTAATATAGACAATAAAAGACAATCAAGATCAAGAAAAATAATGATAATAACTACGCCTTGAGGTATTTGAGATTCCCAATTTCTCCCAAAAGAAAACTACGCAAGTTCATAATATTTTTCAAATCCTCCCTCACTACCCTCTTCCCTCTACATATACTAGAAGACACCCCTAATTCAACAACTACCGGCGAAAAGGCCATGGGCCACTAACAATTTTAACAATCAATTAAAATAAAAGATTGCACTGGGTTGGAGGCCCATCAACCTGGCCCAATGTAATTGGATTCATAAAATATTTGTTGTAGTGTGCAAGGTAAGTAGAGCTAATCATACAGCTTTCAATACCAGCTAGAGAAAAGCCAATCTAGTGGTGAATGCTTTGAAGTGACAGTCAATGAAATTCTGGTTTTGGGCTAGATAAAGAATAGAAATAAAGTGTAACATGCTCAATAAGGAAAATAAAAGAGTGATCAAGTTGAAATGGTTTGTTTGCTTGGTTACAAGGTTGTTTCAATCAAATTTGCTTGGTTACAAGGTTCTTGATTATGTACGTACGTCAGATTTATTTTATAATAAAATATTTTTAGAATCTAATAGTAACATATCATATGTCGATAATTTTAATAAATGATATGATTACACTGTAACTTGCAAATATAAAAACTCGATTAAATATACCTTAATTAAATTTGAGAATACTTTGGAGGAATTCGACGAGTTTGCAACGCATGGGAAATATCAATCCACAATTAAGAGCAAGGTGCAAGTACAATAACAATTGGGGTTGTAGTAGTTACAATTAGACCGCATCAATGGAAAAAAGGCTCCTTCAAAATTTTACTAAAGACAATTCTACTCATCATTCCCTATATCACATATTATAATATGTAATTTATTATTTTTACTCTTGTATTTAAACATACACATATTGATATGTATATATATATATTTAAATAGAACGATAAAAATGATAAATAACATATTAATATATAATATAAAGATGATGATATGAATCCGTGGGAATGGAATCCTTTGAACCCACAATCAATTTGAAAACATCTAAAAAAAGTCAAAATCAAGTAAATGGATGGAGAATCTAGACTCGATGAGAACTCGTTTCAAGAATCTGGATTATATTAAAATCTAGACTCGTTGAAGAATCCGTGTCAAGAACCCAAATTGCAAAGTAGGAATGCCACAAAGGTTGTGATTTACCTTTGATAAGTTCAAAAGTTCAAATAAGAACAAAAGGAGTAAAACTCAACTCACAATGAATAAATTATCAAATTTCATAAACTTCTTAAAATGAGGCAACAAATAGTATTTAAACCAAAACCTAATTAAAACCCTAGCCAAAATAAAGCCCCAACTTCCAAAAATACCCCTAAGTGAATAGTGCCACGGCTACAGTATGTCGCTACAGTACTTTTGAAACCCTAGTTCGCTACAGTACTTCTTAAAACCCTAGTTCAACAAAATAATAAATTTTCTAACATGCCCTTGAATAGACCCCCCTTAAGTCCTTCTCATAATTAAACCCAATAATTCTAAACTAATAAAATATGTCATTTAAATGAATTAAACAAGTTGAAACCCTTCATGAGCCCAAAGCCTTTAAGTCTTATTGTTACTCTCTTCTATAGCTTATCAAATGAATCAAACCTGGATCTTCATCCTTCAAGCCCATTTTGAATGTTGGGCTCTTGCTAAACTCGTCCCAAGTGGATTGCATCAATCGTTGCATTGCCTCCTTGATCTTCTTGGCTTTTGATCTTGTAATTGGCTTATCTGAAACTTCCAAAAGATCTTTAAGTCTAGGCCCACTTTGGTTTCCATCATTCCCCATCTCCTCAAAAGGATTTGACCTCGAATCTCCACCTGATCAAAGGGAAAAAGGTTAGTAACATTGAAAATAACATAAACATGATACTTACATGGAAGATCCACTTTATATGCATTTTCTTTAATTTTCTCTAGTATTTGAAAAGGTTCATCCAAGCTATTCCTGTCATAAAAAAGCAAAAGTTTCAAATCTAAAAGAGTAAGTGGATTAAAACCATAAACAATATTAAATAGAGAATAAGAAATAGTAGTATGCAAGGTTTTATCATATGCACACTCTAATAGGGCAAATGATACTCCGGCAAACATCCATGTAACAATTCAATGAATGGCAAATGATACTTCCACAAATATTTGTGAAACAAACCTAAAGCTTTTGTTACACCAAAATGATCACTCCAGTTATATGCAAACTCAATGAATGGCAAGCAATATTCCTACAAACGTTCATGCATAATGTTAATTAATGACAAATGATACTTCCACAAATGTTCATGCAACACATCAATGAATGACAAATGAGACTCCCACAAACGTTCATGCAACACATCAATGAATGACAAATGATACTTCCACAAACGTTCATGCAACACGACATTGAATGGCAAATGATATTCCAATAAACGTTCAAGCAACACAACAAAAGTCTTCCTTACACCAAGGTTACCCAACAAACCACTATGTCTATTACACACAAGCAACTTATGTATAAAACTAGTAGGCACAAAAAGTCTATCCTCTCTAAACAAGTACCAATCTAGTTTATAGAACTTATCAAATGATGCTTTCTCATTGTTCCATAGAACTAGCAAAGTCATCATCATTAGAATGTAATTCCTTATCAATTCAAGTCTCAACAATTTTGCATCTAAAATGAAGACAAGGACATACCTTCTTGCTAAAGCATTAACCACAAAATTTTCTATACCTTGTGTGTATTTGAGTACATGAGGAAAAGTATCAATATAGTTCTCCCACTTAGCATGCATTCTAGTCAGCAACTTACCTTGTCCCTTCATGTGTGTCAATAACTCATGTTCTTGAAAGAAAGTTTGGTTAGGAATTGTCGCACCTAGCACAAAATCAATATAGTGCTATATCTCCCTAATAGGTGGTAATCCACTGAACACACCGCTAGAATACGACCTCATATCCCTGTAACAAAGAGATAACAATACTAGGTATATATATATGTCAAGTTCGTTAGTACTAAGACTTGCCTTAGTATAAAAACTCACTTTTCTCTTTGTTTTTCTCTCACTTTCTTTACTTTTTTTTTTCTTTCCACTCATTTCTTCTGTTTCACTCACTTTTTTCTGTTTCACTCACTTTTTTTCTATTACTCTTTTTCTCTTCATCTTTTTTTGTATTCTCGACCTCATAATTGTTTTCCAACCCATTCTTTCTTTTTCTTGAGGTCTCAACCTCACTGTCATCTTTTTTCTCTCTCATTTTTTTCTCTCTCTCTCCTTTTCAGCCTCAGTATTTTTTTTTTTCTCAATCTCACATTTACTCTTGCTTTTTAGCTCAATCTCACTTTCACTCTTGTTTTTTAGTTCAATCTATTTTTTACTTTTTTTTTTTTTTTTTTTTTTTTTTTTTTTATCACTCTCACTTTCATTCTTTCTTTTTTGATCACTCTCATTTTTACTCTTTTTTTTGAGCAACCTCACTTTTCCATTTCAATTGGTCCCCATGGGCTTGTGTTGGAGTTAAAGGAGCAAGTTTGATTATTTTTCCTTCATTTTCAAAACTATACATGTTTCTTAGCCCATCATGGATCACCTTTCTATCAAACTGCTGCGGTTTTTCCAACAAAATATGGTCAGCATACATAGGCATTACATCACAAAGGATCATATCTTGGTATTTTCCAATTGAAAAAGAAACTAGCACTTGCTTATTTACCCTAACCTCCCCAAAATCACTCAACCACTGCAACTTGTATGGTCTAGGGTGTTTCAAGGTAGGTAAATTTAATTTCTCAACTAAAGTAGTGCTAGACAAATTAATACAACTCCTCAAATCAATGATCATACCACATACTTTGTTGTTGATGTGGCATCTAGTATGAAAAATGTTCTCGCTCTGCTGTTTTGTATCATCCATCTTAATATGTGTATTGAGAGCATGCTTAACAACAAGAGACTCACCATACTTTTCATTCTTACACTTATATTCAAAACAAGGCTCACTCCTCCTTCTATCTCTCATGCATTGTAGATTTCTAATTACCACTTCTTGATGATCCATGCTATCCCTCACTTCACCCAACACCAAGTTCAACTACTCAAACTGTTGTTGCATGGATTGCAACACAAATGATGAGTTATCTACCATCTCCTTTGGTGAAGAGCCACTCCGGTGAGAGATTGTAAAGTGCTGCACAAAAGAATGTTAGTGGAAAACCTCACATACTCCCTTACGTGTTTACACTCAAATAATGGCACTCCACTCGTGTTTTACTCTTAATTGGCTTTTTCCCGATAATAGTCTTACACTCTCTTGCATTTTACCTCAATAGTTTTCCTCCTCAAGTTCTTTAAGAACTAGTTGAACTAAATTAAGACAATACAGTCTTGTATTATTCTAACTAGTAATATAGATCCAAGAAACAAGAAACAAGGAAGGAATAAAATGATACAAGACTCAAGAAATTTATATGAGGGAAAGAGTAATTATAAAACAAAATACCAACTAGAAATATGTATCAGCGCCTTTGGTGATAAAATTCAATCAACAAATATTTTTCTTTCTTTTTGTTGTAACTATGTATCAACTTTTGAATATGCTACATTTTCTTTTCTTCTTCTTCTTCTTTTTTCTTTTTTTTTCCTTTCTTTTCTTTTCTTTTCTTTTCTTTTCTTTTCCTTTCCCTTCCTTTCTTTCATTTTTCTTCTCTAATTCAATCACAAACAGCAATACTCAATTGTGAAAATCAAGCAATTTAATTCAAGCATACAAGAATTGACAACGAGATAGAAGAGAATTAATGGAACGACACTCCAAGCAATTGACAAACTTAGAGATGCATTAAACTCTAGAATTTTGAAACCCTAGGTGATGCAAATTTCAGCCAAATCCAAAACCCTAAAAATTTTGGCAGCCTACTTTTTGTTTCTACAATTTTTTTTTTGGCAACCTTAGAATAATGTAGCCCTAGAATTAAATTTTAGGATGCAAGAAATTAAAAAATAGAATCAGACCTGATCGAAAACCTTGTTCTGAATACCAAATGATAAGAACCAGCGGGAATGAAATCCCTTGAATTCACAATCAATTTGAAAACTCTCAAAGAAAGCCAAAATCAAGTCAATGGATGGAGAATCTAGACCCAATGAGAACCAGTTTCAAGAACCTATATTATATTAAAATCTAGACCCGTTGAAGAACTAGTCTCAAGAACCCAGATTATAAAGGAGGAACGCCACAAAGGTTGTGATTTACTTTTGATAAGTTCAAAAGTTCAATTAAGAACAAGAGGAGTAAAATTCAACTCACAATGAATAAATTCATCAAATTTCATAAACTTATTAAAATGAGGCAACAAATAGTATTTAAACCAAAACCTAATTAAAACCCTAACTTCCAAAAATAACCCTGAGTGAATAGTACCGCAGCTACAGTATGACGCTACAGTAACTCGGCTACAGTACTTTTGAAACCCTAGTCGCTACAGTACTTCTTAAAACTCTAGTTCAACAAAATAATAAATTTTCCAACATGCTCTTGCATAGGCCCTCTAAGTCCTACTTATAATAAACTCAATTATTCTAAACTAATAAAATAAGTTCTTTAAATGAATTAAATAAGTTGAAAGCCTTCAAGTACGCAAAGCCTTCAAGTCATGTTGTTACCCTCTTCCATAGCTTATCAAATGAATCAAAATTAAATTTTCATCCTTCAAGCCCATCTTAAATATTGGGCTCTTGATAAACTCGTCCCAAGTAGATTGCATTAATCTTTGTATTGTCTCTTTGATCTTCTTGACTCTTAATCTTGTAATTAACTTATCTAAAACTTATAAATAATCTTTAAATCTAGGTCTACTTTAATTCTTATTAGAAAATATCATTTCTTTTTATTGAAGCACGAGGGCTTCAAATGAGAAGAATAATGACACCAAAAATGATTTATACAATATTTATTACAGTACCATTCTTACAAATATTATTAAAAAGATCACACATATTTATAACTCATTTAAGATCGGACCACGACGCCAATAGTACTACCAGTACTCCACAGATACGTACGTACTGTTCAGACGTCAGATAACTTCTGGCGCCACAGACGTGCAAACGTTGCAATTGCAAGGTGTAGATGCACATCCAAAATGAGTTTGACGTGGAAGTTGAAATGAGAGTAAAATGGATATATATCCACGTGGCATGAACCAATCAGAGACTCTAAAACCTTATCCCACATCAAAAATCAAATCTTCTCGCCATCCACTTTTCCCAATCCCAGCATCCAAAACCAGACATTCTGGTTCACACATCACCAAAATAACATCTAAAGCCACAATCCATTGATTCCATTCCACACAAAGTACCCTACGTACATACCATCGAGTTAATTATCAAGAGTAGTTTGTGTGAAGAGTGAGTGACTGAGGAGAAAAATGGCCTCCACTGCTTGTTTCCTGCACCACCATGCTCTCACCACTCCCACTAGATCATCATCATCCTCATCACAGCGCCACGTGCCAAGCTTCAAGCCCACCCAGCTAGTCTGCCGGGCACAGAAGCAGGAGGTCCATGGAGACGATACCAACGCTGTCTCTCGCCGCTTGGCTCTCACAGTCCTAATTGGTGCTGCTTCCATAGGATCCAAGGTTTCCCCTGCCGATGCAGCCTACGGTGAAGCTGGTACTTTGCTTTCTTTTTAGTCTTTGCTCTGCCTTTGTCAAATTGGCTCATGCTTTGCCGAAAGGATTTTACTTAAGAATATAATAAAAGTTTTTCGATCGTTTAATACTGGAAGGAGACGATGAAATGATGGTAAATAAAAAGATGGTGATTACCAGTCGGGGGCTGGCATTTTATTATTGGATAGTGCTACGGTACTGATGCATCTGAAAAATACACCCTTGCCATTTGTTAGTTTCCGCTGTGAGTTTTTTATTTTTTGTATTATCTTTTTTTACTTAATCAAGTTAGTATTTTTAATAATATTATAAATTTTTTTATTTTTTAAAATATATTTAAATATATTAAAAAAATACATATAAAAAAATATAAAAAAAATCATCCTAAAATCATTAGCCGGAACCAAGCGGGAGCTCCAACGGTGGGCACCGCTCTTTTTCTTTTAATGTTAGAAAAGACAAGACATAAATGCTGTGTCGGTAGATGTATTGATTTCATCAGTATTTTCCTTTATTATTTTATCTGTGTGAGTTAGATGTCTCGTAGTTATGGAGTTCTTCTAAAAATGTACATGGTCTGTGGAATAGGAAAATGATTAGTACTGTTTTAAGATTTACAAGACCGCCTTTTCTCTTAAAAAAATTGACAAATTTGAGATTTAAATAATTTTAATAGTGAGCTTACTTTTTTTTTTTTTTTTTTTTTTAAGTTTGTTTAATTCGGTCAATCCCGAATGGTGAATATGTGATATTTTTCTCGTGAACGCTTGAAATTGGATGTTTTTCCTATGAGAAAAGTTATTTTGCCATCCCAATTAGTACCGCTGAAATGTACCACTTGATGAATTTTTATTTTATTTTATTTGTGATTAAGGAAGGATTTTAAGTTTATTGATGTATTTTTTTTTATTTTTTATAAATATTTAAATATATTAAAAAAATATGAATAAAAAAAATATAAAAATAACTAGCGGTAAGACGAAGAGGTATTACTTAGACAGTAAGACTGAGCGGCAGAGTAAAATTGCTCTTTTCCTATTTTAAGGTAGTATTCACATCACTGGCATCGAATAATTAACATGCCGGTTCATTCTAGGGACAGAGTCATAGAGTCCAAGTAGTGAAATCAAGGTTGTTAAAAAGGAAGTCATCCATTTTAGAAGCATGAAAAACTCGGTAGATGTAGAGATAATTGTCTTCAACAATTAAAGTTGTGGTTAACTGCAGCCAATGTATTCGGAAAGCCAAAGTCCAACACAGATTTCTTGCCATACAATGGAGATGGGTTCAAGCTGTCCATCCCCGCAAAGTGGAACCCCAGCAAAGAGGTAGAATACCCAGGACAGGTGCTTAGATACGAGGATAACTTCGATTCCAACAGCAACATCGGTGTTATGGTCACTCCAACAGACAAGAAAACCATCACAGACTTTGGTACACCCGAAGAGTTTCTCTCCAAGGTACGGTACTTCCTTTGAAATGGTCATTTTTCAATTCTATTTTAAATTGAGAGCATTGACAAATAAGTTTTGATCTGGGCTCGTTGTAGGTGGATTACTTGCTAGGGAAACAAGCCTATTCTGGAAAAACTTCCTCGGAGGTACAATCATGACAGCTTATTATATTAATTTGGAGCTAGCCTTCTACTAATCTAATTACTTTTTTTTGCTTCTAATGTGAATTGTTGGAAATTGTCAGGGTGGTTTTGACAATGATGCAGTGGCAACAGCAAACATATTGGAGAGTGCAACTCCGGTGATCGGAGGACAACAATATTACTTCTTGTCTGTGTTGACAAGGACTGCTGATGGGGATGAAGGTGGGAAGCACCAACTCATTACTGCTGCTGTTAAAGATGGTAAGCTTTACATTTGCAAGGCACAAGCTGGAGACAAGAGGTGGTTTAAGGGAGCAAGAAAGTTTGTGGAAAGCGCTGCTAGTTCTTTCAGTGTTGCCTAAGAACTAAAAGAGATACTGGACTGTATATGCGAATCACGTTAAGATTATGATGTTTATTTTAAGTTGTCTATCACTTTTTTTACCCAAATAATCAGTGCTGCTTAATTGTTTGAGCTAATTGGTCGGAGCAGACATGCTGGGAGGAATCTCGAAATTTATCTTTCAAAGGCCTATTAATATTATTATAATTAAATATTTGACTCACATATTTTGCAATATAAATATCATAAGAAATGCTACAAGTATTTTTCAATTTACAAAAATATTATCACTATATTTATGAATACAGAGAGAAATCAAATGAAAGTAAGGAAGAATGATGACGCGAATTAAAGGGAAAATTAAAAAAAAAATACAGAGTAGAAAAGACTAGAATATGAAAACAATAAAGTAACTCGAATAGTAAAATGTTGTAGGGAAAACCTTCAAACTAGATGTGGTGTGAAGGTGAAGTTTACACCCCCAATGGGAGACGAACACGTCATCCTCCCATGATGTTTACCGTATACCCAAATACAACAAATAATGTCCCGTTTAACCTCAATTCTTTCCTCCTCCTAGCTCACTGCTCTAACTCCTTGGCTCCTCATTCATTTCTCTGTCACTCTATCGATCTTTGTCGTTGTGCAAGGTCATCGAAGTCACTCGATACAAGACTGTTGAAGTCGCTCAATTCCTGTCCAAGGGGTTCTCTATCCCTATGAAACTAGTTAATTCCGGCGCCTTTACCTCTCTCTCCCATTTCTCTATCGTGGTGCATGACCGTACAGGAAGTCCTTTTTTAGCGTGGTTCTCTATCGGTGGTTCTCTCGATGGCTATCTTGGTGATTTTCTCCCCCTCTCAAAGCAATTACCCACTGAAACCCTAAAAGGTAGAATATGACGCCCGCAGGCTCCGCTTGGAATTTGATGTAACTTGAAACATCGGAACATGTAACAAAATGTCACATACTTCTGTTTATAATAGCTAAAAGATCATGTAGTACACCTAGCCTACATCTAACATGAAACCTTGATAACATATACATGTTTGATTAACGTGAAACTGTAGATGCCCCATGACTCCCCAAGGATCATATGCTTCTACCAATACCACATCACATCACATGCATCTGCACCAGCTGTGAGTACGTCATGGTAACTAAACTGATAAAAACTGTTAAAAGTGTAGTTGGCACCACTAACGTTAGGTGCCTTACTTTACTCCAGTAACCAGTTACTTAGGTCTCATTTGAAACCTGTTGATGATACTTTATCAACTCGAAAAATTCTACAAACCAGCTTAAACGCTCCAGTGTGGACAAAGGAGTTCCACTATGATCATTCCCCATCCTAACACTTAGGGTCATGATATAATAAAAGACTCATGCATGACTTAGACTTAACTATGACATATTCATGTAACAGATGACATGACATGTAATAGATGAATATGTAACAAATGATATGAAGACTCATGCCTGACTTAGACTTAACTATGACACATTCATGTAATAAATGACATGACATGTATACCATGATGATGTCGTGTAACAGATACCATGGATTCGTGTAATAGACAAAAGTGTAACAAATAACAAGCATTCATGACATGTAACAAAATAAACGTGTAACAGTAATAGATGGCATGACATTTATGTAACAAATATACATATAGCAGATAATTGATGACGTGACATGGTATATTATAACAATTTCAATAAGTATAAGTGACATGAATATAAACAATATCAGTCTTACTATTGTACGTACACAAATATACCAAGAGTAAGGTAGAGGCTAGCTTACAGATATGTAGCATATGTAAAGCAAAGCGTAAAAAGTCTAGAACCGAACTGCCCAGAAATTTCCTCTAAAGCTCTCTCTCTCTGTTTCTCTCTTGGGAATCAAGTGAAAAATGCAAAGTATGTGAAGTGAAGAGCAAGGGGCATGGGGTATAGATGGAGGGTGACATGGTGGGTGGGGGAATGACCAAGTGATGGGAGGTGGTAACTGAAAAGGTGGACATAAGAGCATTCACAATGACTCATGTAAAATACATTTTTCTGTAAAATATAAATAAAGTTGATCAAAAGACCCTTCTAATGGATTTTGTATTTTGATCTTTATTTTGCATTTTGCTCTATTGGGTAACTTTGAAAAATTAAAGAAAATTTTCAGAATTAAAAACCTCTTTTTCATCATACTTTCAGCCACCAAATAGTTGTTTGGACTTTGAACGAAAGGTAAGTATGTCTGGTAACATTTGTTGGTGCACCGTATGGCTGTGCCAAAAATAAAGTAACATCAGTTGCTTATTCTATGTGGTAGTTAGAAGAAATTTGGATTAATCTGAAATATGACATAATTATATAACATTGTATATGAAGAGATATTACAAATATCAAAAGATATGAAAATATTACAAATTCATTAGTAGTTAGAATAAATATTTGAAATGAGTAAAAAATATTAAAAAAAGAATATTTAAATGATATAGAGAAAAAATAGATAACCTGATGTATGACCTATTGCAAAAATCAGTATGTAAAATAGAAAAAAATGGGTTTTAGTGATGTATTTTGAAGGATAGGACAAATGAACTATTGTGAATGCTCTAAGAGTGCTGAAAAGGTGGACAAAAGAGGGCTGCAAAGTGCAGTAGCAAATTTGCTATAGTCTAGCCGAGTAGTTGGGGCTGATGGGGGTGGGGGGGCTGATGGGGGTGGTTTCGGCTTGCCATCAAGGCACTATTTGTTGTCAATCATGAGATGGCATGACACCTTAAGTATGGCCTTGTAAGAGGGAAGAAACTTGTCCAAGAAACTTGGCCTAGGGGGGGGGGGGGGGTTCTTGTGGACTATAAAGCGCTTAATCAAAATGCACTTAGTTTGGGGTTTAGACAGGGTTTTGGATGGGTTCCAATAGTTTGGGCATTTATTAAGATTGAAACCCTCTTTTAGTTGACTAAAGAGTGTTTGGTTGGATGTAATAGTATTTGGTGTAAGAGGCATGGTCACATAGCTTGAAACACACTCCACTTCATCACACACCAATCTCCATATGACAAGTGTCCTAACCCTATTCATATGAGTGCCTAGGATTATGTCATATGTCCAACCAAAAAACAATCCTAGTGATTCTAAGTAGATTTAGACATCCTACATGGTGATTTGACAATTATTTGAACTGGTTGCCACGTGGCACTTTCCTGAGTGTTACTGCTCACTTGAAAAATCTCAGAATTTTTTATTGCAACATAAAATCCTAAATAATCATATGAGTCTAGTTGTACAATTCGTTTCACAAAGTTCTACTCCTAAATGTCTAAATTAAATATAAAGACACTCTTGTCTACTATTCATCTAGAAAATTGGAAACGTATTATTTCATTGTAAAATCCTAAATTTTCAAGCGAGTCTAATGGTACAATTCTTTTCATAAACTTTTACTCCAAAGTGTCTTAATTAAATAGAAAGACAACTTATTTATCATAGTGGATCGAGATCAAACTATGCTATCAGACTAGAACCTAATTGGTCGCTCAACTTGTGAAATCTTTTCAGGATTTCACAATGTTTTCTAAGGTTTAAGGAAATTCACCTATTGGATTACTTTCGGGTCGTTACATGGTCTCTCAGTTTGAGTTATTCTTACACTCGATTTTGAGTATTCTTATGGTTCTATGATGTTTATTTTCATCTAATTAAATTTGTGATGTATGAGAAACTTTTGCAATGTTGAGAAGATTGTTTGAAGTGAGAAAATTACGTGATTTCGTGAATACACCCCCCCCCCCCCCCAATGGAGCCTTTTTTGTAATTGAATGAGATGGACCTTTTGGAGCAGCTCGTGAATACATCAAACAATATTGAGATATCAGAATTTCAAGTGTTTGGGATTTTGGGCAAAACTTAGTTGTGTGAGTTGAAATGCTGATTTTGTGTCAATCTTGTGCAATATTGATTTTGAAACATAATATAATGATATGAATCCGCATGAATGGAATCTCTTGAATGCACAATCACTTTGAAAACTCACCCAAGAAAACCAAAATCAAGTCAATGGATGGAGAATCTAGATCCGATGAGAACTTGTTTCAAGAACTTAGATTATATTAAAATCTAGACCCATTGAAGAACCTGTCTCAAGAACCCAGATTACAAGGAGGAAACCCACAACGGTTGTGATTTACCTTTGATAAGTTCAAAAGTTCAATCAAGAACAAGATGAGTAAAACTCAACTCACAATGAAAAAAAATATCAAATTTTGTAAACTTAATATGAGGCAACAAAGAGTATTTAAATTATAACCTAATTAAAACCCTAGCCAAAATGAAGCCCCTTTTACCCAAAATGTCCCTGGATGAACAGTGTCACGGCTATAGTAATGCTACAATAACCTCTTGAAACCCTAGTAGTTCCTAAAATGTAACTTTTCAAATTAGCCATTGGCCAAAATACAAGGCCTTAAAAAAAGCCCTAGTTCATAAGAAATAAGACATATGTGGGCCAAGCATCCTCAAGCGCAATTATTCTAGACTAATTCCTATGACTAATAAAATAAGCCATTTAATAAAATAAACAAGTTCAAGGCCTTCAATCACATAATCATAATAATTGGCCCTAATTTATGTTGCACTCTTCCATAGCTTGTATCACGTAGATGATCATTGGATCTCCTTCTCTCAAGCCCATCTTGAATATTCAGCTTTTGTTAGACTCGTCCTAAGTGGATTACATCAATCTTTGTGTTGCTTCATTGATCTTGTAACTAGCCCATCTGAAACTTGCAAAGGATCTTTAAGACGGGGCCCACCTTGGTTTCCATCATATAAGGTCATGGTATTACAATGGGAAGCCTGCAATTGAAAAAATCCAACCTCATAAATTTGCCACTATGCACTCAATTGGTTCTCTACTAAGCAATGACAAAGTAGTAAAAATAAGGGGTGCACCGATTGGCATTGGGATAGGGCATAAATACTATAAGGTCATCGTATTACCATGGGAAGCCTGTGATTGAAAACCTCCAACCTCATAAATTTGTTACTTTGCACTCAATTGGTTTTCTACAAAGCGAGGGCAAAGTAGTAAAAATAAGAGGTGCTCCGATTGGCTCAGGGAGGGGGCTTACATACTATACGGTCATCGAATTACCATGGGAAGCTCGTGATCAAAAACCTCAAACCTCATAACTTTGCCACTTTGCACTCAATTGGTTCTTTACTAAGCAAGGGCAAAATAGTAAAAATAAGAGGTGCTCTGATTGGTTTGGGGATGGAGCATAAATATTATAAGGTCATGGTATTACCATAGGAAGCCTGCGATTGAAAAACTCCAACTTCATAACTTTGCCACATTGCACTAAATTGGTTCTCTACTAAGCAAGAGCAAACTAGTAAAAATAAGAGGTGCTCTGATTGGCCCGGGGATGGGGCGTACATACTATAAAGTCATTGAATTACCATGGAAGCCCGTGATTAAAAAATTCCAACTTCATAACTTTGCCACTTTGCTTTAAATTGGTTCTCTACTAAGCAAGAGCAAACTAGTAAAAATAAAAGGTGCTCTGATTGGCTCGGGGATAGGGCTTACATACTGTAAGGTTATCGAATTACCATGGGAAGCCGGCAATCGAAAAACTCCATCCTCATAACTTTGCCAGTTTTCACTCAATTGGTTCTTTACTAACATGGACAAAGTGTTAAAAATAAGAGGTGCACCGATTGACATAGACATGAGGCATACATACTATAAGGTCATGGTATTACCGTGGGAAGCCTGTGATTGAATAACTCCAACATCATAACTTTCTCACTTTGCACTCATTTGGTTTTGTACCAAGCAAGGGCAAAGTGGTAAAAATAATAGGTGCTCTGATTGACATAGGCAAGAGGCATACATACTATAAGGTCATGGTATTACCGTGGCTAGCCCGCAATTGAAAAACTCCAATCTCATAACTTTGCCACTTTACACTCAATTGGTTCTCTACTAACAAAGGGCAAAGTGGTAAAAGTAAGAGGTACACCGATTGACACGGACATGAGGCATACATACTATAAGGTCATAGTATTATCGTGGGTAGCGCACAATTAAAAAACTCCAATATCATAACTTTGCCACTTTGCACTCAATTGGTTCTCTATAATGCAAGGAAAAATGATAAAAATAAGAGGTGCTCCGATTGGCTTGGGGATGGGACATACATACTATAAGGTCACGGGATTACCATGGGAAGCCCACGATTGAAAAAATCCAATATCATAAATTTGCCACTTTGCACTCAATTGGTTCTCTACTAGGCAAAGGCAAAAGAAGTAAAAATAAGAGATGCTCAGATTGGCCCGGGGAAGGGGCCGACATACTATAAGCTCATCGTATTACCATGGGAAGCCTGCGATTGAAAAAATCCAACCTCATAAATTTGCCACTATGCACAAAATTGGTTTTCTACAAAGCAAGGGCAAACTAGTAAAAATAAGAGGAGCTCCGATTGGCTCGGGGATGAGGCGTACATACTATAAGGTCATGGAATTACCATGGGAAGCTTGCAATTGAAAAATTTCATCTTCATGCGACTTTGCACTCAATTGGTTTTCTACTAAGTAAGGGCAAAGTAGTAAATATAAGAAGTGCTTCGATTGGCCCGGAGATGGAGCATACATGCTATAAGGTCAGGTATTACCGTGGGAAGCCTGCAATTGAAAAACTCAGCCTCATAACTTTGCCACATTTCACTAAATTGGTTATCTACTAAGCCAGGGCAAAGTAGTAAAAATAAGAGGTGCTCTGATTGGCCGGGGATGGGGTGGGGAGACGGTAAAAGAATTGTTAGATAGTTTTTCTTTTCCACCCCCCAACTTGCTTATTGCTAGTCCCTAGCAACTTTTATGTCAAAAACAATGAAAGAGACCAAAGAAAATTACACACAAAGGCTACCAAGTCACACTTTCCAGATTCACATATCAAAGCAATCTTAAGAATTCAATAACCCTATCACAAGCAATCCACCTGTAGCAATCCACAGAATGTGTATGTGTTCCAAACTATATTCATCTAACCAGAAGCCCTGACACATGCAACACCAAGAACTCACATAACTCACGGGTATAAAAGTGTTTCATGTGAGGATTCTCTCTTTGGAGTTGACAATGGGTGTACATACACTCTCATGGGGAATTAGAAATTTATGTACAAGCAACAAACAAACATTGATCTTATGATAGGAACACTAACAAATGAGACTTCTACCACTCTTTTCAAAAGCTTACTTAGGATCAGAACGGTCAACACAAAAGGTTGTAACGTGGCTTAGGTTTGGGGCTATATGAAAAAAATGAAAAATGATTCAAAAACTTCCAAGTACATGCAAATGGAATCTTATGTAATATCTTAGTAGACCACACTTCTCACTTAATGTACTCTCAAACTTTTCAGATCATTGAATAATGCCTCTTTTTCTTTTTCTTTCATTTTTTTTATAATGTGGCGAACAATTATGTCACCCTGGTATTTTGCTATTTTTATCCAGCTTTGGTATTTTTGCCTTTGAAACTCACTCACTTGAATACCTTGTAACTCATGTTCTTCTATTTTTTCTCTGTTTTTTAATTCCTTCCCAAAAAAAAAAAAAAAAAAAATTCCACATCTAGTACATACTTGGAAGTAACAAGGGTAGGAAAAATCAATGTGGAGAGGTATGGATGATGTAGGTATATGAAGAAAAAAAGGCTATATGTGTTTCTTGGCTCAAAATCGGCTACTAGGGATCTATAATTCAAAGGGTTGGCTTGAAAGGCTCAAACGTTAATTCTAAATTGACCTTCATCATATCCCAAGTATATCCACCATCTTACCACAAACCATATAATAATATTCTCACAAAAAGTGCCCAATTCAACAGATCAATGAACGCTTATCACAATTTACTGTATTTGTAGGCTCTCAATCCTCTCCAAAACTCACATGAATACTTAAGCAAAAGAGTTCTCTAGCTAC
Organism: Juglans microcarpa x Juglans regia; assembly: GCF_004785595.1. Lineage (NCBI taxonomy): Eukaryota > Viridiplantae > Streptophyta > Magnoliopsida > Fagales > Juglandaceae > Juglans > Juglans microcarpa x Juglans regia. The sequence continues at coordinate 20,322,048 of NC_054597.1, read as the reverse complement.
ATGCGTCAAACCACCATCCTACTACAAAGCTTGGATGAGTGCATTAGAGGTTCTGTGAATGCTTCAGCAAAAAATGATTATGGTGGGTTTGGTGAATTCACGAAGATGGCTATGAATGAGAATGAGTACACATGTGAAAAGGATGTACGTGTGACGTAAATTTTTAAAAAAATTGACACAAGAAAATATGCCACAGAGTTCCAACAAGCATTTTAAATACTGAATTTGCACCACCACCCCCAACTTAAATGAAACATTGTCCTCAATGTTTAAGAATCAAATTTGAATGAGGAGTAACTAAAAAGGGTAGAATACACCTGATGAGTGAAGTGGGTAGCTCACTAAGCACCAAAGATGGGTAGCTCCTAAATCTAGCAACACTTGCCCAAACTCATGATTCTCAATATTACATGCAATGGTTGGACAACCAGAATCCTTGTACTTAGGAGGAATTCGCTGCTCAATTAGAGCACTAACTTGCTCTGTCTTCTTAACATAGTGCTTCCTCTTAACTGTACACAAATCTTTGAGAATTTTTGCATAAGTACGAATTTGTTTAATAACATGCAAAAGAGGAAGATTGATCTTTACCTACATAAGGTTCTCCAAGATTTCAATGCTAGAATCCAAAGTCCGCATACCAGATTTTAAAGCTTGAGGAAATGGTATCTTAACTGGGCTCTTGATTACCTCAGCTTCCTTGGGCAACTCAACACTATTATTGCTTTGTTCCTCTTCAACATCCTTTGACTTATCAGTTGTTGGGATGTGTAAGGACTTACCACTTCGTGTCACAATGGCATTGATCTCCTTCAAATTTCCTTGAGCCATATGTCGACCTTGGGGTGTGGATTGAGTTTGAGAAGGGAACTTGCCACACTCAATTCACATTCAAAGAGCTCATCAGCTTGAATACAAGGCTTTTTATCTCCTTCTTTTCTTCAATAACTTGCATAATCAAAAATTCAAACTTTTGATTGGTTTTACTCTGTGCCTCAATAAAAGTATGCAAAGTGTCTTCTAAAGGACTCCTAGAAGATGAATGTGCATGATATGGTGCAAGATATGATCTAGGGGGTTGTGCAGGCTGCTGATTTTCAGACTTCCAGCTAAAATTGGGGTGATTGCACCACTCCAAATTATAGGTATCAAAGAAAGGTGTAAAAGGCTTATTGTACATACCTAAGGCATTACATTGATCCTTATACATCTCTCTCATCTCAGCAAATGTGAGACACTCTTGGGCGAGGTGATATACCTCGCCACACACAAAACATGATCCAAAAGACTCCGCATGATTAGCCACGTGTGTTGGCTTTAAGTCTTTAGTCTTTAACACATCTAGTTCCCTAGTGAGCATCTCAACCCTAGCCTTTAGGCTATCGTCTTCCCTGATATGATAAATTCAACCACCATTTGGGTTTCCTGCTGGTCATGACTTATTTGTGCTCTCAGTAGCACTAGGTCCAATCTAAGTGTGAGTTTTTTTAGCAAGCTCGTTGAGGTATTCTATGGCCTCATCAGGATCTTTCTGTAAGAACTCACCATTACACATCATCTCCACAAATTGGCACTCTCTAGGTGTAAGTCCCTCATAAAAATAGCTCACTAAGAGCCAATTCTCATATCCATGGTGAGAACACATACTCAACAACTCCTTAAATCTCTCCCAAGACTGATACAAAGTCTCACTGCCCTTTTGTGCAAAGCTGGAGATTTGCCTTTTAAAAGCGTTGGTCTTATGTTAGGAAAAATATTTATTAAAGAAGACCTGAGTCATCTCATTCCATGACCCAATAGATCGTGGTTTTAGTGAGTATAACTAACTCTTAGCTCTATTCTTCAAAGAGAAAGGAAAGAACTTAAGTCTCACAACGTCATCAGTTGCATTTTAACTATGAAAAGTCACAACTACTTCCTCAAACTCCCTAATGTGCACATATGGATTTTTATTTTCCAAACCATGAAAAGTTGGGGGTAACTGTATCATCCCTATTTTAAAATCTAGTTGGTGAGTATTAGCTGGAAACATGACGCATGATAGTGTGGCTATTCGTGTAGGGTGGAGGTAATCATGAAGAGTTCTAATGGGTTGATCTTCGTGTTCACTCATTTCATCAGGACTAGATGGATTGTCAAATAAAGGATTTAAAAAATTTGATTTTGACTCTTACACAGGCCTACAAGCAAATCTACCTAAGGTGTCTCTATATTTGTGCATGTAAGGTAATAAAATACTAAAATAATAAAAATACTATAAAAAGAAAGAAGAAAAAAAAATAATGCAACAATCTAAAAGAAGGAACGAAGTTACTGCCTTTACAAACTGCTGAAAAGAAAAATTATCTAGCAATTCTTTTGCCGTCTCCCTGGCAACGACATCAAAATTTGATTATGTACAAAGAATAACGTGTTAGGTGTAGCACAACTTTGAGTGTCGATTCCATAGAGAGACAAATTAAAAGAATAGTAGAAGTAACAAAGAAACTAAAGAAAAATATTAAATAATTATTGAAGAATAAAAATTAATTTTAAATGTAAATTAAAGTGAAGCAAAGTGACTAACAGAAAAAATACTCAAATTTGACAAACAGGAAAGCGTCGAGAATTCCTTACACAAATCTGATATTTTAATTATTCTTAATTCATTAAATAACTAAATTGGGAACGCAATTCCCAAAATTTCCAATCGGAAGGTATAGCTTTATAAACAAAGATTAAACCAAATGTAACTTTTTGAAAAAGCACTTACCACTTTTAAAATAGCACTCACCACTTTTTAAATACGTAAATTATTATCATTATTAAGAAAATCCAATGTCGACACTATACTCAGGAAGCAATATTGCAGCAAAGAATTAAATCAATATAGATAAATAATTAATCCAAACATAATCAAAGAGTTAATCCATTCAATAGAAGAAGTATGATTGAATCTATAAACATAATAAATTCTATGATTATTTGGAGAAGAAAACATCAACAATGAATTGAGAATGATAAAACAAAAGAGTTTTAGTAATTGAAAATCAAATAAATAAATCAAACATAAATTAAAAATACTACCTAATGTGCAAGTTCATCCCTAACCCTACTTGAGAATTTAGTTATCTATAAATATAATGGACAACAAAAATCTCAAGAGAAAAATAAAGCAAAAGACGGCCATGGAAATTAATTTAATCTCCCCCTCTTCAGAACTGAGTTGTCTCCCCTTTTCAACTCCCAATTTCAGGCTAATGAAATACTTATATAGGGTAGGAAAGAAATCCAAATGTCTTTCATATTCATGCTTACAAAATCGCCTAAATTTAAGACTTATCTTAGCAGCCACGTACATGCTTTAGGAGTTCGAATTTGGAAATCCTTATTTGAGATAACTTTTTAGCCCTTTAAGATAGCTTCCCAATGCATCAATCCGATCTCTGAGCGGAAAGTTATGATCAAAATACTAAAGTATGTATAGGCTGTCTTCTAGTGAATTTTGGACTGACTTTTTCTCTTGATCCGAATTACTTTCAAACTCCATCATTATCCTTATTTGAAGACTCCTACACTCGTTAAGAGTTTTTAGGTTGTTCCAACGTCTTGCCCACTTGAAAGTCTTTTGAATTTGACTGGGCTTGGACTTGCTCTTTTATAGACTTTGAAATTAAATATAAAAATCTGCTCAGGAGTATTCCAAAATAAATATAAACTCAATTTAAGAATACACATTAATTCCTATTATTTCTATTCATATTTTAGTATTTTAGTCCAATAATAGGATATTTAGAGTGCACTTTCATACGCTTAGCGTACATACTAAAAGGTCATTGAATTACCACGGGAAGCCTGCTATTAAAAAACTCCAACCACATAACTTTGCCGCTTTGCTCTAAATTGGTTCTCTACTAAGCAAGGGCAAACTAGTAAAAATAAGAGGTGCTCTGATTGGCCCCCGGATGGGGCGTACATACTATACGGTCATCGAATTACCACGGGAAGCCCGCGATCAAGAAACTCCAACCACATAACTTTGCCACTTTGCACACAATTGGTTCTCTACTAACCAAGGGCAAAGCGATAAAAATAAGAGGCACACCAATTGACACGAACATGAGGCATACATACTATAAGGTCATGGTATTACCATGGTAGCTCGCAATTGAAAAACTCCAACATCATAACTTTGCCACTTTGCGCTCAATTGGTTCTCTACAATGCAAGTAAAAGTGGTAAAAATAAGAGGTGCTTTGATTGGCCCGAAGATGGGGCATACATATTATATAAAGTCATGGCATTACCGTGGGAAGCCCATGATTGAAAAAGTCCAACCTCATAGCTTTGCCACTTTGCACAAAATTGGTTCTTTTCTAAGCAAGCGCAAAGTAGTAAAAATAAGAGATGCTTCGATTGGCCCGAGGATGGGGCACACAAAATATAAAGTGTTGGTATTACCATGGGAAGACCGCAATTGAAAAACTCCGAGCTTATAACTTTGCCACTTTGGATAAAATTGGTTCTCTTCTAACCAAGGGCAAAGTAGAAGAAATACGAGGTGTTTCGATTGGCCTGGGGATGGGGCATACATACTATATGGTCTTGGTATTACCATGGGAAGACTGCAATTAAAAAACTCCAAGCTCATAACTTTGTCAGTATGCACAAAATTAGTTCTCTTCTAAGCAAGGACAAAGTAGTAAAAATAAGAGGTGCTTTGATTGGCTTGGGGATGGGGCATACATACTATACGGTCATGGAATTGCCATGGGAAGCTTGCGATTGAAAAATTCAAACCTCATAACTTCACCACTTTGTACTCAATTGGTTCTGTATTAACAAATGGCAAAGTGGTAAAAATAGGAGGTGCTCTGATTGATACGGGCATGAGGCATACATTGATATGAACCCGCGGGAATGGAATCCCTTGAACTCACAATCAATTTGAGAACACACCCAAGAAAGCTAAAATCAAGTCAATGGATGGAGAATCTAGACCCAAAGAGAACTCGTTTCAAGAACCTAGATCATATTAAAATCTAGGCCCGTTAAAGAACCCGTCTCAAGAACCCAAATTACAAGGAGGAACGCCATAAAGGTTGTGATTTACCTTTAATAAGTTCAAAAGTTTAATCAAGAACAATAGGAGATAAACTCAACTCACAAAGAAAAAATTCATCAAATTTCATAAACTACTTAACACGAGGCAACAAAGAGTATTTAAAGCAAAACCTAATCAAATCCTAGCCAAAATAAATCTCCATCTTCCAAAAATGCCCCTGAGTGAATAGTGCCACGGCTACAGTAACTTGCTACAGGATCTCTTTAAACCCTAGTTCCTAAAAAATAACTTTCCAAATAAGCCCTTGGCCAAAATACAAGGCCTTCCCAAAAACCCTAGTTAATAAGAAATAAGACATATGTGGACCAAGCATCCTCCAACCTAATTATTCTAGACTAATTTCTATAACTAATAAATTAAGCCCCTTTAATGAAATAAACAAGTCCATGGTCTTCAATCACATAATCATAATAATAGGCCCTAATTTATGTTGCACTGTTTCATAGTTTGTGGATGATTACTGGATCTCCTTCTCTCAAACCCATATTGAATATTCGGCTCTTGCTAGACTCGTTCTAAGTGGATTGCACCAATTCTTGCATTGCTTTCTTGATCTTCTTAGCTCTTGATCTTATAATTGTTCTATTTGAAACTTGCAAATGATCTTTAAGTCTAGGCCCACTTTGGTTCCCATCATTCCCCTTTCCTAAAAAAGATTCGACCTCGAATCTCCACTTGGATCAAAGGGCAACATGTTAGTAACATTGAAAATAACAGAAACATGATACTTAACTAGAAGATCCATTTGATATGCATTATCATTAATTTGTTCAAGAATTTGAAAAAATTCATCCAAGCTACTCCTGTTATTAACAGGTAAAGGCATTAAATCTAAATGAGTAAATGGATTAAGTCTATAAATAATTTCAAAATGTGAAAATTTAGTAGTAGCGTGAACACTCCAATTATATGTAAACTCAACGAATGGCAAACAATACTCCCATAAATGTTCATGAAACACAACTAAAGTCTTTCTCACACCAAAGTGACCACTCCAATTATATGCAAACTGAATAAAAGGCGAATGATACTCCCGCAAATATTACAAGTCAATGTATGGCAAATGATACTCGCATAAATGTTCATGAAACACACCAAAAGCTTTCCTTACACAAAAATGACTACTCCAGTTATATGCAAACTCAATGAATGGTAAGCAATACTCACACAAACGTTCATGCAATGCCTTAATCAATGACAAATGGTAGTTCCACAAATGTTCATGCAACGCGTCAATGAATAGCAAATGATACTCCCACAAACGTTCATGCAACACATCAATGAATGACAAATGATACTTCCACAAACGTTCATGCAACATGTCATTGAATAGCAAATGATATTCCCACAAATATTCATGCAACACAACAAAAGTCTTCCTTACACTAAGGTTACCTATCAAACCACCATGTCTATCACACACAAGCAACTTACGCATAAAACTAGTAGGCATACAAAATCTATTCTCTCTAAACAAGTACCAATTTAGTTTATAGAACTTATCAAACGATGCTTTCTCACATGTTCCATACACACTAGCAAAGTCATCATCATTAGCATGCGATTCCTTATCATATTCATGTCTCAACAATTTTGCACCTAAAATGAAGATAAGGACATACCTTCTTGCTGAAACATCAACTACAAAATTTTTCATACCTTGTGTGTATTTGAATACAAGAGGAAAAATCTCAATACAGTCCTCCCACTTAGCATGCATTCTAGTCAACAACTTACCTTGTCCCTTCAAGTGTTTCAAGGACTCGTGTTCTTCAAAGAATGGTCGGTTAGAAATTGTCACACCTGGCACAAAAATAATGTAGTGCTCTATCTCCCTAATAGGTGACAATCCACTAAACACATCGCTAAGAAACACAACCTCATATCCCTGCAACAAAGAGACAACAGTACTCGGCAAAGATAGGTCAAGTTTGTTAGTATGAAGACTCGCCTTAGCATAAAAACTCACTTTTCTCTTTATTTTTCTCTCACTTTCTCCACTCTCTTTTTTCTTTCCACTCACTTTTTCTGTTTCACTCACTTTTTCTATTACATACTCTTTTTTTCTATTACTCTTTTTTTCTTCATTTTTTTTGTATTCTCGGCTTCACAATTGTTTTCCAACTCATTCTCTATTTTTCTTGAGGTCTCAGCCTCACCGTCATCTTTTTTCTCTCTCCCTCTCTTTTTCGACTTCATTATTTCTTTTTTTTTTCTCAATCTCACATTCACTTTTACTTTTTAGCTCAATCTCACTTTCACTCTTGCTTTTTAGCTCAATCTCTTTTTCACTTTTTCTTTTTTTATCACTCTCACTTTCACTCTTTCTTGTTTGATCACTCTCATTTTCACTCTTTCTTTTTTAAGCAACCTCACTTTTCAGTTTCAATTAGTCCCCATGGACTTGTGTTGGAGTTAAAGGAGCAAGTTTGATTGTTTTTGCATCCTTTTCAAAACTGTGAATGTTCCTTAACCCATCATGGATTGTAACAGCCCACTAGAAATTCACCGGTGGAATTTCTATTGACTTTAGGAACCTCGTGAAAACTCCATAAGTTTTTACGAATTGACCAATCGCGCAGGTTTTAGTTTGTCAACATAGTCAGTGTTACCACTCATTATGATGCTAGATATATGAGTTTAATTATTTGAGGTAGTTAGAAGTGTCAGAATGCGTTATGGTCTACGCCATTAGACTCACTGGATTAATTAGAATTTTATCGCGCAATAACCCATTTTCATAATTTTGGACGAAACGACTGTTCAAAATTGTGAAATTATTTTTAGGGACACTTTGGGGTTGAATTTCGGTAAACGATTTTCACTACAAGTTAATATGAATATTTATGATTTTTCAGTACTAAGTTTATTATGCACTTTTTTCAAAGTGAATAGTAACCACAATAAGAGCATCCAGTGCAGTGTTTTCAAAATCACAGTGTGGAATGCCCAAATTAGGTTAGAGAAGTTTTATTTGGACACTTGGCAAGATCTTAGCCACACATAGTGAATAGTATTAGACACTTGGCACCATGAGGAGCCATTAGATGGATTTGTGAAGGAAATCAAGGTGTGAGATTATTCCACCTAAGCAAAACCTTGTTTCATCTGTTCAACCAAATTGTGCCAGACCAAAGAGGGTTTCAACCCTAGCAAAACCCTAAATGGTTGGAATCCAATTGAAACCCCAAAAGCTTGATTGAAACCAAAACCCTAAACGGTTTCCCCAAACCCTAAGTTGGCCTCTAAACCCTTTTTAATCTGATTTCTAGCATTGTGTTTAATCACTTGATTAAATCACTTCCACATGCTATTAATTAATCTAATCCGTGTCATGACATCATTATCCAACCTTTTAAACCTTGAAAATTTGATTGGGCCAAGAAAAATTGGTTTTGGGCTTGATAGCATCTCAAACCCTAACCAAACCCCATTTAAACCCCAAATTGAAGCCCACTTGGTTGGGGTCCACCAAGGCCCACGAAATTGGCCACCTTGGCAAAGCTTCTTGGAGAAGTTTCCTCCCCCACATGGCAGACCATCCACTGCCATTGGCTGCACCCAATAGTGCCTTGATGTGAAGGAGAAATCCACTCCATCAACCTCCATCTCTCACAACTGCTGTAGGCAGTCCATGCCTCTCACTATTCTCTACTTTATGTCACATAGCCAACTCCAATCAAGGGTCTTTCAAGCCCATAACTTCCCCCTCCAGGAGTCTAAAGTCGTCCAAGACACACTTCTCTCAATTTTATCACTTCTTTCCCCCGTTCTTAGAGAGAAACCCAAAAGTGCTCTCTCGGGTAGATTTCTGTATATTTTTGCGTGGCCATTCTCGACTCCTTATAAGTATTTTCTCACGATAAATCCTTCTTAAAATTTGTTCGTCTTTGAGTCTAGTTTAGGTGGATATCTAATTAGTCTCAATCCATACTCATTTGGTCAGTAAAAAGTATTTTTAACCATAGAAAGGTCATTTTGGGCATGAAACTGGAGAGTATGATATGTTTTGGAATTTTTGACCAAGCTAATGGACATATCTTGGTCCGAAAATTTTATGGAGTGTTGTTAGCATGTGTTTATGAATGTTATTGTGGTTTTGTTGCATGGATAATGTAACAGCCCACAAGAAATTCACTGGTAGAATTTCTTTTGACCTTAGGAATCTCATGAAAACCCATACGTTTTTACGAATCGACCAATCGCTCAGGTTTTAGTCTGTCATCATAATTAGTGTTATCACTCACTATGGTGCTAAATTTACGAGTTTAATTATTTGAGGTAGTTAGAAGTGTTAGAATGCATTATGGTCTAAGCCATTAGACTCAGTGGATTATTTAGGATTTTATGGCGCAATAGCCTATTTTCATAATTCCGGACGAAACGTCTGTTGAAAATTGTGAAATTATTTTTAGGGGCACTTCGGGGTTGAATTTCGGTAAACGATTTTCACTATAGGTTAATATGAATATTTAGAATTTTTCAGTACTAATTTTATTATGCAATTTTTTGGAGTGAATAATAACCTGGATAAGCGCACCTAGTGCAATGTTTTTAAAATCACAGTGTGGAATGTCCAAATTAGGTTAGGGAAGTTTTATTTGGACGCTCGGCAAGATCTTAGCCACACATAGTGAATAGTATTAGACACTTGGCACCATGAGGAGCTATTAGATGGATTTGTGAAGGAAATCAAGGTGTGAGATTATGTCACCTAAGCAAAACCTTGTTTCATCTGTTCAATCAAATTGTGCCAGACCAAAGAGGGTTTCAACCCTAGCAAAACCCTAAATGGCTGGAATCCAATTGAAACCCCAAAATTTTGATTGAAACCAAAACCCTAAACGGTTTTCCCCACACCCTAAGTTGGCCTCTAAACCCTTTTTAATCCAATTTCTAGCATTGTATTTAATCACTTGATTAAATCACTTCCACATACTATTAATTAATCTAATCCTTGTCATGACATCATTATCCAACCTTTTAAACCTTGGAAATTTGATTGGGCCAAGAAAAATTAGTTTTAGGCTTGATAGCATCTCAAACCCTAACCAAACCCCCTTTAAACCCCAAATTGAAGCCCACTTGGTTGGGGCCCACCAAGGCCCACGAAATTGGCCACCTTGGCAAAGCTTCTTAGAGAAGTTTTCTCCCCCACATGGCAGACCATCCACTGCCATTGGCTGCACCCAATAGTGCCTTGATGTGAAGGAGAAATCCACTCCATCAATCTCCATCTCTCACAGCTGCTTCAGGCAGTCCATGCCTCTCACTATTCTCTACTTTATGTCACATAGCCAACTCCAATCAAGGGTCTTTCAAGTCCATAACTTCCCCTTCCAGGAGTCTAAAGTCGTGCAAGACACACTTCTCTCCATTTCATCACTTCTTTCTCCCGTTCTTAGAGAGAAACCCAAAAGCGCTCTCTCGGGCAGATTTCTGTATATTTTTGCGTGGCCATTTTAGACCCTTTGTAAGTATTTTCACACGATGTTTCCTTCATCTTAGTTTTTCTTCTTTGAGTGTAGTTTCCGTAGATATCTTATTCGTCTCAATCCATGCTCATTTGATTAGTAAAAAGTATTTTTAACCATGGAAAGGTCATTCTGGGCGTGAAACTGGAGAGTATGATATGTTTTGGAATTTTTGACCAAGCTAATGGACATATCTTGGTTCGAAAATTTTATGGAGTATTGTTAACATGTTTTTATGAATGTTCATTGAGGTTTTATTGCATGACTAAAGCTTTTGATGATAGATTTCCTTAGATTTAGAAACTTCAAACTGGAGGTGGGAAAACAGTTTTTGTTTTGTGAAAGTTTAAATATTTCGTGGTATAATCTTATTCCAAAGGCTTTGATATTTTTATATGATGATCCTAAGCCTCTTATATACATTTTAGGAAGTTATTTCGAAGATATTTAGTATTATTTTTAAAGATATGATTTTTCTATGTAAGAGGATTTGGGTTTGGCCTAAGATTTGATGTTTTTGGGTTCGATCCATGTTTTGTTGAATTTTAGCCATGTGATTTTAAGTTTGATGGGTAGATCTTCTTTAGGACACATTGTTAGACCATGTGATGTTTTAGTTTGAAGATCACATGTCTTTAAGCCGTGGATCAAGAGATTGATCAAATGTAGTTGAGAGAAAAGTTTCTGTTTTAGACTATGTTTAAAACCAAAAACTCCAAGTGTTGTTTTGTGATTTTTGGTGACTTTTGTTTGATGATTTAAAGCATGGTTGATCTTAGAATGATGCTATGAATATGTTAGAGGTAAGATTTGATTTTTTGGAATTCTTGGAGATGTTTTTATTAAGGTCAAAACTTGTGATTTAAAGGGCTTACTTTTTGTTAAAAAGTTTGGGTCTTTTTACAAAAAGTTTGGTATTGATGAATAGATTTTTCCTAATGGATATTTTAAGTGTGTTTTTAAACTTAGGATAGGAAGATCTTTGTTACAAAATTTTGGTTTAATCATGAGTTTTGAATTTTGAAAGAATTGAACCAAAATCAAGAGAAATGGCCTAAGTAGGTTTCGGCAATAGTGAGTTTTCCATAGTTGTGAATGGTTTTAAATTTTTCTGAGTTGATATTTGAGTTTAGGACAAAATGGTAATTTTACTCTAAGTTGCCTCTTTTCACATTTCTAATTGTTAGTAATTAATTTCTAACTTTTAGAATACCCTCTTACAGTTCCTCGTGTTTCACACTTATTCTCGTAGAACGCGACTATCGAGGTAAGTTAGTTTTTAACTTACTATCAGTTTAATGTGTATGAGTGATAAGTAAGGGAACTAAAGTGTATGTATGCATGTTATCATATGTTCCATGCCAAGTCATTACATATTTATCTGTTACACAGTATTTATTCTATCACGAATTATTCATCTGTTATATAAGATATTCTGTTACGTATTTCTATACATTGCTATGCATTGCAAGTATGTCGTGTTAAGTTAAGTATGCCATCTGTTACATGTATTTCATTTCACGTAATATTCACTGTCATATGTTATGCCATGTTACGGAATATTGTCTGTTATATGTTATGCCATGTTACGAAATAATATCTGTTACATGTATGCCATGTTATAAAATATTTTCTGTTACAAGTAAGACTCAAAGTAAGTCATGTATGTCATCTTCTGTTCACGTCACGTTACGCTACGTCAGGACTTCTGTCTTTTCATATTCATGTCATTCCGTCTTGAATACAGTTTGTGTATCTCGAGAACAGTCTTGTTAAGTTATTCATGTCAATCACGACCCTAAGTGCTAGGATGGGGTAATTTCCTAGTGAAACTCCTTGTTCACGCTGGAGTGTCTAAATAGGTGTGAAATTCCCTGGGTTGACGAAGTACAGTCAACAGGTTGCGAATGGGGCCTAATTAGTTGGTCACCGGAGCGCACCAGGCACTAACGCCGATGGAGCCAAACTTTATTTTACGTGTGTCCACAGCAAGTGTGGCACAAATAATTAATAGGGCCACAACAACTGTGGAGCATGAAGTATGGGACTACAACAACTGTGGAGCATACACTACGTGAGACACAGCAATTGTGACATGTAGGATACGTGGGGCCACAACAACTGTGGAGTACATATTAACGCACTCACAGCTGGTATAGACACCTGTGTTGTGATGCGGTAATCGGCAGGGACACACGGCTCAAGGGGACCTGTGTAGCACCCGTATGGTCACTTTAATGATTAAGTCTACTGAATAAGATTCCAAGTTCATGTATTTCACGTTCAAGTCATGTTTCACGTTATGTTATGTTCAAGTTTACGTTCATGTCAAGTTTCAAGTTTATGTCACATCAAGCTAAGTTTCAGTTTTAGTTCAAGTTATGTCAGCTCATGCCATGTTATGTCAAGTCATGCTACGCTTATAGTTTCATACCATGCTATGTCAAGATATGTTATGTTTACTATTGACTTTGATTGTGCATTTATGCCTTTATTGCCATGCATGCATCATTAACCTGTGTGAAGGTTTTTTGTTAACTTGCTGAGATTTGTAATCAAATCTCACTATGGTAGTCCCAACTACCATTCCCCCCGAATGGTAGATCTTATTACAGGATCTGAAGGAGAACTAGGGATGGACCAGCTGGAAACGGTCGACTAAGCGACGGTGTGACTTAGATGTAGTTACCCTAGATTACTACTTGTATTTTGTGGAGTTAAATCTCCAGCACTCTTTTGTTCACAATTATTTTGGACTAGTATTGTGATCTCGGTTGTTAGTATGCCTTTATGTATGAAGTATGTTTTAAGTATTTGAGATATTATAAGTTTGGTGCATGGTATTGCCAAAAGAAAAAAAATTTATCCGCTGCGAATATTGCATATTGCTAGACGCATGTTAGGAACATTGCATCTTATATGTCATGAACGAGGGCAGGTAACCTTGTGTTGCATGTCCCGACGCTTCAGATGTCCGTCCGATCCCAAGTGGAATCTGTGGGAGTCACAGGGTGGTATCAGAGCAATACGTCTCCGGGTTTAAATCCACATGTCCTTAGGAAATGCACCAAATATTAGGCTTGAAATTTTAGTCTTCATTAGGCTTGAATTTTTTAAGTATGAGAGATAGTACGTGGTTGTAATACGTGTACTCGTGTGTTTTAGGAAGTGACGCATGACTCAAGGTAGAATACCTCGGAACCCAGAAGGAGGCATCAATCAAGAGAATCTGAATCCCCCAATGGATGGAGGATTAGCTGAAGCTGTACGTCTGCTGGCCGACGTGCTTAGACAACAACAACAGTAGCAAGCGCACGTACCCAGACCCGAAGTCAGGGGTTGTCCGTATGAGAAGTTCTTGATCCACCGGTATCCAAACTTTTCTGGTAGTGAAGAGCCATTGAAAGCCGAGAAATGGATTATGGATCTCGAAAGGACATATGAGATCTGTGGTTGTACTGAGGACCAGAAGGTTCTATATGCTGGATACCTATTCCAAGGAGAAGCTGGAATATGGTGGGATACACGGAGGCAGCTCCTAGTTAGGGAACTAGGAAGTCTCGCTACACTGTCATGGGAGAGATTTAAGGAAGAGTTCGACAACAGATTCTTCCCGGATTCTGCCAAACAGCTGAAGGCGCAGGAGTTCGCGAGTTTAACTCAAGGCAATCTGACCGTAGAACAATATGCTACTAAGTTCATGGCATTAGGAAGGTTTGCACCACACTTGATTGCTACTCAAAGGATGCAGGCACAGAAGTTTCAAGCAGGACTTCAACCAAGGATCCGTAGTCAAGTAGCTTGCCTAAGAATAGAGAATTACCAAGAGTTGGTAAATGTGGCCGCGATAGCAGAGGCTGAGCAGAGAGGTCTAGCAATCCAGATCAATTCCGAATGAAAGAGGACCATGCCATTTGCTGCAAGCGGTAGTGCCGAGAAGAAGAGGTCTTTCTCCAGCCCAGCGAAAGGCAAGGGAATAGTGACAGGAGGACATATACCGACTGCTTATCCGTTATGCCCTAAGTGTGGAAAGCGTCATCCTGGAGAATGTCGCAGTGGTTATGGAGTTTGTTATCGTTGCGGGAAACCAGGACATTTGATCAGAGATTGTCCCAACACTGCACAAGGTAGTGGAGCTGGTGATCACAAGCCAAGGCCCCACATCCCAGCACGCGTGTATGCTATAACCCCAGGTGATATCGATGCTGACGCATCAGAGGTTGAAGAAGCTGGCGTCATCACTGGTATTTTCCTTAAAGTCTTTATGCTTTTATTTTTTATTTTTTTACTTGAGTGTTGGAATGTAATTATTAATTGAATCGCGTTAGATTTTATTAGGTAGCGTCAATCTGTTAAGGTTCACAGCTTGTGCACTATTTGATTCGGGCGCATCGCAATCCTTTGTGTCTGTAGCTTTTGCACGGATTTGTAGTTTGCAAACTGAGCTTTTACCTCGACGGGTTGTAGTGTTAATTCCTGACGGGAATACGGTAGCTTGTACCCGTTTAGTTAAGGATTGTCCTGTAGAGCTAGAAGGGAGGACGATGAAGGCTGACCTACTAGTATTCGGTCAAATGGAGTTTGACCTAATCTTGGGTATGGACTGGCTATTCAAGCACTATGCTAAGATAGACTGTCGGAAGCGAGAAGTGGTGTTTGAATCCCCAAGTGAAGACATAATTAGGTACGCGGGAGCATCAGTTAAGGCCACCCCATCAGTGATTTCGGCTTTACAAGCCAGGAAGTGTATTGAGGATGGAGCCTCAGCTTTTCTGTTAATGATGGTGGAGAAGACAGTCGGGAGTGAAGAAATCCGTGGGATACCCGTAGTTGAAGACTTCCCTGAAGTTTTTGCCAACGAGCTACCTGGTTTACCACCGGATAGAGAAACTGAGTTCAAGATAGAGTTGGAACAGGCAACAACTCCGACTCACAAGGCCCCGTATCGTATGGCCCCTGCCGAATTGAAGGAGCTCAAGGTGCAGTTGGAAGAACTTTTAGAGAAGGGTTTTATCCAACCCAGTTCCTCACCGTGGGGAGCACCTGTGCTATTCGTGAAGAAGAAAGATGGATATATGAGGATGTGCATAGACTACAGAGAGCTGAACAAGGTGACGATCAAGAATAAGTATCCGTTACCCAGAATCGACGATTTGTTGGATCAATTGCAAGGAGCATCAGTGTTTTCGAAGATCGACCTGCGATCCGGTTATCATCAGCTAAAGGTTAAAGAACAGGATGTGCCGAAAACTGCCTTTAGGACAAGGTACGGTCATTACGAGTTTTTGGTAATGCCTTTTGGGTTAACCAATGCTCCAGCTGCATTCATGGACATGATGAACAGAATATTCAGACCTTATCTGGATAGTTTTGTTGTCGTATTCATTGATGACATCCTAATTTATTCGAAGAGCGAGGAGGAGCACAGAAAACATCTAATTATGGCTTTGACTATACTCAAGGACCAAAAGCTGTATGCCAACCTCAGCAAATGTGAGTTCTGGCTTGATGAAGTGAAGTTTTTAGGTCACGTGATCTCTAGTGGAGGAGTAGCAGTGGACCTAAGCAAGATTGAAGCCGTAACGAACTGGCAGAGACCGACCAGTGTGCATGAGTTTCGAAGTTTCTTAGGACTGGCTGGTTATTATCGGAGGTTTGTTGAAGGATTCTCTAGTTTGTCTGGACCACTGACGGCCTTGACTAAGAAGAACGTAAAGCTGGACTCGGATGTGTGCTAATGCAAGAAGGGAAAGTAGTTGCTTATGCTTCACGTCAACTGAAGAATCATGAGCAGAATTATCCTACGCACGATTTGGAATTAGCTGCAGTGGTTTTTGCTCTTAAGATTTGGAGACACTACTTGTATGGCGAAAAGTGTGAAGTTTTCACAGATCACAAAAGCCTCCAGTATATGTTCGAGCAGAAGAACCTTAATATGAGGCAGAGAAGATGGTTGGAATTAATTAGCGATTATTAGTGCAACATCAAGTACCACCCCGGAAAGGCCAATGTGGTAGCTGATGCTTTGAGCCGCAAGAGCAGATCAGAGGAGTCATTTATCTTGTCGTCAGAAGTAAATTCACTCCTATGTAGTATGAGGAAACTGTTGATGTTATCATATGTATGCATGTTATCATATGTTCCATGCCAAGTCATTACATATTTATCTATTACACATAATTTATTCTATCACGAATTATTCATCTGTTACACAAGATATTCTGTCACGTATTTCTATACATTGCTATGCATTGCAAGTTTGTCATGTTAAGTTAAGTATGCCATCTGTTACATGTATTTCATGTCACGTAATATTCACTGTCACATATTATGCCATGTTACGGAATATTGTTTATTATATGTTTTGCCATTTTACGAAATAATATCTGTTACATGTATGCCATGTTGTAAAATATTTTCTGTTACAAGTAAGTCTCAAAGTAAGTCATGTATGTCATCTTATGTTCACGTCACATTACGCTACGTCAGGACTTCTGTTTTTTCATATTCATGTCATTTCGTCTCGAATACAGTTTGTATATCTCGAAAACAGTCTTGTTAAGTTATTCATGTCAATCAAGACCCTAAGCGCTAGGATGGGGTAATATCCTAGTGAAACTCCTTTGTTCACGCTGGAGTGTCTAAATAGGTGTGAAATTCCCTAGGTTGACGAAGTACAGTCAACAGGTTGCGAATGGGGCCTAATTAGCTGGTCACCGGAGCGCGCTAGGCACTAATGCCGATGGAGCCAAACTTTA
Source organism: Juglans microcarpa x Juglans regia (assembly GCF_004785595.1). Classification (NCBI taxonomy): domain Eukaryota; kingdom Viridiplantae; phylum Streptophyta; class Magnoliopsida; order Fagales; family Juglandaceae; genus Juglans; species Juglans microcarpa x Juglans regia. Next base: position 20,304,712 of record NC_054597.1, on the reverse strand, counting down.
TTTTACGTGTGTCCACAGCAAGTGTGGCACAAACAATTCATGGGGCCACAACAATTGTGGAGCATGAAGTATGGGGATACAACAACTGTGGAGCATACACTATGTGAGACACATCAATTGTGACACGTAGGATACGTGGGGCCACAACAATTGTGGAGTACGTATTAACGCACTCACAGCTGGTATAGACACCTATGTTATGATGCGGTAATCGGTAGGGACACAAGGCTCAAGGGGACTTGTGTAGCACCCGTATGGTCACTTTATTAATTAAGTTCATTGAATAAGATTCCAAGTTCATGTATTTCATATTGAAGTCATGTTTCACGTCATGTTATGTTCAAGTTTACGTTCATGTCGAGTTTCAAGTTCATGCCAATCATGGTAACCACAGGAGATAGGAATATATTTCAAGTTCATGTTTATGTCAAGTTATGTTCAAGTTCATGTTCATGTTATGTCATGTTCACGTTCATGTTATATTCCAAGTTCACATTTATGTTATGTCATGCTCAGGTTCATGTTATGTTCAAGCTCATGTTCGAATTATGTATATTCACGTTCATGCTATGTTGAAGTTCACGTTCATGCTATGTTGCTAGTCCATGTTATGTTTTAAGTTCACATACATGCCATATCATGTCAAGCTAAGTTTCAGTTTCAGTTCAAGTTATGTCATTTATGCCATGTTGTATATCAAGTTATGCTATGCTTACTTATGACTTTGATTATGCATTCATGCTTTTACTACCATGCATGCATCATTAAACTGTGTGGAAGTTCCTGTTAATTTGCTGAGATTTGAAATCAAATCTCACCGTGGTAGTCCCAACTACCATTCCCCCCGAATGGTAGGCGATGTGTCAAGATCAGAGCAGGGAGCAGACACTAGCAGACTGGAGGAGGTTGACTAGACGCCGCAGACGCAACACAGAGCTTGCAGCCTCCATAGGGTCTTTGGATAGTATTCCAGCATCGTTAGTCGAGTTACGCGAGTTACTCAACGAACGAGCCCAATAGTATATTTTGGCAATGTAATTATGGAGCCAGGTTTTCATTGTTTTGAGATTACAGTCTTCTGAGACCCGTGTGGTAATTGTGGATGTTTTAAGTATGCATGGTTTATGTTTTAAGTATTTGGGATATCATAAGTTTGGTGCATAGTATTGCTAAAAAAAAAATTATCTGCTGCGAATATTGCATAATGCTAGATGCATGTTAGGAACATTGCATCTTATATGTCATGAACGAGGGCAGGTAACCTTGTGTTGCATGTCCCGACGCTTCGGATGTCCTTCCGATCCCAAGCGAAATCTGAGGGCATCTCATGGATCACCTTCCTATCAAACTCTCATGGTTTCCCCAACAAAATATGGCCAATATGCATAGGCACTAAATCACAAAGGATCATATCCTGGTATTTCCCAATTGAAAAAGAAACTAGCACTTGCTTATTTATCCTAATCTCCCCACAATCACTCAACCACTACAACATGTATGGTCTAGGGTGTTTCAAGGTAGGTAAATTCAATTTCTCAACTAAAGTAGTGCTAGCCAAATTAATACAACTTCACAAATCAATGATCATACTACATAACTTATTGTTGATGTGGCATCTAGTATAAAAAATGTTCTCCCTCTGCTGCTCTGTATCATCCATATTAATTTGTGTATTGAGTGCATGCCTAGTAACAAGAGAAGCACCATACTCTTCTTTCTCATACCCATTTTCAACATTAGACTCACGTCGCCTCCTATCTTTCCTGCCCTTTAAATTTCTAATTATCGCATTTTGATGATCCGTCCTATCCCTCACTTCACCCATCACTAAGTTCAACCGCTCAAACTGTTGTTGCATGGCTTGCAATACAAAGGATGAGTTATCTGCCATCCCTTTTGGTGAACTCCTACGAGACATCGTAATGTGCTGCACAAAAAGAATGTTAGTGGAAAACCTCACACACTCCCTTACGTATTTACACTCGAATAATGGCACTCCACTCGTGTTTCACTCTTAATTGGCTTTTTCCCGATAATAGTCTCACACTCTCTTGCCTTTTACTTCAATAGTTTTCCCGCTCAAGTTCTTTAAGAACTAGTTGAACTAAAATCAAGACAATACAACCTTGTATTATTCCAACCAGTAATATAGATGCAAGAAACAATGAAGGAATAAAATGACACGAGACTCAAGGAATTTATACGAGGGAAAGAGTAATTATAAAACAAGATACCAACTAGAAAGATGTATTCAGCACCTTTGATGATAAAGCTCAATCAATAAATGTATTTCCTTCTCTTTGTTGTAACTATGTAGCAACCTTTGAATATGCTACCTTCTCTTATCTTCTTTTTCTTCTTTTTTTTGAATTTTCTTTTATTTTATTTTCTTTCCCTTTCTCTTCTTCTCTCTAATTAAATCACAGATAGCAATACTCAATTGTGAAAATCAAGCAATTGAATTCAACCACATAAGAATTGATAATGAAATAGAAGAGAATCAATGGAACGACACTCCAAGCAATTGACAAACTTAGAGATGCAGGAAACCCTAGAATTTTGAAACCCTAGGTGATGCAAATTTCAGCCAAACCCGAAAACCCTACGAATTTCGGCAGTCTACTTTTTGTTTTTCTTTTTTGCAACCCTAGAATAATGAAGTCCTAAAATTAAATTTAAAGATACAAAAATTAAAAGATAAAATCAGACCTGATTGGAAACCTTGTTCTGAATACCAAATGATATGAACCTGCGGGAATGGAATCCCTTGAACCTACAATCAATTTGAGAACTCACCCAAGAAAGCCAAAATCAAGTCAATGGATTGGGAATCTAGATCCAAAGAGAAATCTTTTCAAGAACCTAGATGATATTAAAATCTAGATCCGTTGAAGAACCCGTCTCAAGAACATAGATTACAACGAGGAACACCACAAAGGTTATGATTTACCTTTGATAAGTTCAAAAGTTCAATCAAGAACAAGAAGAGATAAACTCAACTCATAATGAAAAAATTCATCAAATTTCATAAACTACTTAACATGAGGCAACAAAGAGTATTTAAAGCAAAACCTAATCAAACCCTAGCCAAAATAAATCTCCATCTTCCAAAAATGCCCCTAAGTGAATAGTGCCACGGCTACAGTATTGCGGCTATAGGAACTCGCTACAGGACCTCTTTAAACCCTAGTTCCTAAAAAGTAACTTTCCAAATAAGCCCTTGGCCAAAATATAAGGCCTTCCCAAAAATTCTAGTTCATAAGAAATAAGACATATGTGGGCCAAGCATCCTCCAACCCAATTATTCTAGACTAATTCCTATAACTAATAAACTAAGCCCATTTAATGAAATAAACAAGTCCATGGCCATCAATCACATAATCGTAATAATAGGCCCTAATTTATGTTGCACTGTTCCATAGCTTGTATCACGTGGATGATCACTGGATCTCCTTCTCTCAAGTCCATATTGAATATTCGGCACTTACTAGACTCGTCCCAAGTGGATTGCACCAATCCTTGCATTGATTCCTTGATCTTCTTAGCTCTTGATCTTATAATTGGCCTATCTGAAACTTACAAAGGATCTTTAAGTCTAGGTCCACTTTAGTTCCCATCATACATCATATAAGGCCATGGTGTTACTGTAGGAAGCGCGCGATTGAAAAACTCCAACATCATAGCTTTGCCACTTTGCACTGAATTGGTTCAAAACAAGGCAAAGTGGTAAAAATAAGATGTGCTCCAATTGGCCCAAGGATGTGGCATAAATACTATAAGGTCATAGTATTGCCATGGGAAGCTCGCGATTGAAAGACTCCAACCTCATAAGTTAGCCACTTTGCACTCAATTTGTTCTATACTATGCAAGGGCAAAGTGGCAAAAATAAAATGTGCTCCGATTGGCCCAGGGATGTGGCATAAATACAATAAGGTCATCGTATTACCATGGGAAGCTCACGATTGAAAACTCCAACCTCATAAGTTAGCCACTTTGCACTCAATTGGTTCTTTACTATGCAAGGGCAAAGTGGCAAAATAAGAGGTGCTTCGATTGGCCCGAGGATGGGACAGACATACCATAAGGCTATTTCCATGGGAAGCCCGCGACTGAAAGATTCCAACCTCATAACTTTGTCACTTTGCACTCAATTGGTTCTCTAATAAGTGAAAGCAATGTGGTAAAAATAATATGAGCTCTGATTGGCCCAGGGATGTGACATAAATACTATAAGGTCATCATATTACCATGTGAAGCCCGCAAATGAAAAACTCCAACCTCGTAAGTTAGGCACTTTGCATTCAATTAGTTCTCTGCTAAGCAAGGGCAAAGCGGCAAAATAAGAGTTGCTTCGATTGGCCCAGGGATGGGCAGACATACCATAAGGTCATTCTCATAGGAAGCATGCGATTGAAAAACTCCAACCTCATAACTTTGCTACTTTACACTCAATTGGTTCTCTACTATGTGAAAGCAAAGTGGTAAAAATAAGAGGAGCTCCGATTGGCCCAGGGATGTGGCATAAATACTATAAGGTCATCGTATTAACAAGGCCTTATAGTACAATAGGGATGTGGCATAAATACTATAAGGTCATCGTATTAACATGGGAAGCCCGCGATTGAAAAACTCCAACCTCATAAGTCAGCCACTTTGCACTCAATTGGTTCTCTCCAAGCAAGGGCAAAGTGGCAAAATAAGAGGTGTTCCGATTGGCTTGGGGATGGGGCATACATAGTATAAGGTCATGGTATTACCATGGGAAATCCGCAATTGAAAAACTCCAACCCTATAACTTTGCCACATTGCACTAAATTGGTTCTCAACTAAGTAAGGGCAAACTAGTAAAAATAAAAGGTGCCCCGATTAGCCTGGGGATGGAGGATACATACTATAAGGCCATATCGGAAGCACACAATTGAAAAATTCCAGCCTCATAACTTTGCTACATTGCACTAAATTGGTTCTCCACTAACCAAGGTCAAAGTTGTAAAACTAAGAGGTGCATTGATTGACACGGACACGAGGCATGCATACTATAAGGTTATTGAATTATCGTGGGTAGCCTGCAATTGAAAAACTCCAATATCATAACTTTGCTACTTTGCACTCAATTGGTTCTCTAAAATGCAATGAAAAGTGGTAAAAATAAGAGATGCTGCGATTGGCCCGGGATGGGGCGTACATTCTATATGGTCATGGAATTACAGTGGGAAGCCCGTGATTGAAAAAATCCAACCTCATAAATTTTTCACTTTGCACTCAATTGGTTCTCTGCTAGGCAAGGGCAAAGTAGTAAAAATAAGATATGCTCCGATTGGCCTGGGGATGGGGCATACATACTATATAAAATCATGGCATTACCGTGGAAAGCCCATGATTGATAAACTCCAGCCTCATAACTTTGCCACTTTGAACTCAATTGGTTCTCTACTAAGCAAGGGCAAAGTGGTAAAAATAGGAGGTGCTCTGATTGACACGGGCATGAGGCATACAAACTATAAGGCCATGCTGTTACTGTGGGAAGCCCGCGATTAATAAACTCTGATGGGAACCAAAGTGGGCCTAGTCTTAAAGATCCTTTGCAAGTTTTAGATGGGCCAATCACAAGATCAAGAGCCAAAAAGATCAAGGAAATAATGCAAGGCTTGGTGCAATCCACTTGAGATGAAGCTAGCAAGAGCCCAATACTAAAGATGTGCTTGAAAGAATGAGAACCAGTTTTGATTCACTTGATACAGGCTGTGGAAGACATGACTTAGAGTTACTGTTTGAGCCTATTGTTATTGAAGGTTTTCAAATTGTTAAATGATTTATTTTATTAGTTTAGAATAAATAGGCTTGAGGATGTTTGGCCCACATATGTCTCATTTCTTCTGAACTATGATTTTTGAGAAGGCCTTTTATTTTGGCCAATGACTTATTTGGAAAGTTACTTTTTTAGAAACTAGGGTTTTAAGAAGTTACTGTAGCATTAATGTAGCTACGAAACTATTCATCCAAGGGCATTTTTGGTAAAAGTGGCCTTGTTTTTGCCTAGGGTTTTAATTTGGTTTTGGCTTAAATACTCTTTGTAGCCTCATTTTAAGCTTTAGAAAATATTGAATTTTTATTGTGAGTTGAGTCTGCTCCTCTTGTTCTTGATTGAACTTTTGAACTTATCAAAGGTAAATTAGAACCTTTATGATGTTCCTCCTTATAATTTGGGTTCTTGAGATGAGTTTTTCAATGGGTCTAGATTTTAATATAATCTAGATTCTTGAAACGAATTCTCATTGAGTCTAGTTCTCCATCCATTGACTTGATTTTGACTTTCATGGATGAGTTTTCAAATTGATTGTGGTTCAAGGGATTCCATTCTTATGGGTTTATATCATTTGGTATTCAGAGTAAGGTTTCCAATCAGGCCTGATTCTATCTTTTATTTATTGCATATTTAATTCAAGGGCTTCATTGTTCTAGGATTATAAAAAAAAAAAAAAAAAAAAAAAAAAAAAAAAAAAAAAAAACAAAAAAAGAGGAGGCTGCCGAATTTCTTCACTATGCTTAAGGCTGGCGAATTTCATTATTCTAGGGTTTGCGTTGGCTGAAATCTCTTGTTCTAGGGCTACCGTATATCACACTTATCCTAGGGTTTTTGAGTTATTGTTAGGGTTTTGTCAATTCCTTATTCTTTTGATTGTGATCAAATAAGTTGGTGAAAAAAAAAGAAAAAAGATTGTCCAAAAAAAAACCAATCATCCAGAAAAAAGAATTCAAAATTTTTTCTTGAGGCTTATCATCAAAGGGATGCTTTCATCATTCTAGTTGGTACTTGTCGTATAGTTATTACTCTTTCATTCGTATAATTTTCTTGTTTCTTGTGTCATTTTTTATTCCTTTCGTGTTTCTCTTGTTCTTGTTTCATGGATCTAATTACTATTTGGGATAAAACAATATTGCATTGTCTTGATTGAGTTCAATTAGTTCTTAAAGAACTTGAGTGAGAAAATTCTTGATGTAAATGGCAAGAGAGTGTATGACTATTATTGGATAAAAAATCACTTAAGAGTGAAACACGAGTGGACTACCATTGTAAACACGTAAGCAAGTGTGTGACATTTTTTTTTATCACTAACATTCTTTTTGTGATGCACCTTACATTGTCTCACCGGAGTGGCTCATCACCAAGGGGAGGACAGATAACTTGTCCTTTATGTTGCATGCCAGGCAACAACAGTTTGAGTGGTTGAACTTTGTGTTGGGTGAAGTGAGGGACAGGATGGATAATCAAGAGACGTGGGGAGAGTTGAAAGCTCTCATGAGGTGGATATTTGTACCTAGCCACTACTATAAGGATCCTTGCCAAAAGCTCCAAAATCTTATATAGGGGTCTAGGAGTGTGGAGGATTACCATAAGGAGATGAAGGTGGCGATCATTCGGGCTAATGTAAAGGAGGACCGGGAGGCCACCATGGCAAGAGTTTTGAGTGGTTTGAATAGGGGCATAGCCAATGTAATTGAATTGCAGTATTATGTGGAGATAGAGGACATGGTGCACATGGCTATGAAGGTGGAGAGGCAGTTAAAGGGAAAAGGGACAGCAAGATACACTTCCGTTTGTCGCACTACTTGGAAATTAAAGTGGAATATGAATGATCCAGCTGAAGCAAAGAGAAACCCAAGGTAGAATCTCAACATTCACAGAATAGAGATATTAAATGCTTCAAGTGTTCAGGTTCAGGGCACATCGCTTCCCAATGTCCAAACAGGCGGGTGATGATTATGCGTGACAATGAGGAGGTGATGACTGAAAGTGAAGATGATAGTGATGAGGTGCCCGAGTTGGTTGATGCTAGTGATTATGATGGAGTGGTATACCCCGTAATAGGTGAGTCTCTTGTTGCCAGGTGTGCTCTCAATATACACATTGAGGTAGAAGATGCAGAGCAACAGAGAGAAAACATTTTCCATACTAGATGCCACGTCAACAATAAGGTATGTAGTATGATCATTGATGGGGGAGTTCTACTAATGTGGCTAGCACTACTTTGGTTGAGAAATTGAATTTACCAACCTTAAAACACTCTAGACCTTACAAATTGCAGTGGTTGAATGATTGTGGGGAGGTTAGGGTGGATAGACAAGTATTAGCTATTTTTTCAATTGGGAAGTATCAGGATGAGGTGTTTTGTGATGTTGTGCTTATGCATACTGGCCATATTTTGTTGGGGAGACCGTGACAGTATGATAGGAGGGTGACACATGATGGGTTCAAGAATATGTATAGCTTTGGAAAGGAGGGCAAAATAATCAAGCTTACTCCTTTAACTCCAAGCCATGTCTATGAGGACCAACTGAAATTGAAAAATGAGGTTGCTCAAAAAAGAAAGAGTGAAAATGAGTGTGATAAAAAAAGAAAGAGTGAAAAAGTGATTAAGCAAAAAAGAAAGAGTCAGAGTGAAAATGAGCAAAAAATAAAGAGTGAAAAAGAAATTAGAGAGGTGGCTGAGAGTAAAGAAAAAAGAGTGGAGCCATGAGAAAAAGAAAGAAAGAGAGTCTGCTGAGAGAAAAGGAAAGACATAAGTGAGTTTCTATGCAAGAGAGAGTGAGGTTAAGAGGGCTTTCTTCGAAGATCGCCTTATGATTTTTCTGGTCTATAAAGTGTCTTATCTTAATCTTGATGAAACTAACTAGTCTCTTCCTAGTTTGGTTGTTTCTTTAGTGTAGGAGTTTGAGGATGTATTCCAAGAGGAGATGACAAATGAGTTGCCACCCATTAGAGGCATTGAGCACCAGATTGATTTTGTGCCATGAGCTGCTATTCCAAACCAACCAGCCTATAGGAGTAGTCCAGAGGAGACAAAAGAGCTTCAGAGGCAAGTTGAGGATTTGATGAGCAAGGGATACGTGAGGGAGAGCATGAACCCATGTGCAGTACCCACGAAACTAGTGCCAAAGAAGGATGGGATGTGGAGGATGTGCGTTGATTGCAGGGTAGTCAACAATATCACGGTAAAGTATCGTCATCCCATTCCTAGATTAGATGATGTGCTTGATGAATTGCATGGCTCATGTATTTTTAGTAAAATTGATCTTAAAAGTGGGTACCATCAAATTAGAATGAAAGAGGGTGATTAATGGAAAACTGCTTTTAAAATTAAGTATGGACTTTATGAATGGTTGGTTATTCCATTTGGACTTACAAATGCGCCCAGTACTTTCATGAGATTAATGAACCATGTCATATGTGCATTCATAGGCAAGTTCAAGAGCCAATCATAAGATGGGTCAATCATAAGATCAAGAGCCAAGAAGATTAAAGAAGCAATGTAAGGCTTGGTGTAATCCACTTAAGATGAAGCTAGCAAGAGCCCAACACTCAAGATGGGCTTGAAATGGCAAAGAATCCTCCCAAGTTTTTAAATTCTTATGAACAACAGTGCGTAAAAGCTGAGTTAAAGTCCTATTAACTACTTCATCTGACCATCAGTCTGCGGATGACAAGTAGTTGAAAATAAGAGCTTAGTACCCAATTTCCCCCACAACACCTTCCAAAAGTAGCTAATAAATTTAACGTCCCTATCAGAAACAATACTCCTAGGTACACCATGGAGTCGCACTATCTTCCTGAAAAACAAGTCAGCTATGTTTGTGGCATCACCTATTTTATGGCATGGAATGAAATGTGTCATCTTACTAAATCTATCCACAACTACAAAAATAGAATCTCTACCCCTTTTTGTCCTTGGCAGCCCCAAAATAAAGTCCATAGATATATGTCTACCCATGGCTCACTAGGAGCAGGTAAGGGTGTAAACCCAATGTGGCAAAACCTTGGATTTGGTGATATGAACCCGTGGGAATGAAACCCTTGAACCCATAATTAATTTGAAAATTCACCTAAGAAAGCAAAAATCAAGTCAATGGATGGAGAACCTAAACTCGTCGAGAACTTATTTCAAGAATCTAGATTATATTGAAATCTAGACCCGTTGAAGAACCTATCTCAAGAACCTAGATTACAAGGAGGAACACTACAAAAGTTGTGATTTACCTTTGATAAGTTCAAAACTTCAAACAAGAACAAGAGGAATAAACTCAACTCATAATGAATAAATTCATCAAATTTCATAAAATTTCTTAAAATGAGATCACAAAGAGTATTTAAACCAATACCTAATTAAAACTCTAGTAAAAATAGAGCCATTTCTTCCAAAAATACCCTTGGATGAATAGTATTGCAGCTACAGTAACTCGCTACTGTACCTCTTGATGGGAACCAAAGTGGACCTAGACTTAAAGATCATTTGCAAGTTCCAAATAGGCTAATTACAAGATCAAGAGCTAAGAAGATCAATGAAATAATGCAAGAATTGGTACAATCTACTTGGGACGAGTCTAGCAAGAGCCAAATATTCAATATGGGCTTGAGAGAAGGAGATCCAGTGATCATCCATGTGATACAAGCTATGGAACAGTGCAACATAAATTAGAACCTATTATTGTGATTATATTGTGATTATGTGATTGAAGGCCATGGACTTGTTTATTTCATTAAAAGGGCTTATTTTATTAGTTATAAGAATTATTCTAGAATAATTGGATTTGAGGATGCTTGGCCCACATATGTCTTATTTCTTTTGAATTAGGATTTTTGGGAAGGTCTTGTATTTTGGTCAAGAGTTTATTTGGAAAGTTACTTTTTAGGAACTAGGGTTTGAAGAGGTACTGTAGCGAGTTATTGTAGCCACAGTACTGTAGCCGTGGCTCTATTCACTCAGGGGCATTTTTGAAAGATGGGCATTTATTTTGACTAGGATTTGATTAGTTTTTGCTTTAAATTCTCTTTGTAGCCTCATTTTATTTAATTTATGAAATTTGATGAATTTTTTTCATTGTGAGTTGAGTTTTGCTCCTCCTGTTCTTTATTGAACTTTTGAACTTATCAAAGTACAACACAACCTTTGTGGCGTTCCATCTTGTAATCTGGGTTCTTGAGTCAGGTTTTTCAACGGGTTTAGATTTTAATATAATCTAGGTTTTTGAAACGAGTTCTCATCGAGTCTAGATTCTTCATCTATTGACTTGATTTTGGCTTTCTAGGGTAAATTTCTCTTCATCCACCATAATACCTTTTGTATTGACAACATAAGCAATAAAAGTAACTTTTTCCAAAAGGTACATTTCTTGAAATTAGCATACAACTTTTTGCATCTCAACACATCAAACACATAGCTCAAATGCTCAATATATTCGTTTAAGTCCTTGTTGTATACTAGGATATCATCAAAGTACACAACCATAAACTTGCCTATGAATGCACGTAGGACATGGTTCATTAATCTCATGAAAGTACTGGGCACATTTGTAAGTCCAAACGACATAACCAACCATTCATAAAGCGCATACTTAGTCTTAAAAGCAGTTTTCCATTCATCACCCTCTTTCATTTTAATTTGATGGTACCCACTTTTAAGATCAATTTTATTGAAAACACATGAGCCATGCAATTAATCAAGCATATCATCTAATCTAGGATTGTGATGGCGATACTTTACTGTGATATTGTTGACCGCCCTGCAATCAATGCACATCCTCCACGTCCTATCCTTCTTTGGCACTAGTAGCACTGGTACTACGCATGGGCTCATTCTCTCTCTCACGTACACCTTGCTCATCAAATCCTCAACTTGCCTCTGAATCTCTTTTGTCTTCTCTGGATTACTCCTATAGGCTGGTCGGTTTGGAATAGCAGCTCTGGGCACAAAATCAATTTGGTGCTCAATGCCTCTACTGGGTGGCAACTCATTAGGCATCTCCTCTGGGAATACATCCTCAAACTCCTGCAACAAAGAAACAGCCAAACTAGGAAGAGACTGGTTAGTTTCATCAAGATTAAGATAAGACTCTTTATAGACAAGAAAAATTATAGGGCAATTTGCAAAGAGAGCCCTCTTAACCTCACTCTCTCTTGCATATAAACTCACTTTTGTCTTTTCTTTTCTCTATGTAGACTCTCTTTCTATTTTCTCTCTTGGTACCACTCTTTTTACTTTACTCTCAGCCACCTCTCTACTTTCTTTTTCACTCTTTTTTTTTTGTGCTCATTTTCACTCTCACTCTTTCTTTTTTGATCACTCACATTTTCACTCTTTCTTTTTTGATCACTCTCATTTTCACTCTTTCTTTTTTGAGCAACCTCACTTTTCAGTTTCAGTTGGTACTCATAGACTTGACTTGGAGTTAAAGGAGTAAGCTTGATTGTTTTGCTCTCCTTTACAAAGTTGTACATGTTCTTGAACCCATTATGTGTCACCCTCCTATCATTCTGGCACGGCTTCCCAAATAAAATATGGTCAGCATGCATAGACACAACATCACAAAGTACATCATCCTGATAAGTCCCAATTGAAAAAATAGCTAACACTTGTCTATCCATCGTAACCTCTCCACAATCATTCAACCACTGCAATTTGTATGGTTTAGAGTGTTTAAAGGTTGATAAATTCAATTTCTCAACCAAAGTAGTGCTAGCCACATTAGTACAACTCCCCCCCATCAATGCTCATACTACATACCTTATTGTTGACATGACATCTAGTATGGAAAATATTTTCTCTCTGTTGATGTGACAACAAGAGACTCACCTATTACAGGATATACCACTTCATCATCATTACTAGCATCAACCAACTCAGGCACCTCATCACTATCATCTTCACTCTCAGCCATCACCTCCTCATTGTCACGCATAATCATCACCCGCCTGTTTGGATATTGGGAAGTGATGTGTCTTGAACCCAAACACTTAATGCATTTAATATTTCTATTCCGTGAAGGTTGAGATTATACCTTGGATTTGTTGTTAGTTCTCTCATCTTTTCCCTTAGGTGGTTTGGTCTTTCTCTATGCTTCAGCTGGATCATTCCTATCCCACTTTGATTTCCAAGTAGACCTAGAAACCGAAGTGTAACTTGCTGTCCCTTTTCTCTTTAACTGTCTCTCCACCTTCATAGTCATATGCACCATGTCCACTATCTCTACATAATGCTGCAATTCAATTACATTGGCTATGTCCCTATTCGAACCACTCAAAAATCTAGTCATGGTGGCCTCCCGGTACTCCTCTACATTAGCCCGAATCATCCCCACCACCATCTCCTTATGGTAATCCTCCACACTCCTAGACCCATGTGTAAGATTTTTGGAGTTTTTGGTACAAGTCTCTATAGTAGTGGCTAGGTACAAATCTCCGCCTCATGAGAGCTTTCAACTCTCCCCACGTGATATGAACCCATGGGAATAGAATGTCTTGAACACACAATCAATTTGAAAACTCATTCGAGAAAGGAAAAATCAAGTCAATGGATAGAGAACCTAGATCCGTTGAGAACTCGTTTCAAGAACTTAGATTATATTAAAATCTAGACCCGTTGAAGAACCTGTCTCAAGAACCTATATTACAAGAAAGAACGTCACAAAGGTTGTGATTTACCTTTGATAAATTCAAAAGTTTAATCAAGAATAAGAGAAGATAAACTCAACTCATAATAAATAAATTCATCAAATTTTATAAACTCCTTCACATGAGGCTACAAAGAGTGTTTAAGCCAAAATCTTATTAAAACCCTAGCCAAAATAAAACCCTTTCTTCCAAAACTACCCTTGGATGAATAGTATTGCAGCTACAGTAACTCAACTATAGTACTTCTTTAAACCCTAGTTCCTAAAAAGTAACTTTCCAAATAAGCCATTGGCCAAAATGCAAGGCCTTCCCAAAAACTCTAATTCATAAGAAATAAGATATATGTGGGCCAAGCATCCTCAAGCCTAATTATTCTAGACTAATTCCTATAATTAATAAAATAAGTCCCTTTAATGAAATAAACAAGTCCAAAGCCTTCAATCACATAATCATAATAATAGGCCCTAATTTATGTTGCACTCTTCCATAGCTTGTATCACGTGGATGATCACTGGATTTCCTTCTCTCAAGCCCATCTTGAATATTCGACTCTTACTAAACTCGTCCCAAGTGGATTGCACCAATCCTTGCATTGCTTCCTTGATCTTCTCGCTATACTACTCTGTATCATCCATCTTAATTTGTGGGTTGAGAGCACACCTGGCAACAAGAGACTCAACATACTCTTCATTCTCATATCTATTCTCACTACTAGGCTCACGTCGCCTCCTACCACTCCTACCTTGCAGATTTCTAATCACTGTTTCTTAATGATCAATCCTATCCCTCACTTCCCCCAACACTAAGTTCAACGGCTCAAACTGTTGTTGCATGGCTTGCAACACAAATGATGAGTTATCTGCCATGCCCTTTGGTGATGAGTCGCTCCTATGAGACATCATAATGTGATGCACAAAAAGTATGTTAGTGGAAAACCACACACACTCCCTTACGTGTTTACACTCAAATAATGACACTCTACTTGTGTTTCACTTTTAATTGGCTTTTTCCCGTTAATAGTCTCACACTCTCTTACCTTTTACCTCAAGAGTTTTCTCACTCAAGTTCTTTAAGAACTAATTGAACTTAATTAATACAACGCAACCTTGTTTTATCCCAACTAGTAATTAGGTCCAAGAAACTCTTAACAAGAGAAATATGGAAGGAATATAATGACACAAGACTCAAGGAATTTATATGAGGGAAAGAATAATTATAAAACAAGATACCAACTAGAAAGATGTATTCAGCCCTTTTGATGATAAAGCTCAATGTCTTTCTTTCTATTTGTTGTAACTATGTTGCAACCTTTGAATATGCTACATTTTCTTTTCTTCTTCTTTTTTTTTTCTTTTCCTTTCATTTCTTTTATTTTCCTTTTCCTTCTTTCTTTTCTTTTCTTTTCTTTTCCTTTCCTTTTTTTTTCTTTTGTTTTTCTTTCCTTTCTTTTCTCGTCTTTTTCTCTAATTCAATCCCAAACAACAATATTCAGTTGTGAAAATGAAGCAAATTGAATTTAAGCACACAAGAATTGACAATAAAAAGAAGAGAAACAATGAAGCAACACTCCAAGCAATTGACAAACTTAGAGATGCAATAAACCTTAGAATTTTGAAATCCTGGGTGATGCAGATTTCAGCCAAACCAAAAATCCTGAGAAATTCGGCAGCCTACTTTTTGTTTTTTGTTTTTTTGCAACCCTAGAACAATGAAGTCCTAGAATTAAATTTAGAGATGCAAGAATTAAAAGATGGAATCAGACCTGATTGGAAACCTTCCTCTGAATACCAAATGATATGAACCCGTGGAAATGAAATCCCTTGAACGCACAATCAATTTGAAAACTTCACCCAAGAAAGCCAAAATCAAGTCAATGGATGAAGAACCTAGACCTATTGAGAACTCGTTTCAAGATCTTAGATTATATTAAAATCTAGATCCGTTGAAGAACCTGTCTTAAGAACCAAGATTACAAGGAGAAACATCACACAGGTTGTGATTTACCTTTGATAAGTTCAAAAGTTCAATCAAGAACAAGAGGAGATAAACTCAACTCACAATGAATAAATTTATGAAATTTCATAAACACCTTAACATGAGGCTACAAAGAGTATTTAAACCAAAACCTAATTAAAACCCTAGCTAAAATAAAACTCTTTCTTAGAAAACTACCCCTGGATGAATAGTGTCGTGGCTACAGTAACTTGGCTACAATACTTCTTTAAACCCTAAGAGCATTGGCATTGGATTAGCCAAATGCCTTTTTATCTTCAAATTTAGAAAATATCATCCATATTTGCTCCACATTGAATTAACTAAATTGTTTTCATTCTAAATACAAGCTACAATAAATTCATTCTTCTTTTCAAATATGAAAAGAACTATAGCAAAACTAAAAGTATTTTTTGAGATTATTATATTATAGATATGAAATTTTTATTTACATATGAGATTTTACCATCTATATACATATGAGATTATTATATTATAGATTGTTGGATTGTGAAAATAAAAATGAATATGATTGTTGGAGGTTATTGAGGATTATGAAAATAAAATAAACAAGTAATTAAAAAATAAAAATTAATTAAAAAAATATAAAAATATAAAAATATAAAAATAAAAGTATTTTATTATTATAGAGAGTGTGATGACTAATCCAATGTAGACTTTAAGTTTTGAATGATTAGCTAAAGGTAAAAAAGCTATATATTAGTCAAAATTTGAAGAATAAGATGACCAATCCAATGCTAATGCTCTAAGTTCCTAAAAAATAACTTTCCAAATAAGCCATTGGCCAAAATACAATGTCTTTCCAAAAACCCTAGTTCATAAGAAATAAGACATATATCAAGCATCCCGAAGCCCAATTATTCTAGACTAATTCTTATAACTAATAAAATAAGCCTCTTTAATGAAATAAACAAGCCCAAGGCCTTCAATCACATAATCATAATAATAGGCCATAATTTATGTTGCACTCTTCCATAGCTTGTATCACGTGGATGATCACTGGATTTCCTTCTCTCAAGCCCATCTTGAATATTCGACTCTTGCTAGACTCGTCCTAAGTGGATTGTACCAACTTTGCATTACTTCCTTGATCTTCAAGTCTCAACAATTTTGCATCTGGCATGTTTTCTTTTCAACTGTCCCTTCAAGTACTTCAAGGACTCTTGTTCGTCAAAGAAAACTTGAGTAGGAATTGTTGCACTGGCACACAATCAATATAATGCTCTACCTCTAATAGGTGGCAATCCACTAAACATACCACTAGGAATCATGACCTCATATCCCTACAACAAAAAAACAACAACACTAGGCAAAGAGTCGTTAAATTTGTTAGTATAAAAGCTTGCCTTGGCATAAAAACTCACTTTTGTCTTTCTGTTTCTCTCTGCAATCTCTCTTTCTTTTTCCTCTTGTGGCTCCACTCTTTTTTCTTGACTCTCAGCCACCTCTCTATTTTCTTTTTCACCATC
Source organism: Juglans microcarpa x Juglans regia (assembly GCF_004785595.1). Lineage (NCBI taxonomy): Eukaryota > Viridiplantae > Streptophyta > Magnoliopsida > Fagales > Juglandaceae > Juglans > Juglans microcarpa x Juglans regia. The sequence continues at coordinate 20,287,782 of NC_054597.1, read as the reverse complement.
TCTTTGTCTTGATGTTTCGGTCTCATTCTCTTTTTTCCTCTCACTCTCTTTTTCCTTCCCACTCTCTTTTTTTCTTTCACTCTCCTTGTTTTTGAACTCTTGGCCTCACAATTGTTTTTCAACTCATTCTCTATTTTTCTTAACATTTCAGCCTCACCCTCATCTTTTCCCTTAGGTGGTTCAGTCTTCCCATTTGTTACAGCTTGATCATTTTTGTCCCACTTGGGTTTCCAAGGAGTATTAGAAACCAAAGTATACTTTGATGTGCCATTTCTTTTCAACTGCCTCTCCACCTACATAGCCATGTGTACCATGTCCTCTACCTCCACATAATGTTGCAACTCAACTACATTAGCCAGAGTCATAGTGACCTCCATCTTCTTGTGGTAATCCTCTACACTCCTAGACCCCAGTGTAAGATTTTGAAATTTTTGGTAGAGGTCTCTATAGTAGTGGCTAGGTACAAATCTCCGCCTCATGATAGCTTTCAACTCTCTCCAAGTTTCTATAGGCCTCTCAAGATTCCTCCTCCTATTGGTCACTAATTGGTCCCACCAAATACTAGCATAATCAGTGAACTCAATTACCGCAAACTTCACCTTCTTCTCCTTAGAGTAATTATGACAATCAAACATCAACTCTATTCTTTTCTCTCCTCTAAATAAACTTTAGGGTTAGTTCTACCTTAGAAGGATGGTATTTTCATTTTGATGCTCTCATGGTTCTTATCTACTCCATCTTGACCCCCTGGCTTTGCTCTAAATCCTCTTCCACGCCTAACTCCTCTATGTCTACCCAATCCAACTTCAGATGTTAGGTCTTCCTCATCCTCACCATACTCTCCATTCTGATACCCATTCTCAATACTAGGCTAACGTCGCCTCCTATCTCTCCCACCTTGTAGATTTCTAATCACAGCTTCTTGATGATCCATACTATCCCTCACTTCACCCAACAACAAGTTCAACCGCTCAAATTGTTGTTGCATGGCTCGCAACACAAATGATGAGTTATTTGTCATCCCCTTTGGGGAAGAGCCACTCCGGTGAGACATCGTAAGATGCTACACAAAATAATGTTCATGGAAAATCTCACACACTCCCTTATGTGTTTACACTCGAATAATGACACTTCACTCGTGTTTCATTCTTAACTGGCTATTTCCCGATAATAGTTTCACACTCTCTTCCTTTTTACCTCAATAGTTTTCCCGCTCAAGTTCTTTAAGAACTAGTTGAACTAAATCAAGATAATACAACCTTGTATTATTCCAACCAATAATATAGATCCAAGAAACAAGAAATAAGGAAGGAATAAAAGGACATGAGACTCAAGGAATTTATATGAGGGAAAGAGTAATTATAAAACAAGATACCAACTAAAAAGATGTATTCAGCCCCTTTGATGATAAAGCTCAATCAACAAATGTTTTTCTTTCTCTTTGTTGTAACTATGTAGCAACCTTTGAATATGCTACATTTTCTTTTCTTCTTCTTTTTTTTTTTCTTTTTTTTTTTCTTTTTTTTTTTTTTGTTTTTGTTTTTCCTTTCCTTTCCTTTCTTTTCTTTTCCTTTTTCTTCTCTAATTCAATCACAAATAGCAATACCAAATTGTGAAAATCAGCAATTGAATTCAAGTACACAAGAATTGACAATGAAATAGAAGAGAATCCAATCGAACGACACTCCAAGCAATTGACAAACTTAGAGATGCATTAAACCCTAGAATTTTGAAACCCTAGGTGATGCAAATTTCAGCCAAACCCAAAACTCTAAGAATTTTGGCAGCCTACTTTTTGTTTCTGCATTTTTTTCTTCGCAGCCCTAGAACAATGTCGCCCTATAATTAAATTTAAGGATGCAAGAAATTAAAGGATAGAATCAGACCTGATTGGAAACCTTGCTCTGAATACCAAATGATATGAACCCGTGGGAATGGAATCCCTTGAACCCACAATCAATTTAAAAAGTCACCTAAGGAAGACAAAACCAAGTCAAAGGATGGAGAATCTAGACCCAAAGAGAACTTGCTTCAAAGATTATATTAAAATCTAGACCCGTTGAAAAACCCGTCTCAAGAAACCAGATTACAAGGAGGAATGCCACAAAGGTTGTGATTTAGCTTTGATAAGTTCAAAAGTTCAATCAAGAACAAGAGAAGATAAAACTCAACTCACAATGAATAAATTCATCAAATTTGATAAACTTTTTAACATGAGACAACAAAGAGTATTTAAAGCAAAACCTAATCAAACCCCTAACCAAAATAAATCCCCATCTTTCCAAAATGCCCCTGAGTGAATAGTGTAGTGGCTACAGTAACTTGCTACAGTACCTCTTTAAACCTTAGTTTCTTAAAAGTAACTTTCTAAATAAGCCCTTGGCCAAAATACAAGGCCTTCCTAAAAACTCTAGTTCATAAGAAGTAAGACATATGTGGGCCAAGCATCCTCAAACCCAATTATTCTAGACTAATTCCTATAACTAATAAAATAAGCCCCTTTAATGAAATGAACAAGTCCATGGCCTTCAATCACATAATTATAATAATAGGCCTTAATTTATGTTGCACTATTCCATGGCTTGTATCACGTGGATGATCACTGGATCTTCTTCTTTCAAGCCCATATTGAATATTCGGCTCGCGCTAGGCTCGTCCCAATCCTTGCATTGCTTCCTTGATCTTCTTAGCTCTTGATATTGTAATTGGCTTATCTGGTTGGAATAATTACAAGGATGTATTGTCTTGATTTTAGTTCAACTAGTTCTTAAGAGCTTGAGCGGGAAATCTATTGAGGTAAAAGACAAGCGAGTGTGAAACTATTATTGGGAAAAAAACCAATTAAGACTGAAACACGAGTGAAGTGCCATTATTTGAGTGTAAACACGTAAGGGAGTGTGTGAGGTTTTAGCAAGAGCCCAACATTCAAGATGAGCTTGAAGGATGAAGATCAAGTTTTGATTCATTTGATAAGTTATGGAAGAAGGCAACAACATTACTTAAAGGCTTTGGGCACTTGAAGGCCTTCAACTTGTTTGATTCATTTAAAGAACTTATTTTGTTAGTTTAGAATAATTGAGTTTATTTTGGGAAGGACTTAAGAGGTGCCTATGCAAGGGCATGTTGGAAAAGTTATTATTTTATTGAATTAGGGTTTGGGTTTTACTGTAGGGAGCACTATAGCCCTGTTACTGTAGCTGCGGCACTATTCATTAGGGGCATTTTTGGAAAAAGTGGCTTTATTTTGGCTAGGGTTTAATTAGGTTTTGCTTTAAATACTCTTCATTACCTCATGTTAAGTAATTTATGAAATTTGATGAATTTATTCATTGTGAGTGGAGTTTATCTCCTCTTGTTCTTGATTGAACTTTTGAACTTTTCAAAAGTAAATCACAACCTTTGTGGCGTTCCTCCTTGTAATTTGGGTTCTTGATACGAGTTCTTCAACGGGTCTAGATTTTAATATAATCTAGGTTCTTGAGACGAGTTCTCATCGGGTCTAGATTCTCCATCCATTGACTTGATTTTGACTTTCTTGGAGAGTTTTCAAATTGATTGTGGGTTCAAGGGATTCCATTCCTGCGGGTTCATATCATTTGGTATTCAGAGCAAGGTTTCCAATCAGGTCTGATTCTATCTTTTAATTTCTTGCATCCTTAAATTTAATTCTAGAGCTACATTGTTCTAGGGTTGCAAAAAAAAAATGCAGAAACAAAAAGTAGGCTGCCGAAATTCTTAGGGTTTTGGGTTTGGCTGAAATTTGCATCACCTGAGGTTTCAAAATTCTAGGTTTAATGCATCTCTAAGTTTGCCAATTGCTTGGAGTGCCGTTTCATTGGTTCTCTTCTATTTCGTTGTCAATTCTTGTGTACTTGAATTCAATTGCTTGATTTTCACAATTGAGTATTGCTGTTTGTGATTGAATTAGAGAAGAAAAGGGAAAAAAAAAAAGGAAAAGAAAGGAAAGTAAAGGAAAATAAAAGAAAAGAAAAGAAAGGAAAGGGAAAGAAATGAAAAAAAAAATTCAAAAAAAAAAAAAAAAAAGAAGAAGAAGAAGAAAAGAGAGGTTGCATATTCAAAGGTTGCTACATAGTTACAACAAAGAGAAAGAAAAACTTTTGTTGATTGAGCTTTATCATCAAAGGGGTTGAATACATCTTTCTAGTTAGTATCTTGTTTTATAATTACTCTTTCCCTCGTATAAATTCATTGAGTTTCATGTCATTTTATTCCTTCCTTATTTCTTGTTTCTTGGATCTATATTACTGGTTGGAATAATATAAGGTTGTATTGTCTTGATTTTAGTTCAACTAGTTCTTAAAGAACTTGAGCGGGAAAACTATTGAGGTAAAAGGTAAGAGAGTGTGAGACTATTATCGGGAAAAAAATCAATTAAGAGTGAAACACGAGTGAAATGCCATTATTTGAGTGTAAACACGTAGGAAGTGTGTGAGGTTTTCCAGTAACATACTTTTTGTGCAGCACATTATGATATCTCATAGGAGCGACTCATCATCAAAGGAGATAGCAGATAACTCATCATTTGTGTTGTAAGCCATGCAACAAGAGTTTGAGTGGTTGAACTTGGTGTTTGGTGAAGTGAGAGATAGGATGGAGCATCAAGAAGTAGAGATTAGAAATCTGCAAGGTGGGAAAGATAGGAGGTGACGTGAGCATAGTGTTGAAAATGGGTATGAAAATGAAGAGTATGGAAATTCTCTTGCTGCCAGGCATGCACTCAATACATAAATAATGATGAATGATATAGAGTAGCAGAGCGAGAACAATTTTCATACTAGATGCCTCATCAATAACAAGGTATGTAGTATGAACATTGATTTGAGGAGTGGTATTAATTTGGCTAGCACTACTTTGGTGGAGAAATTGAATTTACCTACCTTGAAACACCTTAGACTATACAAGTTGCAGTGGTTGAGTGATTGTGGTGAAATTAGGGTAAATAAGTAAGTGCTAGTTTCCTTTTCAATTGGGAAATACCAGGATTTGGTCCTTTGTGATGTAGTGCCTATGCATGCTGGCCTTATTTTGTTGGGGGAAACCGTGACAGTTTGATAGGAAAGTGATCCATGATGGGTTAAGGAGAACATGTACAGTTTTGAAAAGGATGGAAAAACAATCAAACCTGTTCCTATAGCTCCAACACAAGTCCATGGGGACCAATTGAAACTGAAAGTGAGGTTGCTCATAAAGAAAGAGTAAAAATGAGAGTGATACAAAAAGAAAGAGTAAAAATGAGAGTGATCAAAAAAGAAAAAGTGAAAAAGAGATTGAGTTAAAAAGCAAGAGTGAAAGTGTGCTTGAGCTAAAAAGCAAGAGTGAATGTGAGATTGAGAAAAAAAAAGAAATTGTGAGGCTGAAAGGGAGAAAGAGAGAAAAAAGATGAGGCTGAGACATCAAGAGGAAGAGAGAATGAGTTTAAAACAATTGTCAAGTCGAGAGTTCAAAAAAAGATGAAGGAAAAGAGAATGATAGAAAAAAAGAAAGCGGAAAGCAAAAAGAGAGAAAAGGGAAAAAGAGAGTGGAAAAGAAAAAGAGTGTAGAAAGAAAAGAGAGAGTGAAGAAAGTGAGAGAAAAACAAATAGAAAATTGAGTTTTTATGCTAAGGCGAGTCTTAATACTAACGAACTTGACGTATCTTTACCTAGTGTTGTTGTCTCTTTGTTGCAGGGATATGAGGTCGTGTTTCCTAGTTGTGTGTTTAGTGGATTGCCATCTATTAGGGAGATAGAGCACTATATTGATTTTGTACCAGGTGCGACAATTCCTACCTAACCTTTCATTGAAGAACATGAGTCCTTGACACACTTGGAGGGACAAGGTAAGTTGAATAGAATGCATGCCAAGTGGGTGCAATTCATTCAGACATTTCCTCATGTATTCAAATACACACAAGATATGAAAAATTTTGTGGTTGAGCAAGAAGGTATGTCCTTGTCTTCATTTTAGATGCAAAATTGTTGAGCCTTGAATATGATAAGGAATTGCATCCTAATAATGATGACTTTGCTAGTGTGTATGGAACATATGAGAAAGCATCGCGTGGTAAGTTCTATAACTAGATTGGTACTTGTTTAGAGATAATAGATTTTGTATGCCTACTAGTTTTATACGTAAGTTACTTGTGTGTGATAGACATGGTGGTTTGTTAGGTAACCTTGGTGTAAGGAAGACTTTTGTTGTGTTGCATGAACGTTTGTGGGAATATCATTTGTCATTCAATGACATGTTGAATGACCGTTTGTGGAAGTATCATTTGTCATTTATTGATGTGTTGCATGAACATTTGTGGGAGTATCATTTGCCATTCAATGACGTGTTGCATGAACGTTTGTGGAAGTATCATTTGTTATTCATTGATGTGTTGCATGAACGTTTGTGGGAGTATCATTTGTATTTCATTGAGTTTGCATATAATTGGAGTGTTCATTTTGGTATGAGGAAAGCTTTAGATATGTTTCATGAACATTTGTGGGAGTATTGTTTGTCATTCATTGAGTTTACATATAATTGGAGTGTTCATGCTACTACTCAATTTTCACATTTCGAAATTGTTTATAGACTTAATCCACTTACTCCTTTAGATTTAACACATTTTCCTGTTGATGACAGGAGTAGCTTGGATGGACTTTTCCAAAATTTTGAACAAATTAATGATAATGCATATCTAATGGATCTTCTAGGTAAGTATCCTGTTTCTGTTATCTTCAATGTTACTAACCATTTTCCCTTTGATCCAGGTAGAGATTCGAGGTCGAATCATTTTGAAGAAAGGGAGAATGAAGGGAACTAAGGTGTGCCTAGTCTTAAAGATCCTTTGCAACTTCCAGATGGGCCAATCACAAGGTCAAGAGCCAAGAAGATCAAGGAGGCAGTGCAAGAATTGATGCAATCCACTTGGGACGAGTTTAGTAAGAGCCCAACATTCAAGATGAGTTTGAAGGATTAAGATCAAATTTTGATTCATTTGATAAGTTATGGAAGAAGGCAACAACATTACTTAAAGGCTTTGGGCACATGAAGGCCTTCAACTTGTTTAATTCATTTAAAGGACATATTTTATTTATTTAGAATAACTGAATTTATTATGTGAAGGACTTAAGGGGTGCCTTTGCAAGGGCATGTTGGAAAAATTATTATTTTATTGAACTAGGGTTAGGGTTTTACTGTAGGGAGCACTGTAGCTACGATACTTGTCATTAGGGGCATTTTTGGGAAAAGTGGCTTTATTTTAGCTAGGGTTTAATTAGGTTTTGCTTTAAATACTCTTTGTTGCCTCATGTTAAGAAGTTTATGAAATTTGATAAATTTATTCATTGTGAGTTGAGTTTATCTCCTCTTATTCTTGATTGAACTTTTGAACTTATCAAAGGTAAATCACAACCTTTGTGGCGTTCCTCCTTGGAATCTGGGTTCTTGAAACGAGTTCTTTAAGGGATCTAGATTTTAATATAATCTAGGTTCTTGAGACGAGTTCTCATCGGGTCTAGATTCTCCATCCATTGAGTTGATTTTGACTTTTGATGGGAACCAAGATGGGCCTTGTCTTAAAGATCCTTTGCAACTTCCAAATGAGCCAATTAGAAGGTTAAGAGCCAAGAAGATCAAAGAGGAAATGCAAGGATTGATGCAATCCACTTGGGACAAGTTTAGTAAGAGCCTAACATTCAAGATGGGCTGGAAGGATGAGGATCCAGTTTTGATTCATTTGATAAGCTATGGAAGAGGGCAACAACATGACTTAAAGGCTTTGGGCACTTGAAGGCTTTCAACTTGTTTAATTCATTTAAAAGATTTATTTTATTATTTTAGACTAATTGTGTTTATTATGGAAAGGATTTAAGGGGGGTCTATTCAAGGACATGTTGGAAAATTTATTATTTTGTTGAACTAGGGTTTTAAGAAATACTGTAGCGAACTAGGGTTTCAAAAGTACTGTAGCCGAGTTACTGTAGCGTCGTACTGTAGCGGCGACACTATTCACTTAAGGGTATTTTTGGATGATGGGGCTTTATTTTGGCTAGGGTTTTAATTAGGCTTTGGTTTAAATACTATTTGTTGCCTCATATTAAGAAGTTTATGAAATTTGATAAATTTATTCGTTGTGAGTTGAGTTTTACTCCTCTTGTTCTTAATTGAACTTTTGAAGTTATCAAAGGTAAATCACAACCTTTGTGGCATTCCTCTTTTGTTTCCTCCTTTGTAATTTGGGTTCTTGAGACGAGTTCTTCAACGGGTCTAGATTTTAAGATAATCTAGGTTCTTGAAACAAGTTCTCATTTGGTTTAGATTCTCTATCCGTTGACTTGATATTGGCTTTTTTGGGAAGTTTTCAAATTGATTGTGGGTTCAAGAGATTCTATTTCCCGCGGGTTCATATCATTTGGTATTCAGAGCATGGTTTCCAATCAGGTCTGATTCTATCTTTTAATTCTTGTATCCTTAAATTTAATTTTGGGGCTTTATTGTTCTAGGGTTGCAAAAAAAAAAAAAAAAAAAGAAAGAAAAAAAGAAAAGAAGAAATAGGCTGCCGAAATTCTTAGAGTTTTTGGGTTTGGCTGACATTTGCATCACCTAGGGTTTCAAAATTCTAGGGTTTCCTGCTTCTCTATGTTTGTCAATTGCTTGGATGGGAACAAAGGTGGCCTAGTCTTAAAGATCCTTTGCAACTTCCAGATGGGCCAATTAGAAGGTCAAGAGCCAAGAAGATTAAAAAGGCAATGCAAGCTTGATGCAATCCACTTGGGACGAGTTTAGCAAGAGCCCAACATTAAAAACGGGCTTGAAGGATGAGGATCCAGTTTTGATTCATTTGATAAGCTATGGAAGAGGGCAACAACATGACTTAAAGGCTTTGGGCACTTGAAGGCTTTCAACTTGTTTAATTCATTTAAAAGATTTATTTTATTAGTTTAGAATAATTGAGTTTATTATGGGAAGGACTTAAGGGGGTCAATTCAAGGGCATGTTGGAAAATTTATTATTTTGTTGAACTAGGGTTTTAAGAAATACTGTAGCGAACTAGGGTTTCGAAAGTACTGTAGCCGAGTTACTGTAGCATTGTACTGTAGCTGTGGCACTATTCACTCAGGGGTATTTTTGGAATATGGGGCTTTATTTGGCTAGGATTTTAATTAGGTTTTGGTTTAAATACTATTTGTTGCTCATGTTAAGAAGTTTATGAAATTTGATAAATTTATTCATTGTGAGTTGAGTTTTACTCCTCTTGTTCTTAATAGAACTTTTGAACTTAAATCAAGACAACACAACCTAGTATTATTCTAACCAGTAATATAGATCCAAGAAACAAGAAACAAGGAAAGAATAAAATGACACGAAACTCAAGGAATTTATACGAGGGAAAGAGTAATAAAAAAACAAGATACCAACTCGAAAGATGTATTTATCCCCTTTGATGATAAAGCCCAATCAATAAATCCCTTGATTGAGTGGTGAAAATAAGAGTTGCCCCGTTTCGCCCCCGGTTGGGGCATACATACCCTAATGTCATGGTAATATCTTAAGAAGCCCGCGAGCAAAAAACTCTAACCACTTATTTTTGCCACATTGCCTTCAATTGGATTCCAACTAAGCAAGGGAAAATGGTAAAAATAAGAGTTGCTCCGATTCGCTCCAGATTGGGGCATGCATACCTATGGTCATGGTAGTACCCTAGGAAGCCTGCGAGTAAGAAACTCGAACGCCATAACTTTGCAGCTTTGGCCTCAATTGGTTTCCTACTAAGCATGAGCAAAGTGGTAAAAATAAGAGTTGCTCCGATTCGCCCCCGGTTGAGGCATATATCCCCTAAGGTCGTGGAAGTACCATAGTAAGCCTACGAGCAAAAAACTGCAACCTCCTAATTTTGTCACTTTTCCCTCAATTAGATTTCTACTAAGCAATGTCAAAGTGATAAATAAGAGTTGCTCAGATTCGCCCTGGTTGGGGCATACATACCCAAAGGTCATGGTAGTACCCAAGGAAGCCTACTAGCAAAAACCTCAAAACTCTTATTTTTGCCACTTTGTCCTCAATTGGTTTCCAACTAAACATGGGCAAAGGGGTAAAAATAAGAGTTGCTTCGAGTCACCCCCTGTTGGAGCATATAAGCCCTAAGGTCATGGTGGTACCATAGGATGCCCGCGAGCAAAAAACTCTAACCACTTAGTTTTCCCTCTTTGCCCTCAATTGATTTTCTATTAAGCATGAAAAAAGTGGTAAAAATAAGAGTTGCTCCGACTTGCCCACCGGTAAGGGCATACATACCCTAAGGTCATGGTAATACCATAGGAAGCCCGCGAGCAAGAAACTCGAACATCATAACTTTGCCACTTTGCCCTCAAATGATTTTGAACAAAGTTAGAGCAAAGTGGTGAAAATAAGAATTGCCCCCATTATCCCCCTAGTTGGGGCATACATACCCTAAAGTCATGGTAATATCTTAGGAAGCCCGCGAGCAAAAAACTCCAACCTCTTATTTTTGCCACATTGCCCTCAATTGGTTTCCTACTAAGCAAGAGAAAGTGATAAAAATAAGAGTTGCTCCGATTTGCCCCGGATTGGGGCATGCATACCCTATGGTCATGGTAGTACCCTAGGAAGCCCGCGAGTGGGAAACTCGAACGTTATAACTTTGCAACTTTGGTCTCAATTGGTTTCCTACTAAGCTTGGGCAAAGTGGTAGAAATAAGAGTTGTTCCGATTCCCCCCCCCCCGGTTGGGGCATATATCCCCTAAGGTCATGGAAGTACCCTAGTAAGCCTGCGAGGAAAAAACTGCAACCTCTTAATTTTGTCACTTTTCCCTCAATTAGATTTCTACTAGGCAATATCAAAGTGGTAAAAATAAGAGTTGCTCCGATTCACCCAGGTTAGGGCATACGTACCCAAAGGTCATGGTAGTAACGTAGGAAGTCTGCGAGCAAAAAATTCAAAACTCTTATTTGTGCCACTTTGTCCTCAATTGGTTTCCTACTAAGCATGGGCAAAGTAGTAAAAATAAGAGTTGCTCCGATTTGTCCCCGGTTGGAGCATATATCCCCTAAGGTCATGGTGGTACCATAGGAAGCCCGCGAGCAAAAAACTCCAACTCTTAATCTTGCCACATTGCCCCCATTTGGTTTTCTACAAAGTAGGAGCAAGTGGTAAAAATAAGAGTTGCTCCGATTCGCCCTTGGTTGTGGCATACATACTCTAAGGTCATGGTAGTACCATAGAAAGCACGCAAGCAAAAAACTCCGACCTCTTCATCTTGCCACTTTGCCCCCGATTGGTTTCTTACTAGGCAAGGGCAAAGTGGTAAAAATAAGAGTAGCTCCAATTCGTCCCGGGCTGGAACATACATATCCTAAGGTCATGGTAGTACCATTGGAACCCCACGAGCGATAAACTTGAACGTCATAACTTTGCCAGTTTGCCCTCAAATGATTTTCTACTACGTAAGAGCAAAGGGGAAAAAGTAAGAGTTGCCCCAGGTTGGGGCATACATACCCTAAAGTCATGGTAATATCTTAGGAAGCCTGCCAGCAAAAAACTCCAACCACTTAATTTTGCCACTTTGCCCTCAATTGGTTTTCTTCTAAGCATAGGAAAAGTGATACAAATAAATGTTGCTCCGATTCGCCCAAGGTTGGGGCATGCATACCCTAAGGTCATGCTAGTACCGTAGGTAGCCCACGAGCGAAAAACTCCAACTTCTTAATTTTGCCACTTTGCCCTCTATTGGCTTCCTACTAGGTAAGGGCAAAGTGGTAAAAATAAGACTTGCACCGATTCGTCCTGGGTTGGAGCAAACATTTCCTAAGGTCATGGTAGTACAATAGGAAGCTCGCGTGTGAGAAACTCGAACATCATAACTTTGCCACTTTGCCCTCAAATGATTTTGTACTAAGCAAGAGGAAAGTGGTAAAAATATGAGTTGCCCCGATTTGCCACAGGTTGGGGCATATATACCTTAAATTCATGGTAATATGTTAGGAAGCCTGCGAGCAAAAAACTCTAACCTCTTAATTTTGCCACTTTGCCCACAATTGGTTTTCTACTAAGCAAGAGCAAAGTGGTAAAAATAAGAGTTGCTCCGATTCACCATAGGTTGAGGCATACAGATCCTGTGGTCATGGTTGTACCATAGGATGCACACGCCTCAATTGGTTTTCTACTCAGCAAGGGAAAAGTGGTAAAAATAATTGTTGCACCAATTCGCCCTCGGCTGGAGCATACATACCCTAAGGTGATGGTAGTACCATAGGAAGCCCGCAAGCGAGAAACTCGTATGTCATAACTTTCCCACTTGCCCTCAAAAGATTTTGTACTAAGCAAGATTAAGGTGGTAAAAATAAGAGTTGCCCGAATTCGCCCCAAGTTGGGGCAAACATAACCAATGGTCATGGTAATATCTTAGGAAGCCCACGAGCAAAAACTCTAACTTCTTATTTTTGCCACTTTGCCCTCAATTGGTTTTGTACGAAGCAAGGGCAAAGTGGTGAAAATAAGATTGGCTCTGATTCGCCCCGAGTTGGGGCATACATATCCTAAGGTCGTGGTAGTAGCATAGGAAGCTCGCGTGCGAGAAACTCGAAGGTCATAACTTTGCCACTTTGCCTTCAAATGATTTTGTACTAAGCAAGAGCAAAGTGGTAAAAATAAGAGTTGCCCCGATTTACGCCAGGTTGGGGCATACATACCATAAAGTCATGGTAATATGTTAGGAAGCACACGAGCAAAAAACTCCAACCTCTTAATTTTGCTACTTTGCCCTCAATTGGTTTTCTACTAAGTAAGAGAAAAGTGGTAAAAATAAGAGTTGCTCCGATTCGCCCCGGGTTGGGCATACATATCCTAAGGTCATGGATATAACATTGGAAGCACGCGAACAAAAAACTCCAACCGCTTCATCTTGCCCCTTTACCCTTAATTGGTTTTCTACTCAGCAAGGGCAAATTGGCAAAAATAAGTGTTTCTCCGATTCGCCCCCGGTTGGAGCATAAAAACCCTAAGGTCATGGTAGTACCATTCGAAGCCCTAGAGCGAGAAACTTGTATGTCATAACTTCACCACTTTGCCCTCAAAAGATTTTGTACTAACCAAGATTAAAGTGGTAAAAATAAGAGTTGCCCGAATTCGCCCCAAGTTGGGGCACACATAACCAATGGTCATGGTAATATCTTAGGAAGCACGCGAGTAAAAACTCTAACCTCTTATTTTTGCCACTTTGCCCTCAATTGGTTTCGTACTAAGTAAGGGCAAAGTGGTAAAAATAAAAGTTGCTCCGAATCGCCCCCGGCTGTGGAATACATACCCTAAGGTTATGGTGGTATCATAGCAAGCCCGCGAGCAAAAAACTCTAACCTTTTATTTTGCCACTTTGCCATCAATTGGTTTCCTACTAAGCATTTGTAATGTGGAAAAAATAAGAGTTGATTTGATACACCCCCGGTTGAGGCATACATACCCTAAGGTCCTGATTGTATCATTGGAAGTCCACAAGCAAAAAACTTCAACCTCTTAATTTTGCCACTTTGCCCTCTTTTGGTTTTGTACTAAGCAAGGGCAAAGTGGTAAAACTAAGAGTTGATCTGATTCTCCCCCGTTTTGTGCGTACGTGTCACAACCCCGTCCTATTACTAGAATGGGATCATGACGAGTGACCTGTTCTTTCCTTATTATTATTAGTGCTATTTTATTTATTATTATTCTTATGTGTATGTATATACTTATGTATATATATATTTTTTCTTTTTGTAGAAAGGGACATGCGTGAACATGTCATGCCTGCACTCTGTACTTCTAATTTAACAAGGAAACCTGGTGAACAATTTCTTTAATATTCTAAATAAAGGACTCTCCATCCATTTACCAAACATAACAGTCCCAAGGAAAGGGGACTCAGTCCCTACAAATCATACAAAAGGCATTTAACCATCTTATGTGAGGTTACCATCACCCCACCATAGAAGTTATGCCATTACCATCACCCCACTATAGTATTTACATCATGCCCATGGGCATATTGTCTATAAGTCAAACCAACAAAACGTCCCGACATGGGACCCATCATCAAACATAAAACGAAAACATAACCATCTTCATCGTAGTCAAACCATCAGGGAGACCTTAAGCATCAGCCCCACCCTCCTCTGCAGTGCCCTGCTCCACAGCCTCATCGTCTGTACCCGGACATTTAAAACATAAACACAAAGTGAGTCTAATACTCAGTAAGCAGCACACCATGTTGTTAACTTATTACTCACATAATCGTTTCTTTTGAAAACATGCATACATAACATTTACAGTTCTTGCCATCACTTTCATGCATAAATAATTTAAGAATTAACTATCTCTTCATGCATAAACAGTCTAAGGCATAGCTATACTTTCATGCTTAAACATTTCCTAAGTGCATTCTTTACTTTACATTCCACTTTCATAGGCCAGTACACACTATTACACCCCCTGTGTTGGGGCTAGTGGTCTTTTGGACCTGGATCCCGCCCGTGGCCACAGGTTAGGAATCCCTTTTCATATGGGGCAACACTGGGTGCACTACCAGTACTACTTACCCGACATTGCATTCTGCCTATTTTTTGGTACCCTTTCATTCATATGGCCGTTACGTACATTCATACATTCATGCTTTCATTTCTTTTCCTTTCCTTTCATTAGAAAAATCACATTTTCATTATCTTCATTTAATGCCAGTGCGTATGCGTTTCTTTGAAAAAAATGTTTCATGTTATGCTACATATAGGTAAGGCATAATTACTTAAGAGAGAGCATGCATAAAATCTCATGATGCATTATCTTATATACACGCAATGATATTATTAAGGTACTTAACAGGGGTTACCAAGAAAGGCTTATACATACGATACATGCATCTATTCTTTCATAAGAGAAACATTTGGAAAGAGAGAGAGACTTTTTTCATAAAAGAGCTTTGTGTGTAAGGAGCATGGTCATAGCTACTTACCTCGATACTTTACACTTAAGTTCCTTGATTCTTGAAATAGACTCCTATCCAATAAAATGAAATGAACGTATTAAAAATTCGTTCATGTCAAGTCTTGCTATCCGACATCCTCACGTGCTCACTTAATCCCATATTGGAACTAAAATATTTTCCTTAACCCATTTAGCTACAACATGGCACTAATTCAACCCTTAGTATCCTTATTCCAATCTTTAAGAAACCCATGAAAGTACGAAGCTTGCTTGCTGTACCTTTTTAAAGACTACTATTTTATACACAAGGGATCGGTAGGAATCGTGAGTCAAAATGTACAGGACGGTAGGGATTTATTTAGGAAGAGGTAAGGAACGAAGAGGTACTATAAATCTGGAATTTTCATAAGGAAAGGCATTTTGACAGTTTTGCATCATCATGTGGAAGGTAGATCCAACAAGGGTAATGCTCATAAAAGAGTTGACTTTTGTCACTTATTCCTCAATGGTTTTTCATGCTAAAGTTTATCTTTAGTTAACCAAAAAGGGGTGAAGTTAAGCAAGGTTAAGTGGGCTGGTTTAAGCTTTCAAAACAGAATATATTTCCAAGTTTCCGTAAGCTAGCAATCTCAGTGCATTCATGGTCTTAAACACCCTTTACTCAACCAAAACTCAATCATATACTTTAATATCTCAAGAGTAGTAAAAACTCAAGAAACCTTATGTACATATATTCTGAAAACAGTACAAATAAAGAAACACAACTCTTGGCAAAATAAGAATTCTTGAGATAAGCTTACTAATTTGATTTAAAAGTCTTAGTGGCTTTACTTAGGCCATAAATCTTAGGGAAAACATGTCTAAAACTATAAACTTTAACTCCATAAAATTAACACGTAAAGGCATAACTTTAACAAATTAAAACATGGCTTAAACTTTGATAAAACACAAGGATGGACTACTATTTTTGCTTTGTGCAACACACGGTTGGAACACCAAAACAGAGTAGAGCATATCTCACAAACATATTCATCCCTCTATCTGGCTACCACCCAACCAAAGTGACCAATAGAGGAAAAAGAGAAAACCCAACTCACTACACAGTAATCAGGTCCCATAGATTCCGAAGTCTCAATTTACAAAATTTCTCATGGAAGCAAAATACCTGATTGGGTCCCTCTTGAAGCCACAGAAAGCACAGCCACAAAAAAGGAAGAAGAACCCGAAAGTTTTAGGCTGAAACAACAGAGAAATTTCACAAAACAAACCCTAATTAAAACCATAGATCTAAGATTTCGAAACCAGAAATTGAAGCCATAGAAATCCACTTACACGGTGGATCTTTCCTTGAAGACTTTCGGTGGAAGCTTAGGTGTACCAAATGGGAGGAATCGGCTAGAAGAAATGAGAGAGTTCGCGCGGTTAGGAGAAACTGAAGGGTTTTTCGTGTGGATGAAAGCTTGAGGAGTTGATCTCTCACCCTCGTGTGCCTTGGAATCGACGGTGAAGAGCAGTCGGTAGGGTAAAGGGAAATGAGAGGATTTTGTTTTCTCTTTCCTCTTGAACCCAGCGTGTAGGAGAAGAATGAGGAATTCACTTAGCTTCTTGAGGAAGCCGACAGGTGAAGAAAGGGATGGAGAGTCAATTGGCTTGTCTCACAAACCAAGGGCTGGACGGTCAAGATTAGATCTTGGGAGATATTTTCTCCCACCTATCCATCCAAGGGTTGAAAGGGTTTGGGCCACTTCTCAATTAAATAAAAGTAAAAGGCTTTAAAGAAAAATATTAGAAAGTCTTAAAATATATTCTTAAATTATTTTTAAGGACCTTCATAAAATAAAAGCACACACTCCTTAAAATAAATAATGAGATAATAAAATAATAAAAATCCTTATTTCAAAATATTGACTTAAAAATATTAGTAGATGACGTAAAGACCTACGTTGTAGGATTCGGGTATTATAGTACGGAACCTAAGGTCATGGTAGTACCATAGGAAGCCCACGAGAAATAAACACCAACCTCTAATTTTTGCCACTTTGCCCTCAATTGGTTTTCTACTAAGCTAGGGCAAATTGGTAAAAATAAGAGTTGCTCCAATCCCCCTTGGGTTGGTGCATGCATACCCTAAGTTCATGGTAGTACCATTGGAAGCCCACGCGCAAGAAACTCCAACTACTTAATTTTCGCACTTTGCCAACAATTGGTTTTCCACTAAGTAAGGACAAAGTGATAAAAATAAGAGTTACTCCGATTCTCACCCGGTCGGAGTGTATATAACCTATGGTCATCGAAGTACCATAGGAAGCCAACGAGCAACAAACTCCAACCTCTTATTTTTGTCACTTTGCCCTCAATTGGTTTTCTACTAAGCATAAAAAGCCTGCGAGCAAAAATTTAAAATGTCTTAATCTTGCCACTTTGCTCTCAATTGGTTATCTATTAAGCAGGGGAAAGTGGTAAAAATAAGAGTTGCTCCGATTAGCACTGAGCCGGAGCATAGATACCCTAAGGTCATCGTAATACCATAGAAGCCCGCGAGCAATAAACTCCAACCTCTTAATTTTGCCACTTTGCCCTCAATTGGTTTTCTTCTAAGCATGGGCAAAGTTGTAAAAATAAGAGTTGCTCCGATTTGCCCACGGCTAGGGCATACGTACCCAAAGGTCATGGTAGTAGCATAGGAAGCCCGCGAGTGAGAAAGTCGAATGTCATAACTTTGCCACTTTACCCTCAAATGATTTTCTACAAAGTTAGGGCAAAGTGATGAAAAATAAGAGTTGCCCCGATTCGCCCCCGATTGGGGCATACATACCCTAAAGTCATGGTAATATCATAGCAAGGCCGCGAGCAAAAAACTCCAACCTCTTATTTTTGCCACTTTACCCTCAATTGGTTTCCTACTAAGCATGTGTAAAGTGGAAAAAATAAGGGTTGATTCGATACGCCCCTGGTTGGAGCATACATACCCTCAGGTCAAGGTAACACCAACCTCATAATTTTGCCACTTTGCCCTCAATTGATTACCTACTAAGCATTGGCAAAGTGGTAAAAATAAGAGTTGCTCCGATTCACCCGCGGCTGGAGAATACATACCCTAAGGTCATGGTAGCGTCATAGCAAGCCCGTGAGCCAAAAACTCTTACCTCTTATTTTTGCCACTTTGACCTCAATTGGTTTCCTACTAAGCATGTGTAAAGTGGAAAAAATAAGAGTTGAATCGATACACCCCCGGTTGGGGAATACATACCCAAAGGTCTTGGTTGTATCATTGGAAGCCCATGAGCAAAAAACTCCAAACACTTAATTTTGCCACTTTGCCCTCAATTGGTTTTCTACTAAGCATGGGCAAAGTGGTAACAATAAGAGTTGCTCTAATTATCTCCCGGTCGGTGCGTACATAACCTAAGGTCAAGGTAGTACTATAGAAAGCTCGCGAGCAACAAACTCCAACCTGTTATTTTTGCCACTTTGCCCTCAATTTGTTTTCTACTAAACATAAGATGCCCACGAGCAAAAAACTCCAATGTCTTAATTTCGCTACTTTCCTCTCAATTGGTTATCTACTAAGCAAGGGCATAGTAGTAAAAATAAGAGTTGCTCCGATTCACCCCGGGTTGGGGCATGCATATCCTAAGGTCATGGTTGTACCATAGGAAGCGTGCGAGCAAAAAACTCCAACCTTTTCATCTTGCCACTTTGCCCTCAATTGGATTTCTACTTAGCAAGGGCAAAGTGGCCAAAATAAGTGTTGCTCCAATTCGCCCCCGACTGGAGCATACATATCCTACGATCATGATAGTACCATTTGAAGCCCGCGAGCGAGAAACTCGTATGTCATAAATTTGCCACTTTGCCCTCAAAAGATTTTGTACTAAGCATAATTAAAGTTGTAAAAATACGAGTTGCCCCAATTCGCCTCATGTTGGGGCATACATAACCAAAGGTCATGGTAATATCTTAGGAAGCCCACGAGCAAAAACTCTATCCTCTTAAGTTCGCCACTTTGCCCTCAATTGGTTTCCTTCTAAGCAAGGGCAAAGTGGTAAAAGTAAGAGTTGCTTTGATTCGCCCCGAGTTGGGGCATACATACCCTAAGGTCAAGTAGTACCATAGGAAGCCCACGAGCAACAAACTTCAATCTCTTAATTTTGCCACTTTACCCTCAATTGGTTTCCTACTAAGCATGGGAAAAGTGGTAAAAATAAGAGTTACTCCGATTTGCCCATGGTTAGGGCATACATACCCTAAGGTCATGGTAGTACCATAGGAAGCTTGCGAGGGAGAAACTCGAACGTCATAACTTTGCCACTTTGCCCTCAAATCATTTTCTACAAAGTTAGGGTAAAGTAGTGAAAATAAGAGTTGCCTCGATTCGCCCCCAGTTGGGGCATACATACCCTAAAGTCATGGTAATATCTTAGGAAGCCTGCGAGCAAAAAACACCAACCACTTATTTCTACCACATTGCCCTCAATTGCTATTGTACTAAGCAAGGGCAAAGTAGTAAAAATAAGAGTTGCTCCAATTCGCACCGGGTTGGGGTATGCATACCCTATGGTCATGGTAGTACCCTAGGAAGCCTGTGAGTGAGAAACTCAAACGTCATAACTTTGCAACTTTGGCCTCCATTGGTTTCCTACTAAGCATGGGCAAAGTGGTAAAAATAAGAGTTGCTCGGATTCGCCCTCGGTTGAGGCATATATCCCCTAAGGTCATGGAAGTACCATAGCAAGCCTGCGAGGAAAAATTTGCTACCTCTTAATTTTGTCACTTTTCCCTCAATTAGATTTCTACCAAGTAATGTCAAAGTGATAAAAATAAGAGTTGCTCCGATTTGTCCTGGTTTGGGCACACATAATCCAAGGTGATGGTAGTACCATAGGAAGCCCGCGAGCAAAAAATTCAAAACTCTTATTTTTGCCACTTTGTCCTCAATTGGTTTCCCACTTAGCATGGGCAAAGTGGTAAAAATAAGAGTTGCTCCGATTCGCCCCCTGTTGGAACATATATGCCCTAAGGTCATCGTGGTACCATAGGAAGCCCGCGAGCAAAAAACTCTAACCACCTAGTTTTGCCACTTTGCCCTCAATTAGTTTTCTACAAAGCAATGACAATTTGGTAAAAATAAGAGTTGCACCTATTTGGCCCGGGTTGGGGCATACATACCCTAAATTCATGGTAGTACCTTAGGAAGCCTGTGAGCAAAAAACTCTAACCTCTTTATTTTGCCACTTCGCCTCAATTGGTTTCCAACTAAGCATGGGCGAAGTGGTAAAAATACGAGTTGCTCTGATTCGCCCTGGGTTGGGGAATACATACCCTAAGTCATGGTTGTACCATAGGAAGTCTGCGAGCAACAAACTCCAATCTCTTAATTTTGTCACTCTGCCCTCAATTGGTTTCCTACTAAGCATGAGAAAAGTGGTAAATATAAGAGTTGCTGCGATTCGCCCATGGCTAGGGCATACATACCCTATGGTCATGGTAGTACCATAGGAAGCCCATGACCGAGAAACTCGAACGTCAAAACTTTGCCACTTTTCCCTCAAATGATTTTCTACTAAGTAAGAGCAAAGTGAAAAAAATAAGAGTTGCCCCGATTCGGTGCAAGTTGGGCATACATACATTAAAGTCATGGTAATATCTTAGGAAGCCTGCGAGCAAAAAACTCCAACCTCTTAATTTTGCCACTTTGTCCTCAATTGGTTTTATACTAAGTAGGAGCAAAGTGGTAAAAATAAGAGTTGCTCCAATTTACCTCGGGTTGGGGCATACATATATACCCTAAGGTCGTGGTAGTACCATAGGAAGCACGTGAGGAAAAATCTCAAAGCTCTTCATCTGCCACTTTACCCTCAATTGGTTTTCTACTAAGCAAGGGCAATGTGGCAAAAATAAGAGTTGCTCCGATTTCCCCTGGACTAGGGCATATATACCCTAAGGTCATGGTAGTACCATAGGAAGCCCGCGACCGAGAAACTCGAACTTCATAACTTTGCCACTTAGCCCTTAATGATTTTGTATTAAGCAAGAGGAAAGTGGAAAAAAGAAAGAGTTGCCCCAATTCACCCCAGGTTGGGGCATACATAACCAAAAGTCACTGTAATATCTCATTTTTGCCACTTTGCCCCAATTGGTTTCCTACTAAGCAAGGGCAAAGTGGTAAAATTTAGAGTTGCTCCGATTCGCCCCGAGGCAGGGCACACATACCCTACGGTCATGGTAGTACCATAGGAAGCCTACGAGCAAAAAACTCCACCACTTAATTTTGCCACTTTGCCCTCAATTGATTTCTTACTAGGCAACGGCAAAGTGGTAAAAATAAGAGTTGCTCCGAATCATCCCGGGCAGGAGAATACATATCCAATAGTCATAGTAGTACCATAGCAAGCCCGCGAGCGAGAAACTCGAACGTCAAAACTTTGCCACTTTGCCCTCAAATGATTTTCAACTAAATAAGAGCAAAGTGGTGGAAATAAGTGTTCCCCGGATTCGCACCCGGTTAGGGCATACATACACTAAAGTCATGGTAATATCTTAGGAAGCGAGGGCAAAAAACTCCAACCTCTTATTTTTACCACATTGCCCTCAATTGGTTTCCGACTAAGCAAGGACAAAGTGGTAAAACTAAGAATTGCTCCGATTCACCCCGGTTGGGGTATACATACCCTAAGGTCATAGTAGTACCATAGGAAACCTGCGAGCAAAAAACTGCAACCTCTTAATTTTGTCAATTTTTCCTCAATTAGATTTCTACTAAGCAATGTCAAAGTTGTAAAAATAAGAGTTGCTCTGATTCGCCTCGGGTTGGGCATACATACCTTAAGGTCTTGGTAGTATTGTAGGAAGGCCGTGAGCGAAAAACTCAAACTCTTATTTTTGCCACTTTGTCCTCGGTTGGTTTCCTACTAAGCATGGGTAAAGTGGAAAAAATAAGAGTTGCACCCATTCCCCTTGGGTTGGGGCATGCATACCTAAAGTTCATGGATGCACCATTGGAAGCTCACGCACAAGAAACTCCGACCACTTATTTTTCCCCTTTGCCCTCAATTGGCTTTCTACTAAGCAAGAGCGAAGTGGTAAAAATAAGAGTTGCTCCGATTCGCTCCCCGTTGGAGCATACATAACCTAAGGTCAGAGTAGTACCATAGGAAGCACACGAGCAAAAAATTCCAACCTCTTAATTTTGCAACTTTGCCCTCAATTGGTTTTCTACTAAGCTAGGGCAAATTGGTAAAAATAAGAGTTGCTCCGATTTCCCTAGGGTTGGTGGATGCATACCCTAAGTTCATGGAAGTACCATTGGAAGCCCACGCGCAAGAAACTCCAACCTCTTATTTTTCCAACTTTGCCCTCAATTGGTTTTCTACTATGTAAGGGCAAAGCGGTAAAAATAAGAGTTGCTTTGATTCTCCCCTGGTTGGAGCGTACATAACCTATGGTCATGGCAGTACCATAGGAAGCCCGCGAGCAACATTCTCCAATCTCTTATTTTTGCCACTTTGCCCTCAATTGGTTTGCTACTAAGCATAAAAAACCCACGAGCAAAAATCTCCAATGTCTTAATCTTGCCACTTTGCTCTCAATTGGTTATCTACTAAGCAAGGACAAAGTGGTAAAATAAGAGTTGTTCCGATTAGCCCCGGGCAGGGCCATACATACCCTAAGGTCATCGTAGTACCATAGGAAGCCCGCAAGCAAAAAACTCCAACGTCTTAATTTTGCCACTTTGCCCTCGATTGGTTTTCTTCCAAGCATGGGAAAGTGGTAAAAATAAGAGTTGCTCCGATTCGCCCCGGGTTGGGCATACATACCCTAAGGTCATGGTAGTATCATAGCAAGCCCGCGAGCAAAAAACTCTAATCTCTTATTTTTCCACATTGCCCTCAATTGGTTTCCTACAAAGCATGTGCAAAGTAGAAAAAATAAGAGTTGATTCGATACGCCCCCAGTTGGGGCATACATACCCTAAGGTCCTGGTTGTGTCATTGGAAGCCCATGAACAAAAAAGACCAACCTCTTAATTTTGCCACTTTGCCCTCTATTGGTTTTCTAATAAGCAAGGGCAACGTGGTAAAAATAAGAGTTGATTTGATTCTCCCCCATTTGGTGCGTACATAACCTAAGGTCAGGGTAGTACCATAGGAAGCCCATGAGGAATAAACTCCAACCTATTATTTTTACCACTTTACCCTCAATTGGTTTTCTAGTAAGCTAGGGCAAATTGGTAAAAATAATGGTTGCTCCGATCCCCCTTGGGTTGGTGCATGCATACCCTAAGTTCATGGAAGTACCATTGGAAGCCCATGCGTAAGAAACTCCAACCACTTAATTTTCCCACTTTGCCCTGAATTGGTTTTCTACTAGGTAAGGGCAAAGTGGTAAAAATAAGAGCTGCTCCGATTCTCCCCGGTTGGAGCGTACATAACCTATGGTCATGGTAGTACCATAGGAAGCTCGCGAGCAACAAACTCCAACCTCTTATTGTTGCCACTTTGCCCTCAATTGGTTTTCTACTATGCATAAACAGCCCACGAGCAAAAAATTCCAATGTCTTAATCTTGTCACATTGCTCTCAGTTGGTTATCTACTAAGCAAGGGCAAATTGGTAAAAATAAGAGTTGCTCCAATTATCCCGGATTGGGGCATACATACCCTAAGGTCATCGTAGTACCATAGGAAGCCCGCGAGCAAAAAACTTCAACTTTTTATTTTGCCCTTTGCCCTTAATTGGTTTCTTCTAAGCATGGACCAAGTGGTAAAAATAAGAGTTGCTCCAATTCGCCCCGAGTTGGGGCATACATACCCTAAGGTCATGGTAGTATCATAGCAAGCCCGTGAGCAAAAAACTCTAACCTCTTATTTTTGCCACTTTGCCCTCAATTGGTTTCCTCCTAAGCATGTGTAAAATGGCAAAAATAAGAGTTGATTCGATGCGCCCCCGGTTGGGGCATACATACCCTAAGGTTCTGGTTGTATCAATGGAAGCCCACGAGCAAAAAACTCCAACCTCTTAATTTTGCCACTTTGCCCTCAATTGGTTTTCTATTAAGTAAGGGCAAAGTGATAAAAATAAGAGTTGATCTTATTCTCCCCCGTTTGGTCCGTACAAAACCTAAGGTCATGCTAGTACCATAGGAAGCCCACGAGGAACAAACTCCAACCTGTTATTTTTGCCACTTTGCCCTCAATTGGTTTTCTACTAAGCAAGGCTAAAGTGGTAAAAATAAGAGTTGCTCCGATTAGTCCCAGGCTGGGGGATACATACCCTAAGGTCATTGTAGTACCATAGGAAGCCCGCGAGCAAAAAACTCCAATCTCTTAATTTTGCCACTTTGCCATCGATTGGTTTTCTTCTGAGCATGGGCAAAGTGGCAAAAATAAGTGTTGCCCCAATTTGCCCCCGATTGAAGCATACATACCCTAAGGTCATGATAGTACCATTTGAAGCCCATGAGTGAGAAACTCGTACGTCATAACCTTGCCACTTTGCCCTTAAAAGATTTTGTACTAAGCAAGATTAAAGTGGTAAAAATACGAGTTGCCCCAATTCGCCCTAAGTTGGGGCATACATTACCAAAGGTCTGGGTAATAGCTTAGGAAGCCCACGAGCAAAAACTCTATCCTCTTACCTTTGCCACTTTGCCCTCGATTGGTTTCCTCCTAAGCAAGGGCAAACTGGTAAAAATAACAGTTGCTCTCATTCGCCCTGGGTTGCAGCATGCATACCCTATGGTCATGGTAATACCCTAGGAAGCCCACGAGTGAGAAACACGAATGTCATAACTTTGCAATTTTGGCCTCAATTGGTTTCCTACTAAGCATGGGCAAAGTGGTAAAAATAAGAGTTACTCTGATTCACCCCCGGTTGAGGCATATATCCCCTAAGGTAAGGGAAGTACCATAGTAAGCCTACATGCAAAAAACTGCAACCTTTTAATTTTGCCACGTGTCCCTCAATTAGATTTCTACTAAGTAATGTCAAAGTGATAAAAATAAGAGTTGCTACGATTCGCCCTGGTTTGGCCATACATACCCAAAGGTCATGGTAGTAACGTAGGAAGCCCGCGAGCAAAAAACTCAAAACTCTTATTTTTACCACTTTGTCCTCAATTGGTTTCCTACTTAGCATGGACAAAGTGGTAAAAATAAGAGTTGATCAGATTTGCCCCCGGTTGGAGCATATATGCCCTAAGGTCTTCGTGGTACCATTGGATGCCCAGGAGCAAAAAACTTTAACCACTTAGTTTTCTACAAAGCAATGACAAATTGGTAAAAATAAGAGTTACTCCGATTTGCCTCGGGTTGGGGCATACATACCCTAAAGTCATGGTAGTACCTTAGGAAGCCTGCGAGCAAAAATCTCTAACCTTTTGATTTTGCCACTTCACCCGTAATTGGTTTCCCACTAAGTAAGGGCAAAGTGGTAAAAATAAGAGTTGCTCCGATTCACCCCAGGTTGGGGCATACATACCCTGAGATCATGGTTCTATCATAGGAAGCCCGCGAGCAACAAACTCCAATCTCTTAATTTTGCCACTTTGCCCTCAATTGGCTTCCTAATAAGCATGGGCAAATTGGTAAAAATAAGAGTTGCTTCGATTCCCCTTGGGTTGGTGCATGCATACCCAAAGTTCCTGGAAGTACCATTGGAAGCCCACGCGCAAGAAACTCCAACCTCTAATTTTTCCCACTTTGCCCTCAATTGGTTTTCTACTAAGCAAGAGCAAAGTGGTAAAAATAAGAGTGATCTGATTCTCCCCCGGTTGGAGCATACATAACCTAAGGTCAGGGTAGTACCATGGGAAGCACGCGAGCAAAAAAACTCCAACCTCTTAATTTTGCAACTTTGCCTCAATTGGTTTTCTACAGAGCTAGGGCAAATTGGTAAAAATAAGAGTTGCTCCGATTCCCCTAGGGTTCGTGAATGCATACCCTAAGTTCATGGAAGTATGATTGGAAGCCCACGCGCAAGAAACTCCAACCTCTTATTTTTCCCACTTTGCCCTCAATTGGATTTCTACTAAGTAAGGGCAAAGCGGTAAAAATAAGAGTTGCTCCGATTCTCCCCTGGTTGGAGCGTACATAACCTATGGTCATGGCAGTACCATAGGAAGCCTGTGCGCAAAAAACTCCAACCTCTTATTTTTGCCACTTTGCCCTCATTTGGTTTTCTACTAAGCATAAAAAGCCCACGAGCAAAAAACTCCAATGTCTTAATCTTGCCACTTTGCTCTCAATTGGTTATCTACCAAGCAATGGCAAAGTGGTAAAAATAAGAGTTGTTCCGATTAGCCACGGGCTGGGGCATACATACCCTAAGGTCATCGTAGAACCATAGGAAGCCCGCATGCAAAAAACTCCAACCTTTTAATTTTGCCACTTTGCCCTTGATTGGTTTTCTTCTAAGCATGGGCAAAGTGGTAAAAATAGGAGTTTCTCCGATTCGCCCTGGGTTGGGGCATACATACCCTAAGGTCATGGTAATATCATAGCAAGCCCACGAGCAAAAAACTCTAATCTCTTATTTCTGCCACTTTGCCCTCAATTGGTTTCCTACTAAGCATGTGTAATGTGGAAAAAATAATAGTTGATTTGATATGCCCCGGTTGGGGCATACATACCCTAAGGTCCAGGTTGTATCATTGGAAGCCCACGAGCAAAAAACTCCAACCTCTTAATTTTGCCACTTTGCCCTCAATTGGTTTTCTACTAAGCAAGGGCAAAGTGGTAAAAATAAGAGTTGATCTGATTCTCCCCCGTTTGGTGCGTACAAAACCTCAGGTCCTGCAAGTATGATAGGAAGCCCACGAGGAACAAACTCCAACCAGTTATTTTTGCCACTTTGCCCTCAATTGGCTTTCTACTAAACAAGGCCAAAGTGGTAAAAATAAGAGTTGCTCCGATTCGCCCCTAGTAGGGGAATACTTACCCTAAGGTCAAAGTAGTATCATAGGAAGCCTACGAGCAAAAAGCTCTAACCTTTAATTTTTGCCACTTTGCCCCAAATTGGTTTCCTACTAAGCATGTGTAAAGTGAAAAAACTAAGAGTTGATTCGGTACGCCTCCGGTTGGGACATACATATCCTAAGGTCATGGTTGTATCATTGGAAGCCTGCGAGCAAAAAACTCCAACCCCTTAATTTTGCCACTTTGCCCTCAATTGGTTTTCTACTAATCAAGGGCAAAGTGGTAACAATAAGAGTTGCTTTGATTCTCTCCCGGTTGGTGCGTACATAACCTAAGGTCATGGTGGTACATTAGGAAGCCCGCGAGCAACAAACTCTAATCTCTTATTTTTACCATTTTGCCCTCAATTGGTTTTCTACTAAGCATAAAAAGCCCGCGAGCAAAAAACTCTAATGTCTTCATCTTGCGACTTTGCTCTCAATTGGTTATCTACTAAGCAAGGGCAAAGTAGTAAATATAAGAGTTGCTCAGATTAGCCCGGGCTAGGGCATACATACCCTAAGGTCATGGTTGTACCAAAGGAAGCTAGCGAGCAAAAAACTTCAACATCTTAATTTTGCCACTTTGCCCTCGATTGGTTTTCTTCTAAGCATGGGCAAAGTGGTAAAAATAGGAGTTGCTCCGATTCCGCTTGGGTTGGTGCCTGCATACCCTAAGTTCATGGAAGTACCATTGGAAGCTGACGCGGAAGAAACTCCAATCTCTTATTTTTCCCACTTTACCCTCAATTGGTTTTCTACTAAGCAAGGGCAAAATGGTAAAAAAAAGAGTTGCTCCGATTCACCCCCGATTGGAGCATACAGAACCTAAGGTTAGGGTAGCACCATTGGAAGCACGCGAGCAAAAAACTCCAACCTCTTAATTTTACAACTTTGCCCTCAATTGGTTTTCTATTAAGCTAGGGCAAATTGGTCAAAATAAGAGTTGCTCCGATCCCCCTTGGGTTGGTGCATGCATACCCTAAGTTCATGGAAATACCATTGGAAGCTCATGCGCAAGAAACTCCAACCTCTTATTTTTTCAACTTTGCCCTCAATAGGGTTTCTACTAAGTAAGGGCAAAGTGGTAAAAATAAGAGTTGCTCCGATTCTTCCCGGTTGGAGCGTACATTACCTAAGGTCATAGAAGTACCAATGGAAGCCCGTGAGTAACAAACTCTAACCTCTTATTTTTGCCACTTTGCCCTCAATTGGTAATCTACTAAGCATAAAAAGCGCGCGAGCAAAAAACTCCAATGCCTTAATCTTGCCACTTTGCTCTCATTTGGTTAACTACTAACCAAGGGCAAAGTGATAAAAATAAGAGTTGCTCCGATAAGCTCTGGGCTAGGGCATACATACCCTTAGGTCATCGTAGTACCAAATGAAGACCGTGATCGAAAACCCAATCCTCATTATTTTGCCACTTTTCCCTCAATTAGTTACCTACTAAGCATGGGAAAGTGGTAAAAATAAGAGTTGTTTCGATTCGCCCCTGGCTGGGGAATACATACCCTAAGGTCATAGTAGTATCGTAGCAAGCCTGCGAGCAAAAAACTCTAACCTCTTATTTTTGCAACTTGCCCTCAATTGGTTCACTACTAAGCATGTGTAAAGTTGAAAAAATAAGAGTTGATTCGATACGCTCCCGGTTGGGGCATACATACCCTAAGGTCCTGGTTGTATCATTGGAAGCCCACGAGCAAAAAACACCAACCTCTTAATTTTGCCACTTTGCCCTCAATTTGTTTTCTACTAAGCAAGAGCAAAGTCGTAAAAATAAGAGTTGATATGAGTCTCCCCCGTTTGGTGCATACATAACCTAAAGTCATGGTAGTACCACAGGAAGCCCACAAGGAACAAACTCCACCCTGTTATTTTTGCTACTTAGCCCTCAATTCGTTTTATACTAAGCTATGGAAAATTGGTAAAAATAAGAGTTGCTCGATCCCCCTTCAGTTGGTGAATGCATACCTTAAGTTCATGGAAGTACCATTGGAAGCCCACGCGCAAGAAACTCCAACCACTTAATTTTCCCACTTTGCCTTTAATTGGTTTTCTGCTAAGTAAGGGCAAAGTGGTAAAAATTAGAGTTGCTCTGATTCTCCCCCGGCTGGAGCATATATAACCTAAGGTCATGGAAGTACCTTAGGAAGCCAGCGAGCAACGAACTCCAACCTCTTATTTTTGTCACTTTGCCCTCAATTGGTTTTCTACTAAGCATAAAAAGCCCGCGAGCAAGAAACTAAAATGTCTTAATCTTGCCAGTTTGTTCTCAATTGGTTTTCTACTAAGCAAGGGCAAAGTGGTAAAAATAAGAGTTGTTGCGATTAGTCCCAGGCTGGGGCATACATATCCTAAGTTCATCGTAGTACCACAGGATGCCCGTGAGCAAAAAACTCCAACCTCATAATTTTGCCACTTTTCCCTCAACTGGTTACCTACTAAGTATGGGCAAAGTGGTAAAAATAAGAGTTGCCCCGATTCGCCCCTGGCTAGGGAATACATACCCTAAGCTCATGGTAGTATCATAGCAAGCCCACGAGCAAAAAACTCGAACCTCTTATTTTTGCCACTTTGCCCTCAATTTGTTTCCTACTAAGCATGTGTAAAGTGGAAAAAAAAGAGTAGATTCGATACGGCCCCGGTTGGGGCATACCTATCCAAAGGTCCTGGTTGTATGGAAGCCCATGAGCAAAAAACCCTAACCTCTTAATTTTGCCACTTTGCCCTCAATTGGTTTTTTACTAAGCAAGGGCAAAGTGGTAAAAATAAGAGTTGATCTGATTCTCCCCCGTTTGCTGCATACATAACCTAAAGTCATGGTAGTACCACAGGAAGCCCACAAGGAACAAACTCCACCCTGTTATTTTTGCTACTTAGCCCTCAATTGGTTTTATACTAAGCTATGGAAAATTGGTAAAAATAAGAGTTGCTCTGATCCCCCTTCAGTTGGTGAATGCATACCTTAAGTTCATGGAAGTACCATTGGAAGCCCACGCGCAAGAAACTCCAACCACTTAATTTTCCCACTTTGCCTTTAATTGGTTTTCTGCTAAGTAAGGGCAAAGTGGTAAAAATTAGAGTTGCTCTGATTCTCCCCCGGCTGGAGCATATATAACCTAAGGTCATGGAAGTACCTTAGGAAGCCAGCGAGCAACGAACTCCAACCTCTTATTTTTGTCACTTTGCCCTCAATTGGTTTTCTACTAAGCATAAAAAGCCCGCGAGCAAGAAACTAAAATGTCTTAATCTTGCCAGTTTGTTCTCAATTGGTTTTCTACTAAGCAAGGGCAAAGTGGTAAAAATAAGAGTTGTTGCGATTAGTCCCAGGCTGGGGCATACATATCCTAAGTTCATCGTAGTACCACAGGATGCCCGTGAGCAAAAAACTCCAACCTCATAATTTTGCCACTTTTCCCTCAACTGGTTACCTACTAAGTATGGGCAAAGTGGTAAAAATAAGAGTTGCCCCGATTCGCCCCTGGCTAGGGAATACATACCCTAAGCTCATGGTAGTATCATAGCAAGCCCACGAGCAAAAAACTCGAACCTCTTATTTTTGCCACTTTGCCCTCAATTTGTTTCCTACTAAGCATGTGTAAAGTGGAAAAAAAAGAGTAGATTCGATACGGCCCCGGTTGGGGCATACCTATCCAAAGGTCCTGGTTGTATGGAAGCCCATGAGCAAAAAACCCTAACCTCTTAATTTTGCCACTTTGCCCTCAATTGGTTTTCTACTAAGCAAGGCCAAAGTAGTAAAAATAAGAGTTGCTCCGATTCGCTCCCGGTAGGGGAATACATACCCTAAGATCATGGTAGTATCATAGGAAGCCTGTGAGCAAAAACATCTAACCTCTTATTTTTGCCACTTTGCCCTCAATGGGTTTCCTACTAAGCATGTGTAAAGTGGAAAAAATAAGAGTTGATTCAATACGCCCCCGGTTGCGGCATACATACCCTAAGGTAAGGGTTGTATCATTGGAAACTCGCGAGCCAAAGACTCCGAACACTTAATTTTTCCACTTTGCCCTCAATTGGTTTTCTACTAAGCAAGGGCAAAGTGGTAACAATAAGAGTTGCTCTGATTCTCCCCGGTCGGTGCGTACATAACCTAAGGTCATGATAGTACTATAGGAAGCCCTCGAGCAATAAACTCCAACCTGTTATTTTTGCCACTTTTCCCTTAATTGGTTTTCTACTAAGCATAAGATGCCCGTGAGCAAAAAACTCCAACGTCTTAAATTTGCCACTTTGCTCTCAATTGGTTATCTACTAAGCAAGGGAAAAGTGGTAAAAATAAGGGCTGTTCCGATTAGCCCCGAGCTGGGGCATACATACCCTAAGGTCATGGTAGTACGATAGGAAGCCCGTGAGCAAAAAACTCCAACCTCATAATTTTGCCACTTTGCCCTCAATTGGTTTCCTACTAAGCATTGGCAAGGTGGTAAAAATTTGATTTGCTCCGATTCGCCCCCGGTTGGAGAATACATACCCTAAGGTCATGGAAGTATCATAGGAAGCCCGTGAGCAAAAAACTCCAACCTCTTAATTTTGCCACTTTACCATCGATTGGTTTTCTTCTAAGCATGGGCAAAGTGGTAAAAAGAAGAGTTTCTCCAATTCTCCCTAGGTTGGGGCATACATATCCTTAGGTCATGGTAGTACCATAGGAAGCTCACTAGAGAGAAACTCGAACGTCATAACTTTGCCACTTTGCCCTCAATTGCTTTCCTAATAAGCATGGGCAAAGTAGAAAAAATAAGAGTTGCTTCGATTTGCCCCCGATTGGAGCATACATACCCAAAGGTCATGGTAGTACCATAGGAAGCCTGCGAGCAAAATACTCCAACGTCTTAATTTTGCCACTATGTCCACAAATGGTTTTCTACAAAGCTAGGGTAAGTGGTAAAAAAAAGAGTTGTTCCGATTCGCCTCCGGTTGCGGCATACAAACCATAAGGTAATGGTAGTACCGTAGGAAGCCCGCGAACAAAAAACTTCAACCTTTTATTTTTGCCACTTTGCCCTCAATTGGTTTTCTACTAAGCATGTGAAAAGTGGAAAAAATAAGTGTTGCTCCAATTCGCACCCGACTAGGGGATACATACCTTAAGGCCATGGTAGTACCATAGGAAGCCCGCGACCTATTATTTTTGTCACTTTGCCCTCAATTGGTTTTCTACTAAGTAAGGGCAAAGTGGTAAAAATAAGAGTTGCTTTGATTCTCCCCCGGTTGGAGCGTACATAACCTAAGGTCATGGAAGTACCATAGGAAGCCTGCAAGCAACAAACTCCAACCTCTTATTTTGGCCACTTTGCCCTCAATTGGTTTTCTACTAAGCATAAAAATCTTGCGAGCAAAAAACTCCAATGTCTTAATCTTGCCACTTTGCTCTCAATTGGTTATCTACCAAGCAAGGGCAAAGTGGTAAAAATAAGGGTTGTTCCGATTAGCCGCGGGCTGGGGCATACATACCATAATGTCATCGTAATACCAAAGGAAGCCCGCGAGCAAAAAACTCCAACCTCTTAATTTTGCCACTTTGCCCTCGATTGGTTTTCTTCTAAGCATGGGCAAAGTGGTAAAAATAAGAGTTGCTCCGATTCGCCCCGGGTTGGGGCTTACATAGCCTAAGGTCAAGGTAGTACCATAGGAAGCCAGCAAGCAAAAAACTCCAACCTCTTAATTTTGCCACTTTGCCCTTAATTGATTTTCTACTAATCAAGGGCAAAGTGTTAAAAATAAGAGTTGCTCCAATTCGCCCCCGACTGGGTCGTACATACCCTAAGGGCTTTGTATTACGATAGGAAGCCCGCCAGCGAGAAACTCATACATTATAATTTTGCGACTTTGCCCTCAACTGATTTTGTACTAAGCAAGAGCAAAGTGGAAAAGATAAGAGTTGCCCCAATTTGCCCCAGGTTGGCACATACATGACCAAAGGGCATGGTAATATCTTAGGAAGCCCGTGAGCAAAAACTCTAACCTCTTATTTTTGCCACTTTGCCCTCAATTGGTTTCCTACTAAGAAAGGACAAAGTGGTAAAATTAAGAGTTGCTCCTATTCGCCCCGAGTTGCTACTAAGAAATCCAACGTCATAAATTTGCCAATTTGCACTCAATTGGATCTCTACAAAGCAAGACAAAGTGGTAAAAAGACGAGGTGCTCCGATTGGCACAAGGATGGGGCATACATATTATGAGGTCATGGTATCACCATGGGAAGCCCACGATTCAAAAAATCCAAGCTCATAAATTTGACACTTTGCACTAAATTTGTTCTCTACAATGAAATGACAAAGTTGTTAAATAAAAGGTGATCGGATTAACTCGGGGATGGGGCATAAATACTATATGGTCATAGTATTACAATGAGAAGCCCGTCACTGACTCATAAATTTTCTACTTTAGACAAAATTGATTCTCTACAAAGTAAGGACAAAGTAGTAAAAAAAAGAGGTGCTCCGATAGGTGCAGGGATGGGGCATACATACTCTGAGATCATGGTATTACCATGGGAAGCTCTGATTGAAAAAATCCAACATCATAAATTAGCCACATTGCATAAAAATGGTTCTCTACAAAGCTTGGATAAAGTAGTACAAATAAGAGGTGATCCGATTGGCCCGGGAATGGGGCATACATACCATAAGGTCATGAGATTACCATGAGAAGCCCGCGATTGAAGGAATCCAACCTCATAAATTTGCCACTTTCCACTCAATTCGTTTTCTATAAAGCAGGGACAAAGTAGTAAAAATAAGAGATGCTCCGATTGGCCCGGGGATGGGGCATACATATTATAATGTCATGAGATTACCATAAGAAGCCCATGATTGGAGAAATCCAACCTCATAAATTTACCACTTTGCACTCAATTGGTTATCTACAAAGCAAGGACAAAGTAATAAAAATAAGAGGTGCTCCGATTGGTCTGGGGATGGGGTATACATATTATGAGGTCATGGTATTACAATGGGAAACCTGCGATTGAAAAGATCCAAACTTATAAATAAGAGGTGCTCCGATTGGCCCTGGGTCCGGGCAGAAATACTATAAGGTCATCGTATTACAATGAGAAGTTCGTGATTGAAAACCTCCAACCTCATAAATTTGTCACTTTACACTCAATTGGTTCTCTACTACGCAAGGACATAGTAGTAAAAATAAGAGGTGATTCGATTGCCCTGAGGATGGAGCATACAAACTATAAGTCCACGACATTACCATGGGAAGCCCGCGATTGAAGAAATCCAACTTTATAAATTTGCAACTTTGCACTCAATTGGTTCTCTACAAAGTAAGGACAAAGTAATAAAAATAAGAGGTGCTCCGATTGGCCTGGGGATGGGGTTTACATATTATGAGGTCATGGTATTACCATGGCAAGCCCGTGATTGGAAAAATCCAGCATCATAAATTTGCCACATTGCACTAAATTGGTTCTCTACAAAGCAAGGACAAAGTAATTAAAATAAGAGGTGCTCCGAATGGCCCGGGGATGGGGCATACATATTATGAGTTCATGGTATTACCGTGGAAGCCCACGATTCAAAAAATACAAGCTCATAAATTTGCCGCTTTGCTCTAAATTTGTTCTCCACAAATCAAAAAAAAAGTTATTAAAATAAGAGGTGCTCCCGTTGGACCAGGGATGGGGCATAAATACTATAAGGTCATCGTATTACAATGAGAAGCCTATGATTGAAAACTTCCAACCTCATAAATTTTTCACTTTGCACTCAGCTAGTTCTCTACTAAACAAGGGTAAAGTAGTAAAAATAAGAGGTGCTCCGATTGGCACGAGAAAGGGGGCATACATACTATAAAGTCATGGTAGTAGCATGGGAAGCTCGAGATTGAAACAATCCAGCCTCTTAAATTTGCCAATTCACTAATTTGGTTCTCTACAAAGCAAGGACATAGTAGTAAAAATAAGAGGTGCTCAGATTGGCCCGAGGATGTGGCACATATACTTCAAGGTCATGGTAATACCATGGGAAGCCCGCGATTGAAAAAACCAGCCTCATAAATTTGCCGCATTGCACTAAATTGTTTCTCTACAAAGCAAGGACAAAGTAGTAAAAGTAAGAGGTGCTCCGATTGGCCCCGGTATGGGGCATACACACTATTAGGGCATGTAATTACCATGGGAAGCCAGCGATTGAAAAAATCCAACCTCATAAATTTGCCACTTTGGCTCAATTCGTTCTCTATTTGGTAAGGGCAAAGTAGTAAAAATAAGATGTGCTCCGATTGGCCCTGGGATGGGGTATAAATACCATAAGGTCATCGTTTTACCTTGGGAAGCTTGCGATTGAAAACCTCAAACCTCATTAATTAGTCACATTGCACTAAATTGGTTCTCAACTAAGCAAGGGCAAACTAGTAAAAATAAGTGGTGCTCTAATTGGCCCTAGGATGGGGCATAAATACTATAAGGTCATCGTATTACAATGAGAAGCCCGTGATTAAAAACCTCCAACCTCATAAATGGATGGGAACCAAAGTGGGCCTAAGCGTAAAGATCCTTTGCAAGTTCTAGATAGGCCAATTACAAGATCAAGAGCTAAGAAGATCAAAGAAGGAATGCAAGGATTGGTACAATTCACATGGGATGAGTCTAGCAAGAGCCGAATATTCAAGATGGGCTTTAGAGAAAAAGATTCAGTGATCATCCATATGATACAAACTATAGAAGAGTGCAACATAAATTAGAGCCTATTATTATGATTATGTGATTGAAGGCCTTGGGCTTGTTTATTTCATTAAAAAGGCATATTTTATTAGTTGTAGTAGTTAGTGTAAAATAATTGGGTTTGAGAATGCTTGGCCGACATATGTCTTATTTCTAATGAATTAGGCTTTTTGGGAAGGCCTTGTATTTTGGCCAAAGGCTTATTTGGAAAGTTATTTTTTAGGAACTAGGATTTAAAGAGGTACTATAGTGAGTTATTGTAGCCACGGTACTGTAGCTGCGGCACTATTCACTAAGGGGCATTTTTGGAAGATGCCGATTTATTTTGGCTAGGGTTTGATTGGGTTTTGCTTTAAATACTCTTTGTAGCCTCATTTTAATTAGTTTATGAAATTTGATGAATTTATTTATTGTGAGCTGAATTTATCTCCTCCTATTCTTGATTGAACTTTTGAACTTATCAGAGGTAAATCACAACCTTTGTGGCGTTCATCCTTGTAATCTGGGTTCTTGAGATGGGTTCTTCAACGGGTATAGTTTTTAATATAATCTAGGTACTTGAAATGAGTTCTCATCGCGTCTAGATTCTCCATCCATTGACTTGATTTTGACTTTCTTGGGTTAGTTTTCAAATTGTTTGTAGGTTCAAGGGATTCTATTCCCGCGGATTCATATCAATAAATTTGCCACTTTGCACTCAATTGGTTGTCTACTATGCAAGGGTAAAGTAGTAAACATAAGAGGTGCTTCAAGTGGCCCGGGGATGGGGCATACATACTATAAGGTCATGGTAGTACCATGGAAAGCCCCGATTGAAAAAACCCAACCTCATAAATTTGCCACATTGCACAAAATTGGTTCTCTACAAAGAAAGGACAAAGTAGTAAAAATGAGAGGAGCTCCGATTGGCCCTAGGATGGGGAATAAATACCATAAGGTCATCATATTACCTTGGGAAGCCTGCGATTGAAAACCTCGAACCTCATTAATTAGTCACATTGCACTAAATTGGTTCTTGACTAAGCAAGGGCAAACTAGTAAAAATAAGAGGTGCTTCGATTGGCCCGAGGAAGTCACATACATACTATCAGGTCCTGGGATTACCAGGGCAAGCCGGCGATTGAAAAAATCCAACCTCATAAATTTGTCACTTTGCACAAAATTGGTTCTCTACAAAGCAAGGACAAAGTAGTAAAAAGAAGAGGTACTCTGATAGGCATAAGGATGGGGCGTACATACTCTGAGATCATGGTATTACCATGGGAATCCTACGATCAAAACACTCCAACCTCATAAGTTTGCCACTTTACACTCAATTGTTTCTTTATAAAGAAGGAAAAAGTAGTAAAAATAAGAGGTTCACGAATTGGCTTGGGGATGGGACATACACACTATAAGATCATGGGATTACCATGGGAAGCCTACGATTGAAAAAATCCAACCTCATAAATTCGCCACTTTGCAATAAATTGGTTCTCTACAAAGTAAGGGCAAAGTAGTAAAAATAAGAGGTGCTCCGATTGGCTCGGGATGGGGCATACATACTATAAGGTCATGGGATTACCATGGGAAGCCCACGATTGAAAAAATCCAAGCTCATAAATTAGCCACTTTGCTCTAAATTTGTTCTCTACAAAGCAAGGATAAAGTTGTTAAAATGATCTGATTGGCCTGGGGATGGGGCATAAATACTATAAGGTCATCTTATTACAATGACGTGATTGAAAACCTCCAACCTCATAAATTTGTCACTTTGCACTCAATTGGCTCTTACTAAGCAAGGGCAAAGTAGTAAAAATAAGAGGTGCTTCGATTGGCCCAGGGATGGGGCATACATACTATAAGGTCATGGTAGTATGATGGAAAGTCCCGATTGAAAAAATATGACCTCATAAATTTGCCACATTACACAAAATTGGTTCTCTACAAAGCAATGACAAAGTGGAAAAAATAAGAGGAGCTTCGATTGGCCCCGGGATGTGGCATATATACCAGAAGGTCATGGTAGTACCTTAGGAAGTCCGCGATTGAAAAAAACTAGCCTCATAAATTTGCCACAGTGCGCTAAATTGGTTCTCTACAAACCAATGGCAAAGTAGTAAAAATAAGAGGTGCTCCGATTGGCCCGGGAATGGGCATACACACTATAAGTGTAATACCCGAATCCTACTACGTAAGTCCTTATGTCATTTTATTAATTTTTTAAGTTAAATATTTTGAGATAAAGATTTTTATTACTTTCAATTATTTTATTTTAAGATGAGTATGCTTTATTTTTTAAAATATGGTTTATTAAAATAAATCAATGTTATTATTTTAAGACTTTGAAATATTTTCCCCTAAACCCTTTAATTTTATTTATTTAGGAAATGGCCCAATTAATCTCTTCCATTGGATTGGTAGGTGAAAAGCAATCTTGAGGTAAATACATCTCCACCATCCATCTTCCAAGCTTATGTGATAAGCTTTGACCAAGCAACTAAAGCCCTTATCCCTTTCACCCGTAGGAATCCCAAGACAAGCCATTAAGCTCTTTACACCCATAGGCTTCTAAAGCAAGGCATTGAGCTCCTTTGACCCATAAGTGTCACAACCCCGTCCCGGGAAGGACGGGATCCTAACTTACATGCCTGTTCTTTTCTTTCTTTCTTTTTCATCATTTTCTTTTCTTTCTTTTTCTAATAACATGCGATCGGCATGGATATGACACACGTGCACTCTAAATTTTTCATTTAATAAAGGGAACACCTGATGGACATTCTATTCGAACATTCATCCATAAGAGACTCTCAGAGTCCATCCCAACATAAAACGTCTATACATAAACATAACCCATCATCCGTAACATAAATGTTCTAGTTAGGGAAGGTCCTAAGTGTCTGCCTCTCCCTCTGTAGTAATGCCTTGCTCCCTAGCCTTTTCATCATTACCTGGATGTTTAAAACATTTAACACAAAATGAGTTGAATACTCAATAAGTAATACACCATGCAATGAACCTACTAGGCATCTATTCTTTTCTTTTGAAACATGCATACATAAACATTTTCGCTAATTCTTGATAATGCTTTCATGCATAACAGTTTAAGGAATAAGCCATACTTTCATGCATAAACATTTCTTAGCTTTCATGCATAAACATTGCTTAGCTTTCATGCATAAAGATTTTTTTAGAAATAACTTTACTTTACGTTTCACTTTCATTGGCCGGTACACACTATTACGCCCCGTGTGTTGGGTTTAGCGGTCTTCATTTGAACCTGGATTCCGCCCGTTGCCACAGGTTGGGAATCCCTTTTCAGTTAGGGGGCAACACTAGGTGCACTACCAGTACTACTTACCCGGTATTGCAATCTGCCCATTCCTTTGGTACCCTTTTCATACATATGGTCGTTACGTAGTTTCATACATTAAAGCAGTCATTCATTCAGTCCTTTCTTTCATTCATTCATGTCAGTCCTTTCAATCCAATTCATTTAACAATTCATTCATGGAAAACGTCATTTAAAAGCATAAACTTAACATCATATTTTCATTTAACAATGCATTCATGAAGAAACATCATTTTTAAAGCATGAGCTTAAACATCATTTTTCATGGCATCCATAAAGCATCAATTCATAGGGACATCTTAAACATTTTTCTCGCCTCATTTAAAGCATCAGTTCATATGGGCACTTTAAAACACTTTCTTCGCGTCACTTAAAGCATAAGGCATGAGGCATTCATTTCCTTTCCCTTGCAATCAAAACATTTTCATCATCTTTCTTACTTCAATGCACATGAAATCTTATGAATAAGATACATTTTCATGCTATACTACATATAGGAATAATCAATAAGTTTATTGAGAGAGCATGCATGGAAATCTCATGACTTAGAACCTACGTGCATGCATTACCTTATACACATACACACAATTATAATCGATAGGGTACTTAACAAGGGCTGTCAAGAAAGGGCTTGTACATACTATATTCATTTATTCTTTTCTTAGAAGAACATTTGCAATAAGAGAGAGAGACATTCTTTCATAAAGAGAACTTGGTGTAAGAAGCATGGTCATAGCTACTTACCTCTATGCTCCTCGATACTTCCATCATCAATATTCCTATTCCAATAAATAACATAAGTGTGTTAATACTCATACAATATTCTTTAGCCTTCCCTTTAAAAGAGAAAGCTACGATATTACCATCTAACGTCCCTTCTATGCTTAACCTTAACTCAAATGACTACTCCTCACCTCGACTTACAAAAGAAATAACTTAAATATTAAGACATGCTAGCTGTCTATGGAAAGACTATTTAAAAGGCTTACATGAAAAGTAGTTAAGAATTCATAGGCTTCAAGCAATGTTTCTTTGGTTCAAGCTCACTTTGGGTTATGGACATTGGGAGATAAAATCTGGAATTCTCAACAATGGGCTTTAAAATAGATTTAGGCATCTCAAGTAGGCTAAACAAGCTTAAGAAACATACCCTTTAAATGAACTTGTAGTCCCTCATCATAAAAAGATTAGCTTATCAACATTTTGGATTCTCGGGTTAGGTAGAATTTAACTAACGAGGGACAACATAAGTGGGTTACTTTTATATCAAGACATGGCATGACGTGGCTTAGGAGTACTTGGACAGCTTTGCATATTATAATATACCAAGCACAATTAATCTCTTATATCTAAACTAACTAAGCTATAACTTATTCACATAAGTAATATATTAATTAGTTTAGATAAAACCTCCCATTAAAATTAAAGTAGCATAAAGTATAGTAAAGTTACCCATTAAGAGACTTTAAAACCTTTATGTTTTACTCACTTAATACCTTTAAAAGCAAGATATAAAATTATAGAACCAAGTGAAACCTTTAAACCAAACCTCTAGCATCCTAAAAATAGATTACCAACCAAATCTCAACACAAGGCACATGATACCAACATATATAATTTAAAATCACTTTAATCATCACTTATGATTAAACCAAGTTTAATAACAAAATAGTATTTTCGAATATTGGAAAATACATAGCAAAACAACTATAATACCATTCGGTTTGGGCCAAAAAATAGGACATATATATTTATTTGCAATATAGGAAATTAACTACATCAAAACACAAGCTAAAACAGCATAATAAGCTTCCAAAATCACACTAAAATCAAATGAATCAAATTAGGATTTTACCTTGAGCTCTTAGCTTCTCTCAAAACACAAGTGGAGGACCAATTGGTGATAAACCCGTGTAGATGAAGAACAAAGTGATAGCACTGTTTTAACCCCAAAACCGAAACATCAATGGGTAAGGAAATGGTGAAATTTGAAATCCATATGAAAATCATGCTAAGAAGTGAACCAAGAGTTTATTACCTTCAATATTTCATCCTTTGGAAGATAAGATCAAGCTTTGGTTCCAAACTTTGAAGAAAATATTTTTCTTCTTCCATTACTATGGAGTCACAAGCTTGAGGGAGATAAAGGAGCTTGTTTTCTTGAAGATGAAAAGAAAAGAGGAGAAGAGAAGAGGAAGGTGTGCATCGGTTAGCTCTTGGAAAGGAAGATAAATTTTTATTTCTTTTTCTTGGGTGAGAGTCGACGGGTAGGAGGATAGAAATGCTTAGGATTAGTTCTTAGTTTTTCTTTTCTCTTTTGTTGACTTGTCTTGGACGATGGGTGCAATAGCTTCCTTAGGAAGCTTGTGGGTCAAATGGCTTGGTGGCTTGCTTTAGATGCCTATGGATGCAAAGCTTATTTGCTTGTCTTGGGAATCCTATGGGTGAAAGAAATAAAAGGGCTTTGGTTGACTTGATCAAGACTTATCACATAAGATTGGGAGGAGAAGATGAAGACTTTTCTTTTGTCTTTCTTGGTTGCTTCCTACGGGTGAAATGGGATAAAGCAATCTAGTTTTGTCTTTTTCTTCTCCTTTGTATGGCTTTCACAGTAAGCTTAAGGAGGGACAAGGACTTTTGGTCTTTGTTTCCTCCTTCGATCGGAAGCAAGTGGATGGTGGAGATTTATTCACCTCAAGGATGCTTTTCACCTACCAATTCAATGGTAGAGAATAATTGGGCAATTTCTTAAATAAATAAAAATAAAGAACTTAAGGGAACATATTTCAAAGTCTTAAAAATAATACCCTTGATTTATTTTAATAAACCATATTTTAAAATAAAACATACTCATCTTAAAATAAAATAATTGGAAGTAATAAAAATATAAAAATACCTTTATCTCAAAATATTTAACTTAAAGAATTAATGAAAATGATGTAAGGACCTACGGAGTAGAACTCGGGTATTACAATAAGCTTCCTAAGGAAACCATTGACTTCACTTTTCATTGCTCCCATCGTCCAAAGCAACACAAAAGGAGAAGAAGGAAAAAAAAACTATCCTAAGGCATTCCATCCTTGCACCGTCGGTCAAAGCTACACAAAAAAAGGCAAGAACTAAAATCAATTCCCTTAGTCCCTATACCAGTCGACCCTCACCCAAGAGAAAAGAAATGAATTTTCACTCCCTTTCCAAGCAAGCTAAAGCCAACCCTCTCTTCTTCTCCTGTCTTTTGTTCTTCAAGAAACCAACTCCTCTCGTCATCTTCAAGCTTATGACTCCATAGCAAGGTAAGACTACCATTAATCCTTCTTCTTTGTGTATTTTGAATTTAGCCATGGCTGATCAATTGGGTTTTCTTGCGATGATTTTTGATGTTTTGGTTTTGGGGTTTAAAACAGTGATATCGTGTTGTTCTTCATCCACACGGTTGTCCCTCTATTTGGTATTCCACTTGTGTTTTGGAAGGGGCTAAGAGCTTATATTGTAAATAAATATGTATGCCCTGTTTTTGGCCAAAATTGAATGGCATTTTAGTTGTTTTGCTATGTATTTTCCTATATTTCCAAAATGCTATGTTGTTATTAAACTTGGTTTAATTATAGGTAATGATTATAATGATTTTAAATTATATATGTTGGTATCATGTGCCTTGTGTTGAGATTTGGTTGGTAATCTACTTTTTGGATGCTAGAGGTTTGGTTAGAGGTTTTGCTTAGTTCTTTAATTTTATATCTTACTTTTAAAGGTATTAAGTGAGTAAATCATAAGCTTAAGTGTTTAAAGGTTTTAAAGTTTCTTAATGGGTAACTCTGCTATACTTTATGCTACTTTAATTTTAATGGGAGGTTTTATCTAAACTATTTAATATATTGCTTATGTGAATAGGTTATAGCATAGTTTGTTTAGATATAAGGGATTAATTATGCATGAGGTATTATGATATGCAAAGTTGTCCACTATTCCTAAGTCCATGTCATGCCATAAAAAATAGCCCATTTATGTTGTCCCTCGTTTGGTTAAATTCTACCTAACCCAAGAGTCCAAAATATTGATGAGCTAACCTTTTATAATGAGGGACCACAAGTTGATTTAAATGGCATGTTTTCTAAGCTTGTTTAGCCTACTTGAAATGCCTAAATCTATTTTAAAGCATATTGTTGAGAATTCTCAGATTTTATCTCCTATTGTCTACAACCCAAAGTGAGCTTGAACCAAAGAGACCTTGCTTTTGAAGCCTATGAATTCTTAACTACTTTTCATGTAAGCTTTTAAAATAGTCTTCCATGGACAGCTAGCATGTCTTAATATTTAAGTTATTTCTTCTCTAAGTCGAGGTGATGAGAAGTCATTGGGTTAATGTTAAGTATAGGAGGGACGTTAGATTGTAATATCGTGGCTTTCTCTTTTAAAGAGAGGACTAAAGAATATTGTATGAGTATTAACACGCTTATGTTATTTATTGGAATAGGAATATTCATGATATAAGTATCAA
This sequence comes from Juglans microcarpa x Juglans regia, assembly GCF_004785595.1. Lineage (NCBI taxonomy): Eukaryota > Viridiplantae > Streptophyta > Magnoliopsida > Fagales > Juglandaceae > Juglans > Juglans microcarpa x Juglans regia. Next base: position 20,244,344 of record NC_054597.1, on the reverse strand, counting down.
GGAGCATAGAGGTAAGTAGCTATAACCGTGCTTCTTACACCAAGTTCTCTTTATGAAGGAAAGTCTCTCTCTTATTGCAAATGTTCTTCTAAAGAAAAGAGTAAATGAATATAATATGTACAAGCTCTTTCTTGATAGCCCCTGTTAAGCGCCCTATCAATTATAATTGTGTGTATGTGTATAAGGTAATGCATGCACGTAGGTTCTAAGTCATGAGGTTTCCATACATGCTCTCTCAATAAACTTATTGATTATTCCTATATGTAGTATAGCATGAAAATGTATATTTTTCATAAAAATGCATGTGCATCGAAGTACGAAAGATGATAAAAATGTTTTGATTGTAAAGAAAAGAAAATGAATGTCTCATGCCTCATGCTTCAAGTGATGCTTTAAATGAGTTTCAAAATGTCCCTATGAACTGATGGTTTAAATGACACGAAGAAAGTGTTTTAAAATGCCCCTATGAACTGATGCTTTAAATGACGCGAAGAAACGTTTTAAGATGTCCCTATGAACTGATGCTAAATTGTCCCTATGAACTGACGCTTTATGGATGCCATGAAAAATGATGTTTAAGCTCATGCTTTTAGAATGATGTTTTTTCTTGAACGCATAGTTAAGTGAAGAGATGATGTTTAAGTTCATGCTTTTAAATTACGTTTTCCATGAATGAACTATTAAATGATGAAAAGGACTTAAATGAATGAATGAAAGAAAGGACTAAATGAATGAATGCTTTAATGTATGAAAATACGTAACGGCCATATAAATGAAAAGGGTACCAAAGGAATGGGCAGATTGCAATGCTGGGTAAGTAGCACTGGTAGTGCACCCAATGCTGCCCTTGATTGACATGGGATTCCCAACCTGTAGCCATAGGCGGAATCCAAGTCCAAAAGAAGACCGCTAACCCCAACACATGGCGTAATAGTGTGTATCGGCCAAAGAAAGTGAAACATGAAAGTATGATTATTTCTTAAAATGTTTATGCATGAAAGTATAGTTATTTCTTAGAATGTTTATGCATGAAAGTATGACTTATTTCTTAAACTGTTATGCATGAAAGCATTGTCAAGAATTAGCTAAAATGTTTATGTATGCATGTTTTTAAAAGAAAAGTATAGATGTCTAGTATGTTCACTGCATGTTATACTATTTACTGAGTATTCGACTCATTTTTGTTTTAAATGTTTTAAACGTCTAGGTAATGATGAAAAGGCTGAGGAGCAAGCATTACTACAGAGAGAGAGGCAGATGCTTAGGATCTTCCCTAACCAGAACAATTATGTTTATGAATGATAACTTATGTTTATGGGTGTTGCTTTTATGTTGGGACGGAGTCTTCTTAACTAGAAGAGTTATGTTTTTATGAACATATATGGACTCTGAGAGTCTTTTTGGATAAATGTTCGATTAGAATGTCTATCAGGTGATTCCATTATTAAATTAGAAATTTAGATTACAAGTGTGTCACGTCCATGCCGAATGAATGTTATTAAAAAAAATGAAATAAAAGGACAGGTATGTACGTCGCGATCCCGCCCTTCTCGGGACAGGGTTGTGACAACAAGTGCATGGGATTACCATGGGAAGCCCGCGATTGAAAAGTTCCAACCTTATAAATTTGCCACTTTGGTTCAATTGGTTCTCAACTAGGCAACGACAAATTAGTATAAATAAGAGGTGCTCCAATTGGCACTGGGATGGGGCATAAATACTATAAAGTCATCGTATTACCATGGGAAGCCCGCGATTGAAAACCTCAAATGTCATTAATTTGTCACATTGCACTAAATTGGTTCCCAACTAACCTCATTAATTTGCCGCTTTGCACTAAATTGGTTCTCTACAAGGCAAGGACAAAGTAGTAAAAATAAGAGGCGCTTCGATTGGCCCGGGGATGGGCATACATACTATAAGGACGTGGGATTAACAAGAGAAGCCCGCAATTGAACAAATCCAACCTCATAAAGTTGCCACTTTGCACTCAATTGGTTCTCTACAAAGCAAGCACAAAGTAGTAAAAATAAGAGGTGTTCCAATGGGCCTGGGGATGGGGCAAACATATTATAATGTCATGGTATTACCATGGGAAGCCCGAGATGAAAAAAATTCAGGATCATAAATTTGCCACTTTGTACTAAATTTTTTCTCTACAAAGCAAGGACAAAGTTGTTAAAAGAAGAGGTGCTCCAATTCGCCCGGAGATGGGGCATACATACTATGAGGTCTTGGTATTACCATGAGAAGCCCGCGATTGAAGAATGCAACCTCATAAATTTGCCACTTTGCACTCAATTGGTTTTCTACAAAGCAACGAAAAAGTAGAAAAAATAATAGGTGCTCCGATTGGCTCGGGGATGGGGCATGCATACTATGAGGTCATGGTATTACCATGGGAAGCTTGCAATTGAAAAAGTCCAACATCTTAAATTTGCCACTTTGCACTGAATTGGTACCCTTCAAAGCAAGGACAAAGTAGTAAAAATAAGAGGTGCTCCGATTGGACCAAGGATGGGGCATAAATACTATAAGGTCATCGTATTACAATGGGAAGCCCACAACTAAAAACCTCCAACCTCATAAATTTCTCACTTTGCACTCAATTCGATCTCTACTAATCAAGAGCAAAGTAATAAAATTAAGAGGTGCTCCAATTGGCCCATGGATGGGGGGCGTATATACTATACGGTCATCAAACTACCATGGGAAGCTCGCGATCGAAAAACACCAACCCATAACTTTGCCACTTTGCACTCAATTGGTTCTCGACAAAGCGAGGGCAAAGTAGTAAAAATATGTGGTGCTCCAATTGGCTCGAGGATGGGGCATACATACTATAAGGTCATGGAAGTACCATAGGAAGCCGATTGAAAAAATCTAGCCTCCTAAATTTCCCACATTGCACTAAATTGGTTCTCTACAAAGCAAAGACAAAGTTGTAAAAATAAGAGGTACTCCGATTAGCCCGGTGATGGGGCATACATACCATGAGATCATGGTATTACCATGAGATGCCTGCAATTGAAAAAATTCAACCTCATAAATTTGCCACTTTGCACTAAATTCGTACTCTACAACGCAAGCACAACGTAGAAAAAATAAGAGCTGCTCCGATTGGCCCAGGGATGGGGCATAAATACTATAAGGTCATCGTATTACCATGGGAAGCCTGCGATTGAAATCCTACAACCTCATGAATTTGTCACTTTGCACTCAATTGGTTCTCAACTAAGCAAGCGCAAATTAGTACAAATAAGAGGCACTCTGATTGGCTCGAGGACGGAGCATAGATACAATACAGTCATCGAATTACCATGAGAATCCTGCAATCGAAACTCTCCAATTTCATAAATTTCCCACTCTGCACTCAATTGGTTCTCAATAAAGTAAGGACAAAGTAGTAAAAATAAGAGGTGCACCGATTGGCCCGAGGATGGGGCATAGTGATGACTTACATAATTTACTATATTTTATCACTGTTTAACTTGAAATTTTAGTCTAATTTTAATTATTTTTGTTGATT